>NC_143040.1:39888624-40201749 GCF_057628025.1 Oncorhynchus mykiss
AATAGCAACAGATACCGAGTTATCTGGAAAGTCGTACAGCAAAACAACCAGAATGCTAGATGGTCGTGATACATTTCATTACACATATTGAGGTATACATTTCGTATGGAAAATAAATGGCCATCGACTTACAACCCCAATACCAGGTCAATACCAGGAAAGTGCTACAGCCTCCAGCCCTTACCTCAAATGACATAAATAACATGTCTAGCTGAATCTCTGTGTTAAGTGACCTTATCCAGATCAATATCCATAATGAGAGAGTCTGCAAAAGGCGTAGAGCCATAAACAACAATGTCTCGTGTCCGTATCCATTCAGATCGGCCCATCTAAGTAAAGAACAGCTGATGAGTTTCAACCTCATTAAAGGCAGGGAGTTGTATAAGGTTAGATCGTGCAGCAACTAAGACTGCACTGATGGTTTAAGGGAAGAGCATCAAGTAGGAGTGACACCAAATGTCAAAAGACAATGGGTCAAAGGGCCCGTTCTTCAGTAGAATGTACCCACTGAATACAGACAAGCCATACACTGTTTACTCGTCTGGCAAACGGTACCGGATCATTGGCTCTTAGACCAACAGGCTCCGAAACAGCTTCTACCCCTAAGCCATAACACTGCTAAATAGACAGACTGCTATCTGCACTGACTCTATCTTGCACTGAACCTACATACACACGCATTCATTACATACGCACTCACGCACACACACACACACACACACACGCACACACACACACACACACACATCATTTGCTTCTGCTACTTTATTTTATTCATATTATTATTTATCCTGTTGCCCAGTCATTTTACCCTGCCTTCATATACATATCCACCTTTGGATACCTCATACCTCTGCACATTGATCTGGTACTGGTACTCCCTGTACATGGCTCCATTCTTGTGTATTTTATTTTATTCCTTGTGTTACCATTTTATTTGTATTATTATTTTTAACTCTGCATTGTTGGGAAGGGCTCGTAAACAAGAATTTCATGGTAAAGTTGTATTCGGCACATGTGACAAATCATATTTGATTCAACATCAGTTCAACGTCTAATTTTGAATTACATTTGGTTGAGTTGTCAACTAACGTGAATTCAATGTGAAATCAACAAAATAATTCACCATGTCATTGGATTTAGGTTCAAAGTTGGGTTTTTGCCCAGTGGGTAAAGTTCCACAGAGCTTGTGGGATGACAGAACTCATTAGAAGCTATAGAGACTAATATTCTATTTTTACAGTAGAGACACAGAGGCAGGATGGTAAGAGTGAACGTAAAGGTTGTCCTCAGATCACCTGTGTGTCATTAACTGCTGAAGTTATACCTTGTCAGTCTAAGACATCTAGCAGGCAGGTTCAAACTCAGTCAACCCATAGACAGACTAACAGCAGGCAAAGCTTGAATGTATAGGCTACCAGCCATAGCTACAAATACACATGGAATAAAACCCCATATTTTCTCATCACAGACATCGTTAATACCGAGAGCCTAGTCAATGCAAGCAGCGTTTTGAGATTAATAAGAAGGCACCCCTGTATTCCTAACACATTCCACCACTCTTTGCCTGTGTTTGTTACAGAGATGAGTCATTTGCTTATGTAATTTATTATGTCAATTGGAACAGTCGGGGAGCGTGCTAGCGAGATTAATAAGACACATTATTTTAAATGAAAATGCTTATTACCACCAAGGCTTCCTGGGGAGTAAGGCGATACTTATCTTTCATCAGTAGGATCCCCTGCTAAAAACACACACACACACACACACACACACACACACACACACACACACACACACACACACACACACACACACACACACACACACACACACACACACACACACACACACACACACACACACACACCCTGTGATTCACAGCAGCTGCCATTAACCTGGGTGCTGCCACGTAAGGAAGACAGATAAGTTTTCATTCAAACAGCAACAGTCAGGAACATAGGTGTATACTATGCAGTAACAACAGTTATTTTTGTCACCATGATGTAGGCTAATGAAAATATGACTTGTGATGCAAAACACAGCATAAACAGACATCCATATACGGTACACGGCTATCATATATGATATGATAGCCGTGTACTGTATATGGATGTCTGTATATGCTGTGTTCTGCATCACAAGTCGTATTTTCATTAGCCTACATCGTGGTGACAAAAATAACTGTTGTTACTGCATAGTATACACCTATGTTCCTGACTGTTGCTGTTTGAATGAAAACGTATCTGTCACACATATATATATATATATACATACATAAATACACTGCTCAAAAAAATAAAGGGAACACTTAAACAACACAATGTAACTCCAAGTCTGAGCAAGCTCGTACTGCTGGTGCCCCGATCCTGCAGCTGAATCAACTTTAGGACACGGTCCTGGCGCTTGCTGGACTTTCTTGGGCACCCTGAAGCCTTCTTCACAACAATTTAACCTCTCTCCTTGAAGTTCTTGATGATCCGATAAATGGTTGATTTAGGTGCAATCTTACTGGCAGAAATATATATACCTGTGAAGCCCTTTTTGTGCAAAGCAATGATGACGGCACGTGTTTCCTTGCAGGTAACCATGTTTGACAGAGGAAGAACAATGATTCCAAGCACCACCCTCCTTTTCAAGCTTCAGTCTGTTATTCGAACTCAATCAGCATGACAGTGATCTCTAGCCTTGTCCTCGTCAACACTCACACCTGTGTTATCAAGAGAATCACTGACATGATGTCAGTTGGTCCTTTTGTTGCAGGGCTGAAATGCAGTGGAATTTTTTGGTGGGGGATTCAGTTCATTTGCATGGCATAGAGGGACTTCATCTGATCACTCTTCATAACATTCTGGAGTATATGCAAATTTCCATCATGCAAACTGAGAGGCATCAGACTTTGTGAAAATTAATATTTGTGTCATTCTCAAAACTTTTGGCCACGACTGTACATACATACATACATACATACATACATATATATATATATATATATACACATATATATATATACACACACACACACATATATACATATATATATACACACATACACATATATATGCACATATATATTTATACATACATATATATAAACACACATACAGTACATGCATACATACTTAAATACACATAGATAAATATATACATATATATGTGTATGTAGTGGTGCTTTTCTTGGAAAAATTTTTAGTGCCAGCATCCTCAGAACCTGCACCAGTGTAAATAGATCCCAAATGGCTCCCTATTTAATAATTACTGCACTACTTTTGACCAGGACCAAATTATATTGTATTGGTCACATACACGTGATTAGCAGATGTTATTGGTGGTGTAGCTAAATGCTTGTGCATCTAGCTCTGACAATGCAGTAATATCTAACAAGTATTATCTATCAAATTACACAACATATACCCAATACACACAGATCTAAGTAGGAATGAATTAAGACTATATACATATATGGACGAGTGATGTCAGAGCGGAACGGAGTAAGGTACAGTAGAATAGTATAGAATACAGTATAAACATATGAGATGAGTAATGCAAGATATGTAAACATTGTTAAGTGGCTAAGATACCATAGAATAGTATAGAAAACAGTATATGCTACCTGACAGGTTTTGCTACCTGACAAATTTACGGTTTTTACTTTTTAATTACCGTTTATATTTTTGTTTTTTCCTACTCAACTTTTTCACTCCGGACGCTTTATCTGGACACGGTTCGTCAGGACCTCCAACAGCCGAAGCTAAGTAGTAACATTAACATGATGCCTTCTAATTGCAGTCGCTGTACTCGCCTTAAGGCGAGGATAGCTGTGCTACAAGCCCAGCTTCAGACGCAATCGCTAGGCAAGGGTAATTTCAGTGTAGGAAAGGATGAAACAGCGTCTGTGCCACCAGTAAGTACAGATAGTAGTATAAATCCCCTGGCACAGTCCCCGCAGCCGGACAACTTTCTCACGGTTTCTGGAAGGAAATGCTGTAGGAACGCTCAACCGGTGTCGCTCATTCAGCCGACAGAAACTTTCAACCGGTTTTCCCCATTAAGCAGCGGGTCGGAGTCAGAGGCCGAGTCTTCTCTGGTCTCTACTCCTCCCGTTACGGGGTCTGAGACGCCGAAGCTTCCCACCATTAGCTCTGACAAATTGAAAACTCTAGTCATTGGCGACTCCATTACCCGCAGTATTAGACTTGAGAATCATCCAGCGATCATACACTGTTTACCGGGGGGCAGGGCTACCGACGTTAAGGCTAATCTGAAGATGGTGCTGGCTAAAGCTAAAACTGGCGAGTGTAGAGAGTATAGAGATATTGTTATCCACGTCGGCACCAACGATGTTAGGATGAAACAGTCAGAGATCACCAAGCGCAACATAGCTTCTGCGTGTAAATCAGCTAGAAAGATGTGTCGGCATCGAGTAATTGTCTCTGGCCCCCTCCCAGTTAGGGGGAGTGATGAGCTCTACAGCAGAGTCTCACAACTCAATCGCTGGTTGAAAACTGTTTTCTGCCCCTCCCAAAAGATAGAATTTGTAGATAATTGGCCCTCTTTCTGGGACTCACCCACAAACAGGACCAAGCCTGACCTGCTGAGGAGTGACGGACTCCATCCTAGCTGGAGGGGTGCTCTCATTTTATCTACCAACATAGACAGGGCTCTAACTCCTCTAGCTCCACAATGAAATAGGGTGCAGGCCAGGCAGCAGGCTGTTAGCCAGCCTGCCAGCATAGTGGAGTCTGCCACTAGCACAGTCAGTGTAGTCAGCTCAGCTATCACCATTGAGACCGTGTCTGTGCCTCGACCTATGTTGGGCAAAACTAAACATGGCGGTGTTCGCTTTAGCAATCTCACTAGGATAAAGACCACCTCCATTCCTGTCATTATTGAAAGAGATCATGATACCTCACATCTCAAAATAGGGCTACTTAATGTTAGATCCCTTACTTCAAAGGCAATTATAGTCAATGAACTAATCACTGATCATAATCTTGATGTGATTGGCCTGACTGAAACATGGCTTAAGCCTGATGAATTTACTGTGTTAAATGAGGCCTCACCTCCTGGCTACACTAGTGACCATATCCCCCGTGCATCCCGCAAAGGCGGAGGTGTTGCTAACATTTACGATAGCAAATTTCAATTTACAAAAAAAAAAATGACGTTTTCGTCTTTTGAGCTTCTAGTCATGAAATCTATGCAGCCTACTCAATCACTTTTTATAGCTACTGTTTACAGGCCTCCTGGGCCATATACAGCGTTCCTCACTGAGTTCCCTGAATTCCTATCGGACCTTGTAGTCATAGCGGATAATATTCTAATCTTTGGTGACTTTAATATTCACATGGAAAAGTCCACAGACCCACTCCAAAAGGCTTTCGGAGCCATCATCGACTCAGTGGGTTTTGTCCAACATGTCTCTGGACCCACTCACTGTCACAGTCATACGCTGGACCTAGTTTTGTCCCATGGAATAAATGTTGTGGATCTTAATGTTTTTCCTCATAATCCTGGACTATCGGACCACCATTTTATTACGTTTGCAATTGCAACAAATAATCTGCTCAGACCCCAACCAAGGATCATCAAAAGTCGTGCTATAAATTCACAGACAACACAAAGATTCCTTGATGTCCTTCCAGATTCCCTCTGTCTACCCAAGGACGCCAGAGGACAAAAATCAGTTAACCACCTAACTGAGGAACTCAACTTAACCTTGCGCAATACCCTAGATGCAGTTGCACCCCTAAAAACTAAAAACATTTCTCATAAGAAACTAGCTCCCTGGTACACAGAAAATACCAGAGCTCTGAAGCAAGCTTCCAGAAAATTGGAACGGAAATGGCGACACACCAAACTGGAAGTCTTCCGACTAGCTTGGAAAGACAGTACTGTGCAGTACCGAAGAGCCCTTACTGCTGCTCGATCATCCTATTTTTCTAACTTAATTGAGGAAAATAAGAACAATCCGAAATTCCTTTTTGATACTGTCGCAAAGCTAACTAAAAAGCAGCATTCCCCAAGAGAGGATGACTTTCACTTTAGCAGTGATAAATTCATGAACTTCTTTGAGGAAAAGATTATGATTATTAGAAAGCAAATTACGGACTCTTCCTTAAATCTGCGTATTCCTTCAAAGCTCAGTTGTCCTGAGTCTGCACAACTCTGCCAGGACCTAGGATCAAGAGAGACACTCAAGTGTTTTAGTACTATATCTCTTGACACAATGATGAAAATAATCATGGCCTCTAAACCTTCAAGCTGCATACTGGACCCTATTCCAACTAAACTACTGAAAGAGCTGCTTCCTGTGCTTGGCCCTCCTATGTTGAACATAATAAACGGCTCTCTATCCACCGGATGTGTACCAAACTCACTAAAAGTGGCAGTAATAAAGCCTCTCTTGAAAAAGCCAAACCTTGACCCAGAAAATATAAAAAACTATCGGCCTATATCGAATCTTCCATTCCTCTCAAAAATTTTAGAAAAGGCTGTTGCGCAACAACTCACTGCCTTCCTGAAGACAAACAATGTATACGAAATGCTTCAGTCTGGTTTTAGACCCCATCATAGCACTGAGACGGCACTTGTGAAGGTGGTAAATGACATTTTAATGGCATCGGACCGAGGCTCTGCATCTGTCCTCGTGCTCCTAGACCTTAGTGCTGCTTTTGATACCATCGATCACCACATTCTTTTGGAGAGATTGGAAACCCAAATTGGTCTACACGGACAAGTTCTGGCCTGGTTTAGATCTTATCTGTCGGAAAGATATCAGTTTGTCTCTGTGAATGGTCTGTCCTCTGACAAATCAACTGTACATTTCGGTGTTCCTCAAGGTTCCGTTTTAGGACCACTATTGTTTTCACTATATATTTTACCTCTTGGGGATGTTATTCGAAAACATAATGTTAACTTTCACTGCTATGCGGATGACACACAGCTGTACATTTCAATTAAACATGGTGAAGCCCCAAAATTGCCCTTGCTAGAAGAATGTGTTTCAGACATAAGGAAGTGGATGGCTGCAAACTTTCTACTTTTAAACTCGGACAAAACAGAGATGCTTGTTCTAGGTCCCAAGAAACAAAGAGATCTTCTGTTGAATCTGACAATTAATCTTAATGGTTGTACAGTCGTCTCAAATAAAACTGTGAAGGACCTCGGCGTTACTCTGGACCCTGATCTCTCTTTTGAAGAACATATCAAGACCATTTCAAGGACAGCTTTTTTCCATCTACGTAACATTGCAAAAATCAGGAACTTTCTGTCCAAAAATGATGCAGAAAAATTAATCCATGCTTTTGTCACTTCCAGGTTAGACTACTGCAATGCTCTACTCTCCGGCTACCCGGATAAAGCACTAAATAAACTTCAGTTAGTGCTAAATACGGCTGCTAGAATCCTGACTAGAACCAAAAAATTTGATCATATTACTCCAGTGCTAGCCTCTCTACACTGGCTTCCTGTCAAAGCAAGGGCTGATTTCAAGGTTTTACTGCTAACCTACAAAGCATTACATGGGCTTGCTCCTATCTATCTCTGTGATTTGGTCCTGCCGTACATACCTACACGTACGCTACGGTCACAAGACGCAGGCCTCCTAATTGTCCCTAGAATTTTTAAGCAAACAGCTGGAGGCAGGGCTTTCTCCTATAGAGCTCCATTTTTATGGAACGGTCTGCCTACCCATGTCAGAGACGCAAACTCGGTCTCAACCTTTAAGTCTCTACTGAAGACTCATCTCTTCAGTGGGTCATATGATTGAGTGTAGTCTGGCCCAGGAGTGGGAGGGTGAACGGAAAGGCTCTGGAGCAACGAACCACCCTTGCTGTCTCTGCCTGGCCGGTTCCCCTCTTTCCACTGGGATTCTCTGCCTCTAACCCTATTACAGGGGCTGAGTCACTGGCTTTACTGGGGCTCTCTCATGCCGTCCCTGGAGGGGGTGCGTCACCTGAGTGGGTTGAGTCACTGATGTGGTCATCCTGTCTGGGTTGGCACCCCCCCCCCCCCCCCCCCCCCCCCCCCCCGCCTTAAGTTGTGCCGTGGCGGAGGTCTTTGTGGGCTATACTCAGCCTTGTCTCAGGATGGTATGTTGGTGGTTGAAGATATCCCTCTAGTGGTGTGGGGGCTGTGCTTTGGCAAAGTGGGTGGGGTTATATCCTTCCTGTTTGGCCCTGTCCGGGGGTGTCCTCGGAGTGGGCCACAGTGTCTCCTGACCCCTCCTGTCTCAGCCTCCAGTATTTATGCTGCAGTAGTTTATGTGTCGGGGGGCTAGGGTCAGTTTGTTATATCTGGAGTACTTCTCCTGTCCTATTCGGTGTCCTGTGTGAATCTAAGTGTGCGTTCTCTAATTCTCTCCTTCTCTCTTTCTCTCTCTCGGAGGACCTGAGCCCTAGGACCATGCCCCAGGACTACCTGACATGATGACTCCTTGCTGTCCCCAGTCCACCTGGCTGTGCTGCTGCTCCAGTTTCAACTGTTCTGCCTTATTATTATTCAACCATGCTGATCATTTATGAACATTTGAACATCTTGGCCATGTTCTGTTATAATCTCCACCCGGCACAGCCAGAAGAGGACTGGCCATCCCACATATGCTCTCTCTAATTCTCTCTTTCTTTCTCTCTCTCGGAGGACCTGAGCCCTAGGACCATGCCCCAGGAATACCTGACATGATGACTCCTTGTTGTCCCCAGTCCACCTGACTGTGCTGCTGCTCCAGTTTCAACTATTCTGCCTTATTATTATTCGACCATGCTGGTCATTTATGAACATTTGAACATCTTGACCATGTTTTGTTATAATCTCCACCCGGCACAGCCAGAAGAGGACTGGCCACCCCACATAGCCTGGTTCCTCTCTAGGTTTCTTCCTAGGTTTTGGCCTTTCTAGGGAGTTTTTCCTAGCCACCGTGCTTCTTCACCTGCATTGCTTGCTGTTTGGGGTTTTAGGCTGGGTTTCTGTACAGCACTTTGAGATATCAGCTGATGTACGAAGGGCTATATAAAATAAATTTGATTGAAAAATAAATTTGATATATACTTATGAGATGAGTAATGCCAGATATGTAGACATTATTAGCGGGGTGAACAGGCAGTGGCTCAGGTGGTTGATGTCCTTGATGATCTTTTTGGCCTTCCTGTGACATCGGGTGCTGTAGGTGTCCTGGAGGACCCCCAGTAATGCGTTGGGCAGATCGCTTTGGTCAAAAGTAGTGCACTATGGAATAGGGTGCTATTTGGGAAGCAAACAGAATGAGGCTATGTACAGTATGAGAGAGTAAAGTAGGTCCATTTAAGACACTGTGTTTCCAATTAGTCCAAATGGAGGAGTGTTAATTTGAGCACCATGTCCTTTGTCCTTAGCAAGTGGAAATGCTGATGTAGACTGAAGCACCGTAATTGATGCAGATTTAATTTCTGCTCGCAAGCAACGCAATTCACCATAACTCACCCCCCCCCCCCACACACTCACACACAATGTGTTATTGCTTGCTAGGGGATGGGGAAGAGGATGGCAAGCGCCCTGTAGCATACTCACGTGTCGGTAATTGAAGGGGCACTTGAGGCCATTGCTTCAACTTTGAACGAATGCTTCACTCTCTCCCGACAACAATCCACTCTATATAACATTATCCCCAAATGACTCGCTCTCACATCAGAGCCCACTACAGAGTTGAAACACTCTACTACCGTCACTTCAAACCCTTTTGGGTCATAAGAGAGATCAGATTGGTGACTTGTTTTGTTTGGCTTACATCTCCTCTGAAAAGCCACCACAACTGTGTGGCCCATGCTGTTCAAGTCCTGCGGCAGAATCCTAGAACAACTATTAGTCCTCTGGAGGACATGTGTCTCCAAAAGGCCTGAGTAGCAATTGGCACCCTATTCCCTTTAAAGTGCCCTACTTTTGACCAGGCCTCACGGGGCTGTGGGATTGGGACGCATACCATCTTGAGACACTAGTCTAGTTTGTAAACAAGTGACTTCAAACTCTCACTTTATCTCAGTTAACCCTATTCATTTTCCACTCTGGCAACCCTCCTTTTCTTTCTCACAGAGCCCAGAGAGTCCTCGCTCCCTCTTTTCCTCATACCAAATGAGAGGACTGTGACAAGCTGGTCTGCTGTCATTTTGGTGCTTGTTTTGAATTCACATCATGCCGCAATGCAAATGTATTTGGGGCTAGATTAAATAATAAACACATTTCCGGGAAAAAAATGTGTATTCTGCTACTCTCTACTTCTGGCTTACGGGATGAACAGAAAGACAAATGCTTAAATCAAGGGAGTGATCGTGATCCCCTTTAAGCCACAATAGGGGAAAAAAGTTAATACATTTTATCCTGCACAATAAGCAGGTAATCAGATTCATGCTTTTGAATTATGGAAGTGTCTCGTACACATGATACGCAGGTTGGTTCGTTAGTTAGGAGAGAATGTTCTACGGAAGTGAGAAAAATTAAGCATTCATAGTGCGTATGTCTTTCTAACACGGTAAAAGGCTCCGGCCCCATGATGAGCCAGTATGCAAATCTTAAAATCATGGCTGAATGAGTATTTAAGAGATTATACTACATAATGGAGTTGTTTTCCCCCCTCTCAGATTGTCATAGCTGGCTCTCACAAGCGCATATTTCAATCAAGTACTTTTTCTGTTGGCTTTAAAAGATGACTTATGGAAATCACTGACTTTTGGAATATTTACATCTGTCTCACTCATTTCAAGGCCTAGTGCAGTCAAAAATTTAATTTTCCTGTATATTTCCTGTATATTTTCCTGTACATACACACACACACACACACACTAAACAAAAATATAAACGCAACATGCAACAAATTCAAAGATTTTACTGAGTTACAGTTCATATGAGGAAATGAGTCAATTGAAATGAATTCATTAGGCCCTAATCTATGGATTTCACATAACTGGGAATACAGACACGGATCTGTTGATCACAAATGGCAAAAAAAATATATTTTTTTTTTAAATTAGAAATGGGCTTCATAATGGCCCCAGGATCTTGTCACAATATTTTTGTGCATTGAAATTGCCATCGATAAAATGCAATTGTGTTGGTTGTCTGTAGTTTATGGCTGCCTATATCATAACCCAACCGCCACCATGGGTCACTCTGTTCACAATGTTGACATCAGCAAACCCCTCGCCAACACAACGCCATACACATGGTCTGTGGTTGTGAGGCCAGTTGGACGTAAGGTCAATCTTCTAAAACAAGTTTGGAGGTGGCTTATAATAGAGAAATTAACATTCAATTATCTGGCAATAGTTCTGATGGACATTCCTGTAGTCGGCTTGCCAATTGTACGATCCCTCAAAACTTGAGACATCTGTGGCATTGTGTTGTGTGACAAAACTGCACATTTTAGTGGCCTTTTGTTGTCCCTAGCACAAGGTGCACCTGATCATGCTGTTTAATCAGCTTCGTGAGGGTAGCCTAGTGGTTAGAGTATTGGACTAGCAACCGGAAGGTTGTCAGGTGAATGGATTATCTTGGCAAAGGAGAACTGCTCACTAACAGGGATGTAAACAAATTTGTGCACAAAATTTGAGAGACCAACTTTTTGTGTGTATGGAACATTTCTGGGATCTTTTATTTCAGCTCATGAAACATGGGACCAACACTTTACACGTTGAGTTTATATTTTCACAATATGAAGTTGGAATAATACTGTGAAAATATGAAAATTACCATAATTCCCTTTTAATGTAAGGGCATGAATTTTCAACCTGTTTTGGTGGGATGGAGTTCGGGTCTGCCTGGTGAGATAACTAGGTGGTAAGTTAGTTAATAGACCAATAAGAAATACATTTACAAACCACTCTGCCAATAACAGGTAGTTTTCACTTTTTCCCTCCCAAATCAGACCACTCCCAGAAAGTCCTAGCAAAATTCTTGTTAGTTGTTAAAAAAAGTGTACCTTTTTTATTTAACTAGGCATGTCAGTTAAGAACAAATTCTTATTTTCAATGACGGCCTAGGAACAGTGGGTTAACTGCCTTGTTCAGGGGCAGAAGGACAGATTTTTACCTTGTCAGCTTTGGGATTCAATCTTGTAACCTTTCGGTTGCTAGTCCAACGCTCTAACCACTAGCCTCTTTGCTAACAATATGTGTATTTTAATTTAACATTTTTAATTGAAAACAATCACAGTAAGGCACTTAATTTTAACCCAGAAATGATTTGATATTGAGATAAAAATGGCCGCATTGGACCTTTAAGCTTGGCAGACATATTATCTTTTTGACATTGACAGAGAGTACAGTAGATGATGACAGCTCTAGCAAGTAAGTGCTCATATTTCTTGAAGCATTTATTTAAAAGTCAAGGATCCTCCAGCACTTAAGTCTACCTCTGACTTTGTCTATTGTGATTTTACCTACAAATCATCCAATTCAAGGTTTTAGTGACTGTAATGCGAGTACCTGCTTATACAGTATGTGAAACAGCAAAACTATCAAAATAACACCCAAGTCTATTTTACATACCAAACATGACAACGGGCAAGGACAGGCCTATGTGTAAACATTCCTTTGGATGTTACTGAACATAATGTATGCTCTCATGCTATGCCATAATCTCCAGGGGTAAGCAAGGTGCTAAGCATTGCTAAGCATTTCCATCTACAGCAACCCACCTCAGAAGCATTTTTTCAAGGCTCAGTTTTGCTGTTCAAGGTGAGTTGTCTTTCCAGGAGTGGTTGTCAGATGTTGGGCCCAACTGACTGACTGACTGGTGGTGCTGATCTGATGTTCACAGCCTGTGTAGTCTGTCCTCTCTCAAAACAGGCTTGTTGGCTGCATGATGAGACTGGTAAGATGGAGGAAGAGTCCAAATGGTTGTTTAGGAAAGCTGCCTCATCTTCAAAACCTCGGTGGCCCCTGTGGAATCACTTCATGGACACTCCATGAGCTTCTCCAAGAATTACATTTTTTAAGATTGGAGGAAAGTGGTTCAAGATGAATGCAAGCCTGCATTATCTTGATTACTGTATAAGTGAAGCTATCCATCTGGATGAATTCATACATTTTACCTAACAGTGGTGTCTGTGCAGACTATGTTCTGAGGTTGAAATTTTTTTAACTGTGGCCATCACGTGTACAATAATAATAAAAGTACTGTAACACATTTCTGTAAGGCCTATTTTTCGGGTCCAGTGCAATAGCACGGAACATGCATCTAAATCAAACTCATGTAACTGAGATGTTGCTCTCATTCCCATTTTTCAGCAGGTAGAGATGAAAAGGGCCTATAGTGACCCTGTTGTTGGTTCAATCAAATCCCCCTGGGAACACTGTCCTACATAGTCTCACACGGCCAACTACTCATGGATTTCTGCCATGACAACCTTCTCTGAGGTTCCTTTGAGAGAGAAATATGATATTTCATTATATGGTGGGTAATTGTGGCCATCCTTTCCCCCCTCTGAAACTGGGGCCCTGGTCAAAGATGGGCTCTGGTCAAAACTAATGCACTATATAGCGAATAGGGTGCCATTTGGGACGGAAACTGTCACACACAGCAAGTAGTGTAGGTAAGGGATGAAGTGAACCTAAAGGAGGATAGCTCTCCACGAGGTGGGTTGAGCATGAACTGACAGCATGCGGTTCAATACCGAACCATGCTGACTGACAAGTAGAGTGGATTGGTACAGGGAATGAGTGATACTGGGACGCCGATTTTTCACTGTAAAATGTATGTTAAAAAAAACAATGATTGCAAATTGTTAAAAGTAGTCATTGTGCCTATAGTTGTGTGATTTGTTTCACTTTGAAATCATTGGTTTTGGTTTGACATACATTTTAAAGTCTGAGTGTCAGCATCACTCTGTTACAGTGGAAATGCCCTACAGCTCGACTCAGTCCAGTCCCAAATCTTGTTATCACTTATTTGGCGAAATGATTAACCACAGTTTCCTCTTTTGATAAAGTCACAGTGCTCTTAATGGACATTGAAACATTTAAACTCCAATTGAACTCTTTGTGACATTTCCTGACATCTTGTTTTCCTCTCTCTCACTCCAGTTCTCAGGAGACAGGTCAGTGTGCGTAGAGAGAACACATTTGACCAGGTGGAGTCAGGCTTCTACTTCATCACCCTGGGCCACAACACCAATGACTCAGAGGACCTCAAGTTTGGAGCAGGGAGTCACAAACTCATCTTATGCCTTATAGACCTTTGCACAAGTTGTGTATCACTCCACATGCCTCAAACTCCAGTGCCATACTTTTGTTAACCTTTTTACCAATGTCCATGGATTATACAAGGCTTTTAAGTTGGGACTTCGACTCCATGCTAATCTCCTGTACTGTTCTGCCCTCTCTATAGAATATACTGATGCCCCACTGTAAAACTCTGGAGATGTTCACTGGTTCTGAGGGTGGTGATGTGACCACAAACAGTGCGTAGGAGACCTTCCAGCACTAACGCTGTCTAGAGAACAGCCAGAGGGCGGACAAGACATCTGCAACTTCATCTTTAGTGGGTCAGCTCTGTGTCACCTGGGAGCTAACAGTATGGCACCGCACCTCCAACAGTCATGGATGCTTAAACATACTTGTATGCTCATTTATGTATTTCATATTAAAGTGGCAATCAGCAGTTGAAAAAATAACAAAGCATGCTCCTTGCCCCTGTTTATTAAAAAGCTGAGGGGTCGCCGCTGGAGAAATGTAAACACTCTCAAATTCATAGACAGTCGACTGACCATTGCGCCTCCTCCTAAAACCCCATTGTCAAATCAAGTCCAAATGTGTCACATTTGGACATTTACAACCTTGCAGTGAAATGCTTACTTACAAAGCCCTTAACCAACAATGCAGTAAAGAAAAAATAAGTCTTAAGTACTTACTAAAATAAACGTAAAAAACGAATACAAAAAAAAAACAGTAGCGAGGCTATATACAGGGGGTACCGATACAGAGTCAATGTGCGGGGACACCGGTTAGTTGAGGAGATGACCCAAGGTTCCTCGCCACAGACCTCCTCCAATGGGTTTTGAGAAGGATGCGAGTAGAGAGGAAGTGAGGAGTTGAGCATAGATGAATTGGGACAGAGCTCATGTCATTGTTTTAGGTGGAATCTTGAATGATACATGTATTCTGTTTGGACGTATCTTTGTTCTACTTGGGCTCTTTCCACAGATGGCTCCGGCTTGCTGATAACACCTGATCTGATGAGACTCCTTAGGCGATTTGACTCTTCTATTACTGACTCAATTAAACTGTGTCAAATGTAAAATAAAAAAAAACAAGAACACATCAATTGGGGATTCTGTAATTCATTGATAATGGTTGTGTCCCCAATCAGACAATTACTATTAAAAAAGCAGTTTTCCTCAGTCCTCAGCTTTTTACATTTTTCATTACATCTTAGTCATTTAGCAGATACCCTTATTGAGTTTACTTACTCTATGTGGATCTGTGGAAATTTTGCATCTACTGTATATATATTTTTTTATCTGTATATTCTGTTTATCGTCTGTATATTCTGCTTATTGTGGCAGGACCATTTCACAGAGTAAAATTCCTGTACATGCAAACGTATTTGGCCGATAAATCTGGTTCGGACTTGTTAACCTAAGTTTAGCTGGTATATCATGTCAGTTTACATTCTATAATTTGGGACTGGTTATGTACTGGATGAACTGTAGCAGGTAGCAGATTCTCCCCTTTGTGTCTTCATATACTTCAAAATTCCCCATCTGCTGAGTGTGTGTGTGTGTGTGTGTGTGTGTGTGTGTGTGTGTGTGTGTGTGTGTGTGTGTGTGTTTGGGCTTCTTACCCAAAATATTGGCTCCTGCCTGCAGTTAGTGGACTCGTTTTATGGTCTATGCTAGAGCTACTTTTTGTTTTAGAGACAAACATTGCTGGCTAAGAAGTAATGAGCTAGCTATACTACCGGTCCAAAGTTTTTTTTTGTAGTGAAGACATCAAAAATATGAAATAACATACATGGAATCATGTAACCAAAAGTGTTAAACAAATCAAAATATATTTTATTTTTGAGATTCTTCAACTAGCCACCCTTGGCCTTGATGACAGCTTTGCATACTCTTGGCATTCTCTTAATTAACCAGCTTCACCTGGAATGCTTTTCTAACAGTATTGAAGGAGTTCCCACATATGCTGAGCACTTGTTGGCTGCTTTTCCTTCACTCTGCGGTCCAACTCATCCCAAACCATCTCAATTGGGTTGAGGTCGGGGGATTGTGGAATCCAGGTCATCTGATGCAGCTCTCCATCACTCTCCTTGGTAAAATAGCCCTTACACAACCTGGAGGTCTGTTGGGTCAGTGTCCTGTTGAAAAACAAATGATAGTGGGACTAAGCGCAAACCAGATGGGATGGCATATCGCTGCAGAATGCTGTGGTAGCCATGCTGGTTAATTGTGCCTTCAATTCTAAATAAATTACACACAGTGTCACCAGCAAAGCACCCCCACACCATCTCTTCCATGCCTTAAAGTGGGGAATACACATGCGTAGATCATCCTTTCACCCACACCGAGTCTCACAAAGACAGGGAACCAAAAATCTCCAATTTGGACTCCATTTCCACTGGTCTCATGTCCATTGCTCGTGTTTCTTGGCCCAAGCAAGTCTCCTCTTCTTATTGGTGTCCTTTAGTAGTGGTTTCTTTGCAGCAAAGAATCTTGTTTAATCTTGCTTGCTCGCCGCCATCTAGTGCTCGTTCAACTTTTGAATCGGATTTGACACCATAGTAAACGATTCCCACACCTCCCCAACTATACTGAACAAAAATATAAAAACGCATGTAAAGTGTGGGTCCGATGTTTCATGAGCTGAAATAAAAGATCCCAGAAATGTTCCATACGCACAAAAAGCTTATGTCTCTCAAATGTTGTGCACAACTTTGTTTACATTCCTGTTACTATGCATTTCTCTTTTGCCAAGATAATACATTCACCTGACAAGTGTGGCAAATTTAAGAAGCTGATTAAATAGCATGATCATTACACAGATGCACCTTGTGTTTGGGACAATAAAAGGCCACTCTAAAATGTGCCGTTTTGTCACACAACACAATGCCAAAGGTGTCTTAAGTTGAGGGAATGTTCATTTCTCTACCATAAGCCGCCTCCAACATTGTTCAAAAGAATGTGGCAGTACATCCAACCGCCTTCACAACCGCAGACCAAGTCTTCCAGCTCATCGTCCTCACCAGGGTCTTCACCTGACTGCAGTTCGGCATTGTAACACTTCAATGGGCAAATGCTTACCTTAGGATGGCCATTGGCATGTTGGAGAAGTGTGTTCTTCACGGATTAATCCCGTTGCATCTGTACTGGGCAGATGGCAGACAGCATGTATGACATTTTCAGCTACCTGGAATTGTGTACAGATCTTTGCGACATGGGGCTGTGCGTTATCATCTTGAAATATGTGGCGGTAGATGAATTGTACAACAATGGGCCTCGGGATCTCGTCACGGTATCGCTGTGCATTCATATGGCCATTGATAAAATGCAATTGTGTTCGTTGTCTGTAGCTTATGCCTGCCCATGCCATAACCCCAAAGCCACCATGGGGCACAAATCGCTCGCCCACACAACGCCATACACGCTGTCTGTCATCTGCCCTGTACAGATGAAACCAGGATTTTTTTCAAGGTATCTGTGACGATCAGATTCATACAGTATCTGTATTGCCAGGTATGTGAAATCCATAGATTAGGGCCTAATGAATTTGTATCAATTGACTGATTCCCTTATATGAACTGTAAACGAGTAAAATCTTTGAAATTGTTGCATGTTGCGTTTACAATTTTTGTTCAGTGTAGTTAGCAATGACAACCAAACAGGTCTAAATCAGTCTAGAAGGCTGCCACGGGTATTGATCCAGAAAGAAATTTACAACAATAAGTCCTCATTCCTTGCACAGGTCAACTGCTTTCTTAGTGTTTGTTTGATGGGGCATATTCAATGGCCTTTGTGGTACAATGCCTGAAACTAATATGGCTTGGTCTCATGTGCGTAATTCTTCTCAGGTGTGGTAGCATTTTTTTTCAAAATAATTGTGTTTGTCCACGTGTTTACAACTCAGTACGTCTCAGCTTTGCCACTGCAGATGCAACAAAAGACGCAACAATATTGACACTGAGAAGTGTAACTTGGTTAAAAAAAAAAACATTGATTTCATCTAATGTTAACATTATTTTATAAAGAGCACATGTTCAACTTCATAAAAAACTGTTTTTCCATCTCAAGATAAATGTTATAAATTAATATAGTAAATTCCTATTTAGTGCCCAATAAAATAACAGGGTTTCACAATTTCATCTTAAAATAAGCCATAATTCCCTTGCAACAGGGAGAATTAAAGCTTGTTGTGTGCTGCAGGTAGTGGCAAGCTTCACAACAACAACAAAAATTATATCCTGAAAATGGCAACAGCTCTTAGGCTGTAAGTATGTCCTCTTCCCCCATAAGACATTTTTGTGGTAGCAGCACAATGTTCCCACCTTCAGGGTGCTATTGTTTTGTCTACTCTGCCCCTGAAGCCTCCCGAAGCCAATCAGTAAACAACCTCTCAGGGCTGGCCCTAACTTCAGGAGATGGAATTGCCTGCCATCGTGATACTATGGTCAAGGAACTTGTTTTGTGTTTCGACTAACTTAACCAGTCTCTAGGTCTGACGATGTCTACGTATAGCCCTCATTTAAAAAATAAAATTACTGTTTTTTTGTTCTGCAAGAGCAATAGTGTGACATTTGCTGAGTTTCTAACATGGGCAACTATACCATCCAAGGTAGTGTTTCTCATTGTATTTGGATGTCCATGGTGTATTTATTTGGTTACTAGGGCAATAAAATCAAGATTATCTGTGGTTATGATAGAATTCACTATGCATTATATACAAGTGGTTAACAGAAAGCATACAATGGGTTTCCCCTATAATAACAAATAAAATGATACACAGATGATACATTCATGGTTCTTGTGAAATATGTACAATACTATTGGCTTGGAGCAACGAATAACAATTAACTAACTTCAGTGTATTACTGCATTGTTTTGATATCACCTTTCTGTTTAGATTACATGTGTTAGGGTGTGTGGGCTTGAGGCAACTGTGGGAAACCATGAAACGTAATTGCATTGCCTTCACTTATATTACCTGTATAATTGTGTTTATTCAATTAAATCGAAAATACAAACTGAGTTGCTTTTGCGAGAGAGAGAGAGAGAGAGAGAGAGAGAGAGAGAGAGAGAGAGAGAGAGTGAGAGAGAGATGCCTATACTCCATAGACTCAAATTTAGTATTTCTTACATGTCTGAGCCTTTGGACATAACAACATCAGGACTGTCTATTCTACTATTCTACTCTACCATTTCTCCAGACAGGCTGTGGGGCAGAGGCTCAACTGTAGACTGTGGAATGACCCTGACAGGGTGGAGAGGTGAAGCTGTCCTCCATCCCCAACACAGACTCTGGCTTTAAAGTCTCAGTATTCCCTCCACACCTAGGTCAGTGGCCACTACTGCAGGTGCATACCACTACACTGTACTAGCGCTCCAGCGCAGGCCATGGGGCAGGCAAGAACCCAGCCGCCAACTGTGGAATGACACTGATAAGCATATAGATTATGGCTTCAGGGTGAAGCGGATGGAGTGGAGGTAAGGGAGGGAGCGGAGGCACAGGGCAGGACAACGCAATCGAAAGCAACGTTTAGCTGGAAACAATCTCACCTGAGATCTCAGGGTCAGAGAATGCCAATAAACAATGTGTGATAGGCTGCTAATCCCCGTTCGTGGCTGGCGCCCCGCCGCTCCAGTACCCCAACCCACGTCACGCTCTTATCCGGGTATCAACGTTACATTAGTTTTATATTGATGAGAAACCCCTCACTCCACCAAGCCACTGAGTCATAAGCTGTCTACTCCGAATGAGAATGAGCCCTCCGTCATATAAATGTTCCTTTTTATCGATTGGAATATTATTCATTGGCATCGGTAAGAAGATTCAGAATCAGTCAAGCGGTGCTTCAAGCTCTGGGATTCATGTTGTTGGTTTTACTCTGCTAGTTTTAAACTAAATCAGGTTTTTAAAAATGTCTGTTTTATGTCTGATCATACATTTCATTGCAGTTGCATTGCTCTTTTTATAATTCATATCCTAGCCAGTCACTGTGATACAAAGGGGTCATATGACGCATCCATGAGGTTTAGGGATTTATTTATGGATGAGAGGAGATCACTTCTATAAAGAAACAAACATTCAATTTTACTACCATGTGTCTTCGTTTGGCTCTGTATGGCACGTCCTTGTTTCCTTGGCTTGAATATGCATTCAAGTACTCGTTAACCCATTTAATCCCACATTTTTCCCAGACATGAAGATGTCCAAATAATTTTGTGTCATTAGTAAACCCTTTGAAGTAATCAATCATTCTTTTTTGAAATTTTAATGGAAAAGTAGGTGAAAAAGTGTGTTTTATGGTATTGTGGTATAATGTTACGTATACTGAATTAACATATTTCTCCTACGCAGTTAAATTCTCATATATCCCAACCCAGTCATTAACACATTTAAAACTCTGTTACTAGCAGTCCCCAGCATTGCTCCATCACATTCTAGTGTGACTATTTTACACATCAAAAACCCTTATACAACACCGATATGAATACTGAGAGCAAAGACAAAAAAACAACAACCATCAACGTATTTCAACATTGTTACTTTTGTCACGTCCTGACCTTAGTTCCTTTTTTATGTCTCTAATTTAGTTTTGTCAGTGCGTGAGTTGGGGGGGGGGGGGCATTCTATGTGTTGTTCTCGGTTTTTGTATTTCTGTGTTTGGCCTGGTATGGTTCCCAATCAGAGTCAGCTGTTTATCGTTGTCTCTGATTGAGAACCATACTTAGGCAGCCTGTTTTCCCACTATGATTTGTGGGTAGTTGTTTTCTGTCTCTGTACCAGACAGAACTGTTTCATTTTCGTTCGTTCTCTTGTTATTTTGTTTTGTGTTCAGTTGAAATAAATATTAACATGGACACGTACCACGCTGCATATTGGTCTGATCTTTCTTATTCCTCATCAGAAGAGGAAGACAATCATTACAGAACTACCCACCACAACCGGACCAAGCAGCATGGTAACCAGGAGCAGAGGGTTCTGGACTCCTGGACTTGGGAGGAGATATTGGACGGCAAGGGACCCTGGGCACAGGCTGTGGAAGATCGCCGCCCCAAGGAAGAACTGGAGGCAGTGAAAGCTGAGCGGCGGCGATATAAGGTAAGGCGGCGCAACAGGCACGAGAGGCAGCCCCCCAAAAAATTGGAGGGGGGGGGCACACGGGGAGATTGGCGGAGTCAGGCAATAGACCTGAGCCAACTCCCTGTGCTAACCGGAAGAAGCGCAGTACTGGTCAGGCACCGTGTTATGCGGTCAAGCGCACAGTGTCGTCAGTACACGCTCATAACCCGGTGCGCTATAGTCCAGCCCCCCGCAAGTGTCATGCGAGAGTGGGCATCCAGCCAGGGCGTGTTGTGCCAGCTCAGCGTGTTTGGCCACCGGTACGCCGTTTCGGCCCAGGGTATCCTGCGCCGGCGCTGCGTGCTGTGTCTCCGGGGCGCTGGGAGGGTGCAGTTCGCCCTATGCCTGAGCTCCGCCCGTGCCGGGTGAATGTGGGCATTGAGCCAAAGGGAGAGGTGCGAGTGGTATGCACCAGATCTCCAGTGCTCACCCACAGCCCGGTTCAACCTGTGCCTGCACTCTGGAGGGTCCGGGCTAAAGTGGTCATCCAGCCTGGAGGAGTGGTGCCAAGGCTGCGCACCAGAGCTCCAGTGCTCCCCCACAGCCCGGTCCATCCGGTGCCTCCTCCACGCACCAGGCCTTCTGTAGGTCTCCCCAGCCTGGTGGGTCCTGTGGCAGCCCCACGCACCAGGCTGTCTCTCCGTCTCCTCCCTCCAGGTTCTCCCTCCTGTCTGGAGCTGCAAGAGCCGCCCTCCTGTCCGGAGCTGCCGGAGCCGCCCTCCTGTCCGGAGCTGCCGGAGCCGCCCTCCTGTCCGGAGCTGCCGGAGCCGCCCTCCTGTCCGGAGCTGCCGGAGCCGCCCGTCTATTCAGGGCCCACTGCAAGGGTCCCCAGTCCGAGGTCGGCGGCGAGAGTCGCCGCTCCAAAGGTGCGACTTAAGTTGGCCAAGACTATGGTGGAGTGGGGTCCACGTCCCGCGCCAGAGCCGCCACCACGGACAGATGCCCACCCAGACCCTCCCCTATGGGTTTAGGTTTTGTGGCCGGAGTCTGCACCTTTGGGGGAGGTACTGTCACGTTTCTCTATTTTAGGTAGGTCAGGGCGTGAGTTGGGGTGGGCATTCTATGTGGTGTTCTAGGTTTTTGTGTTTCTGTGTTCGGCCTGGTATGGTTCCCAATCAGAGCCAGCTGTTTATCGTTGTCTCTGATTGAGAACCATACTTAGGCAGCCTGTTTTCCCACTATGATTTGTGGGTAGTTGTTTTCTGTCTCTGTGTCTGCACCAGACAGAACTGTTTCATTTTCGTTCGTTCTCTTGTTATTTTGCTTTGTGTTCAGTTTAAATAAATATTAACATGGACACGTACCACGCTGCATATTGGTCCGATCCTTATTCCTCATCAGAAGAGGAAGACAATCCTTACAACTTTAGTGCAACATGTATTGAAACATTAATATCGTAACATTTGAACTTGTACTTTATTGCAATGTTCATTGTAACATTGTCATTGTGACATTTTAGTGCAACATTCACTAACAACTGTATAGCAGTCATGTGATTCATTCCCACTGAACATAAAGGTAACATTTAGGATAGAGGCAGCCTGTAGAATATGCATTCAAGTAGAGGCCTACCCTGAACAAAATACAATTATATACATATACAATTTTATATATATTTAAAAAGCACCACTGCACAATGAGTGCTTATAACATAATCTTGCACTTGGTTCTGAAGCCTATTATATATTTATATATATATAGAATTAAGCTTCAGAACCAAGTGCAAGATTAGTTTGAGCATAACTATTTTGAACTGTGATCAGTCAGACCTACTGTCATACAGTATGTCTTGACTAAATTGACCTTCTTTTCCAAAACATTTCAGTCATTTTGATTGTCTTTTTCATCTACTTTTCTTTTCTTCCTAGAGTCCGTTGTACTGCTTCTCCTCACCCTTTATCGACTTTTCTATTTTTCTTTTATTGTCTTTTTCAGCCCTTTTTCATTCGCTCTTATCTCCTTTTCTACTGTCCATGGTACATCTTGAAGCACTCAATGTGCAGTGGCGCTTTATATTTCTCATATGCATAGGTAGTACGTTTGTCACAATGACGGCTTCTCTGGAACCGGTGCATCGTGTTGATTGGCCAGTGAGAAGCTTTGTCCTATCTTGCCTGATCTTCAACAGTAGCAGCCAGTAAAGATCTCCTTCCGTGGCTCAGTGGTTTCATGCCAAACTTTTGCGTATATGGGCTGTATACTATGTGTTTTGGAATCACATCGGTGGCAGGCCTCTTTGATCGTTTGAACACTCAATCTTTATTTTTGACCACCTGCAGCATTTCCCTTGGCTCTTCTGGCTGACCCCTATGGCTTGTAGAGGGCCTTGGCTCTTCATTATCAACAATAGAGGGGGGGGGGGGGGGGGGGTGAGGGGTTCACGTCACTGATAACGTTGTTCCTGTCATGATCTGTTTGCATAGGTTCAGCATATGCATTCAACAGCCTGGCTGGAAAACGGCCTGTCCATAGTCCATATCTGACCCATCACTATCACAATCACTCAGGACAGCATCTTTCTCATTTTGAGGGATAACTGCAATGTTACATGCCTTGTCTGGGCAGTCACCTAGATCCAACATATCCAGAACTTGACTCAAAGTGAAACCAAAAGAAAGAACAGAGTAGAAAGTTAGGTAAAACAATAACTATGTATGTGTATAAGTAAGTTCTTTCTTTGGCCGCCTCTCCTTCCAGTTCTCTGCTGCCAATGACTGGAACGAACTACAAAAATCTCTGAAACTGGAAACACTTATCTCCCTCACTAGCTTTAAGCACCAACTGTCAGAGCAGCTCACAGATTACTGAACCTGTACATAGTCCACCTATAATTTAGCCCAAACAACTACCTCTTTCCCTACTGTATTTAATTTATTTATTTATTTTGCTCCTTTGCACCCCATTATTTTTTATTTCTACTTTGCACATTCTCCCATTGCAAATCTACCATTCCAGTGTTTTACTTGCTATATTGTATTTACTTTGCCACCATGGCCTTTTTGCCTTTACCTCCCTTATCTCACCTCATTTGCTCACATCGCATATAGACTTGTTTATACTGTATTATTGACTGTATGTTTGTTTTACTCCATGTGTAACTCTGTGTCGTTGTATGTGTCGAACTGCTTTGCTTTATCTTGGCCAGGTCGCAATTGTAAATGAGAACTTGTTCTCAACTTGCCTACCTGGTTAAATAAAGGTGAAATAAATAAAAATAAATAAATGTGTATACCTAGATGCACTGTTATATCCCGCCGGTCACTATTGTTGCCGTCAACATGTTTACACATTCTATGACCACACTGAACGAAGTTGAGTAATTGCAAATGCATATATCAATACTAAACACCTTAAAGATGATGTGTACCAAAAATCTTTGTCCTATCTTTATGTTAACATACTTTATTAACCTTTTGTTTGGAGAGCTTTGATGCAGCCATCCCCTTCTCATGGTGCAACCAGGAAGTAAACAGCTCTGGTCATGTGACAATTTACACTAAACATGTGACATTGCACATATTTCATTGAGACCCTTTATTATTTCAATATTTGCTGGAAATGCATTGATATATCATTCAGTAAATGTTTTAGACCCTTATAGCTGAAAACGTTTTTTTCCGATGGGATTAAATAGGTTAATAGCAGTAACATGTTGAGTAGGAATGCGGCCAACTCTAATTTCAACTCCAATAAATACGCAAACGTGTAAATATTTATGGTGGTCATTATCATCTAATCAATGACATGGACTGTGGATCATTAATTACTCATTGGTTAATTGAGATCAAGGCAGTGTTAATCAACATGAATATTTCATACCAAGATAGCAGCAGCATCTCAGAGAGGCCAGTCAACAACCTGTGGGATTGGCCTAAGGCCTAAAAACAAATCCAAGATGTCCATCTCAACAGGCCTGTTTCATGTAGTAGTTTCCTAACCAAAAGACACTGGTGAGGGGAAAATGGCTCATAATGGTTGGAATAGGTTTTATACTTCCTTGTCTGCCCTTCACCCTGTCCTTTAGAGTTAGTTTTAGATCTCCCTGTTACACGAACCCATCAAGACATCGTTTACACAATTCAAAAATTAAAAACGCAACATGCAACAATTTCAAAGATCTTACTGAGTTACATAAATGTTGCCCTAATCTATGGATTTCACATGACTAGGAATACAGATATACATCTGTTGGTCACAGATATCTTAAAAAAAAAAAAGGTATAGGTGTGGATCAGAAAACCAGTCAGTTTGCCTCATGCAGCGAGACACATCTCCGTCGCATAGAGTTGATCAGGCTGTTGCTTGTGGCTTGTGGAATATTGTCCCACTCCTCTTCAATGGCTGTGCAAAGTTTTTGGATATTGGCGGAAACTGGAACACGCTGTTGTACATGTTGATTCAGAGTATTCCTAAAATGCTCAATGGGTGACATTGCTGGTGAATATGCAGGCCATGGAAGAACTGGGACATTTTCAGCTTCCATGAATTGTGTACAGATCCTTGCGACATGGGGCCTTATCATGCATTATCATGCTGAAACATGGAAGTGATGCCGGCGGATGAATGGCACGATAATGGGCCTCAGGATCTCACTGTCTTTCTGTGCATTCAAATTGCAATTATGTTTGAGGTCTCAGTTTATGCCTGCCCATGTCATAACCCCACCGCCACCATGGGGCACTCTGTATAGGCTAATTGACATAATTTGAGTGAATTGGAAGAGTGCCTGTGGAGCCGTCATACCGCTCAGGAAGGTTCTGTCTCCTAGAGATGAACGTACTTTGGTGCGAAAAGTGCAAATCAATCCCTGAACAACAGCAAAGGACCTTCTGAAGATGCTGGAGTTAACAGGTACAAAAGTATCTATATCCACAGTAAAACGAGTCCGAAATCAACTTAGCCTGAAAGGCCGCTCAGCAAGGAAGAAGCCACTGCTACAAAACCGCCATAAAAAAGCCAGACTATGGTTTGCAACTGCACATGGGGACAAAGATCGTACTTTTTGGAGAAATGTCCTGTGGTCTGATGATAAAAAAATAGAACTGTTTGGCCACAAGTTATGTTTGGAGGAAAAAGTTTTGAAGTTGTGGCAAAATGGCTTAAGGACAACAAAGTCAAGGTATTGGAGTGGCCATCACAAAGCCCTGACCTCAATCCTATAGAAAATGTGTGGGCAGAACTGAAAAAGCATGTGCGCGCATGCGAGGCCTATAAACCTGACTCAGTTACGACAACTCTGTCAGGAGGAATGGGCCAAAATTCACCCATCTTATTGTGGGAAGCTTGTGGAAGGCTATCCAAAACGTCAAATCCAAGTTAAACAATTTAAAGGCAATGCTACCAAATACTAATTGAGTGTATGTAAACTTCTGACCCACTGGGAATGTGATGAAAGAAATAAAAGCTGAAAAAAATCACTCTCTACTATTATTTTTACATTTCACATTCTTAAAATAAAGTGGTGATCCTAACTAACCTAAGACAGGGCATTTTTACTGGGATTAAATGTCAGGAATTGTGAAAAACTGAGTTTAAAATCTTCTTTGGGCTAGGCATCCCGCCAGCGGGACACCTGTTGACAACTTTCGGTGAAATTCGAGGGCACGCAATTCAAATAAATACTTCATAAAAATGATGGATATTAAACATTTAGGTGCATACAAGTGTCTTATATCAGTTAAAAGCTTATATTCTTGTTCATCCAACTGCATTGTCCGATTTACAATAGGCTTTACAGCGAAAGCATGCCATGCGTTTGTATGAGGACGGCGCCCCACATCAACATATTTTTCCACCAGCACAGGCTTCATAAGATTACAAATAGCAATTAAATATTCACTTATGTTTTGAAAATCTTACTCTGATTTGCAGTCAATAGGGTCCCAGCTACAACATGTAGTGTGATTTTGTTAGATAAAATCCTTCTTTGGACTTGTCCTCGTGCTCCTAGACCTTAGTGCTGCTTTTGATACCATCGATCACCACAGATTGGATTGGAGATTGGAAACCCAAATTCTGGCCTGGTTTAGATCTTATCTGTCGGAAAGATATCAGTTTGTCTCTGTGAATGGTTTGTCCTCTGACAAATCAACTGTAAATGTCGGTGTTCCTCAAGGTTACGTTTTAGGACCACTATTGTGTTCACTATATACTGTATGTTACCTTTTGGGGATGTCATTCGAAAACATAATGTTAATTTTCACTGCTATGCGGATGACACACAGCTGTACATTTCAATGAAACATGGTGAAGCCCCAAAATTGACCTCGCTAGAAGCCCGTGTTTCAGACATAAGGAAGTGGATGGCTGCAAACCTTCTACTTTTAAACTCGGACAAAACAGAGATGCTTGTTCTAGGTCCCAAGTAACAACGAGATCTTCTGTTGAATCTGACAATTAATCTTGATGGTTGTACAGTCGTCTCAAATAAAACTGTGAAGGACCTCAGCGTCACTCTGGACCCTGATCTCTCTTTTGACGAACATATCAAGACTGTTTCAAGTACAGCTTTTTTCCATCTACGTAACATTGCAAAAATCAGAAACTTTCTGTCCAAAAATGATGCCTTATTCGTCTTATCCGTCTTGTCTTATCCGGTGTCCTGTGTGAATTTAAGTATGCTCTCTCTAATTCTCTCTTTCTTTCTTTCTTTCTCTCTCTCAGAGGACCTGATCCCTAGGACCATGCCTCAGGACTATCTGGCATGATGACTCCTTGCTGTCCCCACTCCACCTGGCCGTGCTGCTGCTCCAGTTTCAACTGTTCTGCCTGCGGCTATGGAACATGTTCACCGGACGTGCTACATGTCCCAGACCTGCTGTTTTCAACTCTCTAGAGACAGCAGGAGCAGTAGAGTTACTCCTAATGATCGGCTATGAAAAGCCAACTGACATTTACTTCTGAGGTGCTGACTTGTTGCACCCTCAACAACTATTGTGATTATTATTGTTTGACCATGCTGAACATTTGAACATCTTGGCCATGTTCTGTTATAATCTCCACCCGGCACAACCAGAAGAGGACTGGTCACCCCTCATAGCCTGGTTCCTCTCTAGGGTTTCTTTCTAGGTTTTGGCCTTTCTAGGGAGTTTTTCCTAGCCACCGTGCTTCTAAACCTGCGTTGCTTGTTGTTTGGGGTTTTAGGCTAGGTTTCTGTACAGCACCTTGAGATATCAGCTGATGTAAGAAGGGCTATATAAATGCATTTGATTTGATTTGATTTTGATTCTTTATATCCCAAAAACTCTGTTTTGTTGGTGCCATCGATTTGAGTTATCCACTCGTTCAACATGCACTGAAAGGAATCCAAAAAGCTACCGCTAACCTTTGTAAAAACAAGTCAAAATACATTTCTATGTATTCCTCAGGTACCCTAAAATGTAATTAAAATATAATATTTCATACGGAAAGTAGTATGTTCAATAGGAAAGCAATATTAGCAGGTGCGCGTCCTCTTCATTGCGCACGCACAGACTGATTTCCAACTCTGTATCCCAGTACTAAAACTCATTATTATTCCTAATTTTGAAAGAAACAAGCCTGAAACCTTGAAAAAAGACTGTTGACATCTAGTGGAAGCCATCGGAATTGCAATCTGGGAGCTGGATTTGGATATGCACCTATACTTCCCATTGTAAGACCATGGGCTCTCAAAAAAAAACAATTCCGGTAGTTTTTTCTTTGGATTTTCTCCTACCACATCTATTGTCTTATAGTCTCACACATTATTTTAACATTTCTACAAACTTCAAAGTGTTTTCTATGCATATCCTGGCATCTGGGCCTGAGTAACAGGCAGTTTACTTTGGGCACGTCAGTCATGGGGAAATTCAGAATAAAGGACCCGAGTCTATAGAAGTTTTAAATGTACTTGGCTAAGGTGCATGTTAACTTCCGACTTCAACTGTATAGGGGATTTCCAAGTGTGTTTTCAACCTCTCCAAAGTGCCTGAATGTTTTGCCTAGGCATTTCCAATGTATTGGTCCCATACAACTGAACTGTTTACAAAAACAATATAAAAGCAACAGATATGCATAAAAAATATATAAAATGTCTTATCAAACATGTCTTAGTTACACACGCTGAACTATTTACAAATGGCATTCGTTTTAGTTTTACATCCCAGGTGTAGTTGATTAGATTTCACTTTCATCATAGCTTGTACATGTTGGGATAGTCTTTGAAGCAGTCCCTCTCTGCCAGGAACCAAAAAGCGAATTGTAATTTCAGACAGAAGATCTGCCATTTCACCCTTTTTTCACCCCTGTGTTTTGTGCAATGCTTGCAGTTCTTCCTTCTATGATGTGTGTTAGATAGTGGCGCACCCCTTGAGTGTGGGGTCTTGTGATAGTTGTGAGGTTGCTTTGGGACCCCAATTCAGCCATTTCCAACACCAGCTGCTCTCGGAATGCCAACTAGGAGAGAGTGGTTTGACATTTTGCTTTGACCATCTGCTTGTGGGGAATGAAAGCATTTACTGTAGCAATGCCACAAAGTGGTAAAAAAAGTCTTATACCACTTCCTTGTCTTGGTAGTAGCCAATCAGAGCATCAGATAGGTTGACACCCCCCATGCTGGCATTGTAGTTCTTCACAGAGACATTCTTTCTTTTTCACCCTCCTTGAGACATGGTTGTTGTTGAATGCATTATATGTCCTGGACTTCCTGATGAGCTCTACCCCAGGTGGTAAGGGTAGGTAACAACACATCAATAACAATATTCAACAACTGAGACATTAACTGAACAAGTTTTACAGACATTTGACTAACAGACATGGAATAATGTGTCCCTGAAAAAAGGGGGGGGGTCAAAATCAAAAGTAACAGGCTGTATCTGTTGTGGCCACCAGCTGCATTAAGTACTGCAGTGCATCTCCTCCTCATGGATTGCACCAGATTTGCCAGTTCTTGTCTGTCATGGAAAGGTGTTCTTAATGTTTTGTACGCTCAGTGTATATATGTTACCCCTTAGCAGAATTATCGGAAAGCACATCATTTGTTTTCATTGCTACGCAGACGATACACAACTTGACATTTCTGTGTCACCAGAGGATTTTAGCTCCACGGAAAATTAATAGACTGCATTGGTGATTTAAATACTTGGATTGCTCATAACGTCCTCCAGCTAAATCTAGACAAGACCAAGTTACTTATTGCTGGAGCCAAAGCACAGAGAGAGAATCTGTCAGCACATTTTAATTCAGATAATAAAGATAACACAAAATAGCTTTTTACCACCTGAGGAACATTGCCATGGTGCGGCCGTTTCTCTCTCAGGCTGATAAAGAGAGACTCATCCATGCTTTTATTACAAGCAGGCTTGACTACTGTAATGCTCTCCTGTCTGGTGTACCCAAGAAAGCCATTGGTCAACTGCAAAACATACAGAATGCTGCAGCATGGGTACTGACCAAGACCAGACAGATAGCACACATTTAAATTCTTCAATTGGTTTTTCAATCAATTCACGATTGTGCACCCAATACATGTCAGACATGCCTTTGAGTTGTGAGTCAAGTAGGTCCCTCAGGTCCTCTGGCACTGGCCTTTTAATTATCCTAAAGCTTAGGACCTAGATGCATGGAGAGGCAACCTTTAGTTACTATGCGCCCGGCTTCTCGAATAGCCTGCCAGAGAACCTGAGGGGGGCCGAAAATGTTGACATATTTAAAAGGGATCTTAAAATACACCTTTTTAGCTCTGCTTTTCCTTTAGGTGTTTTTTGTCTTTCAGTTATTATTGATATTCTTTAGGCTTTTTTATCCTCTGATGTTTGTTGTGTAGTAAATATTTCAGTTTTTAGTTTGAATGTTTCTGTTTTGTAAAAGAATCCATGTCTGTTTACTATATAAATAAAGCAAGATTTGATTAGAGACATTACCACCTACGGCTGCAAATATCGATGCTGCTCCATGAAAATACACAAAATCACAGATTTGGCACATCAATGCACACATGTTAGGTAACACATCATGACATTTATAGAGACAAATACAGAAAGTAGCTTTCAAGTAGCAAAAAATAACTCAATAGATTTAACATGAAATGAAGGCTATTTCAATATTTTCCAGAGTGGCACGACGGTCTAAGAAAGAAATAGGCCTGTAAACTTCTGTTTACATTTTAATGCAGCCATCTCGGTTTTCATTAGAAGGATATTTTTATATGTCACTTATTTGTGTCAATTGCAAAGACATTGGCAACTTTGTATTTGTAATCAACTTTGGTCTGAAGTTATCAGCAGTCAAATAAACCACAGATAAACCATGTAATTCTATGTTTAGCGGATCTTCTGTATATAAAGTGAGGTGGGAGGGCAAGGTCCGCCTACTTCTCCACCATCAACAGCTCCAACAAGAACTACCGAACTCTGTTGTCCACTGTCAGCAAACTACTACAACCCTGCAATGATACCACTACTTGCTCCACTGAACTCTGCAACTCCTTACATCAGTTTTTCAAGGAAAAGAGCACCAAAATAAATTCAGCACTGCCCAATCTGCCTCTGCCGCCACTCCCCCTGTCAACCACCCCACCACCAATGTTGACATCCCGATCACCACCCCTGAAACCTGTTTCTCTGCATTCGCCCCATTGACTGTCCCTATATCTCAAAACTCATCATGTCATCAAAGACTACAACCTGCTCCTTGGATCCCCTCCTCACGGTTCTCATCAAAGCCACATTGTCAACCTTTCCCTCACCTATGGAACTGTCTCCTTCAACTACAAACAGCTGCAGTCACCCACAAAACTAGACACTACCATCCTCAATAATTACTGACGCATCTCCAACCTCCCCTTCCTTGATAAGACCCTGGAACAGACCGTTGCCTCCCATTTACAAAGCCACCTGCTGATCAATAACCTATTTGAACCCCTCCGGTCTGGTTTCTACCCTATTCACAGTACTGAAACTGCACTCCTCAAAGTCGCCAACGACCTCCTCACCTCTGCTGATGCCCTCAATAATCTGATTCTCCTAAACCTGAGTGGCGCTTTTGACACCATAAGCCATCAGATCCTACTCACCAGGCTTGAGAGTCTGAGTGTTAAGGGCACCAAACTCTCCTGATTACAATCATACCTCACCAACCAGACCCACAACATCTGCTTCAATGGCTACACCTCGACTCAGCTGCAGTTACAAACAGGCCTGGAATTTTCTTGATTTAGCCATTTTTACAGTCCAGTACTAGGTTACCTTCAGACAACTTCCCTGAAGCTTGTGTGTCTGTGTGGTAGAGCAGAACAACCAATACCTTCGTGTTCGTGACATATTCGTTTGTACCTCCAACGGTTTGGTCTGAACAGTCAGTTTTGTGAGAAGATCATTTCGGGGGTCAGGGCAGAGTTCTGACAATTTCTTAATTTTGTATTTCTTTTTGGGGTTCAGACAATTGAAGTAAAGCTTGTGGATATTGTAGAGCCAAACAACCGACACTGTCGTGTTTGTGAGAGTTTTGTCTTAATAGTGGTGACTTATTCGTTTGTAGATCACACGGTTTTGGGTTTACAGAAGATTGTGATGATTTCTTGTCCGGATCTTGTGGATCTTGTGTGTAGAAAAAGGCAGCTTTCACAAGCCCTATGTTATGGAGAAGGTCGGCGGAAAGAGGGGATTGAGCTGCAGCCACTACAAGAAACACTAAGTCTCTAGCATAAACACATTAGAAGCGATTTAATTTTCAGAATGACATCACCATGTGACACAGGGGTGCATCAATCGACTCTAGGGAGTTGTTAATTAAAGGCAAATTTCATGATTTAGGACCCTTGTAACGGCTTTCTTCGGTTGAAGGAGAGTCGGACCAAAATGAGGCGTGTAGATTGCGATCCATGTTTATTAAACTGAAGCAACACGAATCTAAATACAAACACTACAAAACAATAAACGTAACGAAAACCGAAACAGCCTAATACTGGTGCACATAAACACAGAACAAGGAACATCAGGACACTAAGGACAATCACCCATGAAACACTCAAAGAATATGGCTGCCTAAATATGGTTCCCAATCAGAGACAACGATAAACACCTGCCTCTGATTGAGAACCACTTCAGACAGCCATAGACTTAACTAGAACACCCCACTAAGCTACAATCCCAATACCGACACACCACATACAAAAACCCATGCCACACCCTGGCCTGACCAAATAAATGAAGATAAACACAAAATACTTCGACCAGGGCGTGACAGAACCCCCCCCCCCCTAAGGTCCGGACTCCCGGACGCACATCAAAACAATAGGGAGGTGGGCGTCTGTCCATGGTGGCGTCTCCGGCGCGGGACGTGGACCCCACTCTATCAATGTCTTAGTCGCTCCTCCTCGCGTTCAAGGATAGTCCACCCTCGCCGCCGACCATGGCCTAGTAGTCCTCACCCAGAATCACACTGGACTGAGGGGCAGCTCGGGACTGAGGGGCAGCTCGGGACTGAGGGGAAGCTCGGAACTGAGGGGAAGCTCGGGACTGAGGGGAAGCTCGGGATTGAGGGGAAGCTCGGGACTGAGAGGAAGCCCAGCACTGAGAGGAAGCCCAGCACTGAGAGGAAGCTCAGGCAGGTAGTTGGATCCGGCAGATCCTGGCTGGCTGGTGGTTCTGGCAGATCCTGGCTGACTAGCGGATCTGGAAGAGTCTGGCTGACTGGCGGATCTGGAAGAGTCTGGCTGAATGGCGGATCTGGAAGAGTCTGGCTGACTGGCGGATCTGGAAGAGTCTGGCTGACTGGCGGATCTGGAAGAGTCTGGCTGACTGGCGGATCTGGAAGAGTCTGGCTGACTGGCGGATCTGGAAGAGTCTGGCTGACTGGCGGATCTGGAAGAGTCTGGCTGACTGGCAGACTGATGGATCTGGCTGCTCCATGCTGACTGGCGGCTCTGGCTGCTCCATGCTGACTGGCGGCTCTGGCTGCTCCATGCTGACTGGCGGCCCTGGCTGCTCCATGCAGACTGGCGGCCCTGGCGGCTCCATGCAGACTGGCGGCCCTGGCGGCTCCATGCAGACTGGCGGCCCTGGCGGCTCCATGCAGACTGGCGGCCCTGGCGGCTCCATGCAGACTGGCGGCCCTGGCGGCTCCATGCAGACTGGCGGCCCTGGCGGCTCCATGCAGACTGGCGGCCCTGGCGGCTCCTTGCAGACTGGCAGCTCTGGCGGCTCCTTGCAGACTGGCAGCTCTGGCGGCTCCTTGCAGACTGGCAGCACTGGCGGCTCCTTGCAGACTGGCAGCTCCTTGCAGACTGGCAGCTCCTTGCAGACTGGCAGCTCCTTGCAGACTGGCAGCTCCATGCAGACTGGCAGCTCCATGCAGACTGGAGACTCCGGCAGCGCTGTAGAGACGGAAGGCTCTGGCAGCGCTAAACAGGCGGGAGACTCCGGCAGCGCTGGAGAGGAGGAAGGCTCCAACTGCGCTGAACAGGCGGGAGACTCCGGCAGCGCTGTAGAGGAGGAAGGCTCTGACAGCGCTAGATAGGCGGGAGACTCCGGCAGCGCTGGAGAGGTGGAAGGCTCTGGCAGCGCTGGACAGGCGAGGCGCACTGTAGGCCTGATGCGTGGTGCTGGCACTGGTGGTACTGGGCTGAGAACACGCACAGGAAGCCTGGTGCGGGGAGCTGCCACCGGAGGGCTGATGTGTGGAGGTGGTACTGGATAGACCGGACCGTGCAGGCGCACTGGAGCTCTTGAGCACCGAGCCTGCCCAACCTTACCTGGTTGAATGCTCTCGGTCGCCCTGCCAGTGTGGCGAGGTGGAATAGCCCGCACTGGGCTATGCAGGCGAACCGGAGACACCGAGCGCAAGGCTGGTGCCATGTAAGCCGGCCCAAGGAGACGCACTGGGGACCAGATGCGTAGAGCCGGCTTCATGGCACTTGGCTCGATGCTCACTCTATCCCGGCCGATACGCGGAGCTGGAATGTACCGCACCGGGCTATGCACCCGCACTGGAGACACCGTGCGCACCACAGCATAACACGGTGCCTGCCCGGTCTCTCTAGCCCCCCGGTAAGCACAGGGAGTTTGCGCAGGTCTCCTACCTGGCGTAGCCATACTCCCTGTGAGCCCTCTCCCCCCAAGAAATTTTTGGGGCTGACACATTAGAAGCGATTTAATAAACACATTAGAAGCGATTTAATTTTCAGAATGACATCACCATGTGACGCAGGGGTGCATCAATCGACTCTAGGGAGTTGTTAATTAAAGGCAAATTTCATGATTTAGGACCCTTGTAACGGCTTTCTTCGGTTGAAGGAGAGTCGGACCAAAATGAGGCGTGTAGATTGCGATCCATGTTTATTAAACTGAAGCAACACGAATCTAAATACAAACACTACAAAACAATAAACGTAACGAAAACCGAAACAGCCTAATACTGGTGCACATAAACACAGAACAAGGAACATCAGGACACTAAGGACAATCACCCATGAAACACTCAAAGAATATGGCTGCCTAAATATGGTTCCCAATCAGAGACAACGATAAACACCTGCCTCTGATTGAGAACCACTTCAGACAGCCATAGACTTAACTAGAACACCCCACTAAGCTACAATCCCAATACCAACACACCACATACAAAAACCCATGCCACACCCTGGCCTGACCAAATAAATGAAGATAAACACAAAATACTTCGACCAGGGCGTGACAACCCTAAGCTGTATTTTCTTCCAGACAGTTTTTTACCAAATCACTTGTTTTTGAGAAACATATCCCACCAGCAATTTACTTCCTGTCTTCCATTCTGGAGTTCATGTTTATAATTCATCCTCAGGTTGTCTATTGTTTAAGTAATCAATAATATTTCAACCGGACAATAGCGTTTTCAATAGAAAGGAAAAACAACGAACGGCACGCTCATGGTCATGCGCCCAATCCAGCTCTGCATACTTCCTCTGTCCACTGACCAAAAGGTATTTTTACTCATCGTTTTTTCAAAATACAAGCCTACAAGCATGTCTAAAAACTGTTGACATCTAGTGGAAGCCATAGGAACTGCAATCTGCGCCCTAACCCATGATATAGTCAATAGGCATTCAATGGAAAACATCTCGCATCAAAAGAATCCCACTTCCTGGATGGATTTTCCTCTGGTTTCCCCTGCCATATCAGTTCTGTTATACTCACAGACATTATTTTAACAGTTATAGCAACTTCGGCGTGTTTTCTATCCAATACTACCATGCATATGCATATCCTAGCTTCTGGGCCTGAGTAACAGGCAGTTTACTTTAGGCATGTTTGTCATCCAAACTTTAAAATACTGCCCCCTACCCAAGAGAGGTTATGTCACCAGGCAGACCAGATCTCCATCCCACCAAAACAGGCTGAAATATCATGCAGTCTATTCAGCCCTTACATTATAAAAGGGAATTATCATCATTTTCACAATTTCACAGTATTATTCCAACTTCATAGTGTGGAAATACACTGAACAAAAATATACACAAAACATGTAAAGTGTTGGTCCCATGTTTCATGAGCTGAAATAAAAGATCCCAGAAATGTTCCATACGCACAAAAAGCGTATTTCTCTCAAAATATTGTGCACAAATGTGTTTACATCCCTGATAGTCAGTAATCCATCCACCTGACACTGATTAAACAGCATGATCATTGCACATGTGCACCTTGTGCTGGGTACAATAAAAGGCCACTCTAAAATGTGCAGTTTTGTCACACAACACAATTCCACTGATATCTCAAGTTGAGGGACTGTGCAATTGGCATGTTGATTGCAGGAATGTCCACCAGAGCTGTTGCCAGATAATTTATTGTTAATTTAGAGCTGTTTAGAGCTGTCAGATCTGTCGTTCAGCTGTCTGCCACCCGGACAGCTGATGAAACTGTGGGTTGGCACAACCGAAACGTTTCTGCAGAAACTGTCTCAGGGAAGCCATATGTTTTTCCTGTGGTTGCATTTAGAATTGTTGCGCAATGACTGGACTTTTCTGAACAAGTTTCTCTGAGTGCATGTGTTGGAGTAGTTGTGCTCTCACTGACTACATTTACATGAACATAGTATTCTTTATTCATATCCCACTTAAGGTCTTATTCGGGATAAGCTGTTTACATGCACCTTTGGTATCCCTGTACCCATGAATAAACAGAATATTCATAGTTTAAATTCATATGGGTTACATGGACTTGTACTCAGACTCAGACTGTAGGCCTATAATCTCTCACATGTAGCATAGTATAATATTAACTCGTGCAGAATTATGCACTTCTTGCAGTGAAATTGTACAACAAGTGTAAATTTTGTCTCAGGAACAGGAGAGGAGAAATGTGATTTTCTTTCTTTCAGCATCTTGAGAAAATGTGAACGTGCGTGTAATGCGTTTTCTTTGACACTTATGCAAGCAGTCAGGATTTCAACCACATAAAACATACACACAAAACAAAATGTTTTCTTAGCTTTTCATTTCCTTAAAACTGTTCAAACTGATGACATTTGGACATTTGGCACAGGACCAATCTTTCCACTGTTTTGGAGTTATTGCATTTTCTCCCCAGTCCCTAAATGATTCAGACAACTTTACCGGTGTTAACTAGATTAATAATGCATTCATTTTATCGACCTAAGACATTGCTCTAGTGAGCACTACTTTTTCTAGTCTTCAAGGGCAAGTTATGACAGAAGAGAACATTATTGTAACGGCCGTTGGTGGAAGAAGGTGAGGACCAAGGTGCAGCGTGGTAAGTGTTCATCTTGTTTATTTAACTGAACACTGAATAACCATAACAACAAAGAGCACAACCGAAACAGCTCCCTCAGGTGCAAAACACACTAAACAGAAAGCAACTACCCACACCACACAGGTGGTAAAAGGCTACCTAAGTATGGTTCTCAATCAGAGACAACGATAGACAGCTGCCTCTGATTGAGAACCACACCGGCCAAACAACACAGAAATTGAAAACATAGAAAATGAACATAGAATGCCCACCCTAGTCACACCCTGGCCTAACCAAAACAGAGTAAAAACCTCTCTATGGCCAGGGCGTGACAATTATCTAAAAACCTGTTTAGAATAAGGATGTAACATAACAGAATGTGGAAAAATTCAAGGGGTCTGAATACTTCCTGAATGCACAGTAAATATACAGTACCAGTCAAAAGTTTAGACACACCTACTCATTTAATGTTTTTTTTATTTATTTTTACTATTTTCTACATTGTAGAATAATAGTGAAGACATCAAAACTAGGAAATAGCATATATGGAATCATGTAGTAACCAAAAAAAGTGTTAAACAAATTTGAGATTCTTCAAAGGAGCCACTATGACAACTTTGAACACCCTTGGCATTCAATCCATCATTAATGATGGACTGTTGTTTATCTTTGCTTATTTGAGTTGTTCTTGCCATAATATGGACTTGGTCTTTTACCAAATAGGGCTATCTTCTGTATATCACCCCTACCTTGTCACAACACAACTGGTTGGCTCAAACGCATTAAGAAGGAAATGAATTCCCCAAATTCCCTTTTAAATGCATTCAATGAAGCTGGTTGAGAGAATGCCAAGCGTGTGGAAAGCTGTCATCAAGGCAAAGGGTGGCTACTTTGAAGAATCTCAAATATGTTTTGATTTGTTTAACACTTTTTTGGTTACTACATGACCAGCTTCATTGAATGCATTTCAATTAACAGGTGTGCCCTGTTAAAAGTGAATTTGGGGAATTAGTTTCCTTCTTAATGCGTTTGAGCCAATCAGTTGTGTTGTGACAAGGTACGGGTGGTATGCAGAAGATAGCCCTATTTGGTAAAAGACCAAGTCTTGAATGAGTAGGTGTGTCCAAACCTTTGACTGGTACTATGTATTTATACTCTGGGTCTAGTTATCACCACGGTTTGAAGTAACTATAGCAGACTGAGTTTTTCCTGTCCATGTCCCATGTTCAGGAAATAATTCTAGCCTTAACCACAGTCTCTCTGAGAGCAGTTGATAGTTCCACAGTGGCAGACAGTCATTATGATGTGATCACTTATCGGTAGCCCAGGACATTGCAGCACATCATGCAGTTCTTGTTACTCTAGAGAGCACTTAGTGAACATGAACATGAAATTCAACTCAAATAGATTTTTTGTTTTTACTGTAAAAATGAATTAAGTTAGCTACGGTGGAGAATCCATTCTTTTTGTCTTTGGATTATACAGAACCTACAATAATATCACTGTAATTGCACAAGAATAGGCACTTTATGCTTTGATACAGTACACTAAGTGCCAAATGAGATGATTGGAGGGAGAGAAAAAGAGTACACACTAACACACACACATACACACACACACGGTGAACTGATAGAAGCTATCAAATACATTTCTGAAGCAGAGATGTTTAATTCTTAATCCGCTCTACAACACTGACTTATTGTCAATGTATTTTTAATCAAGTTCTCATTTCCTGCAATTCAGGCTGGAAAGCACACACATGTTTGCCAGCAAAGCTACAGTAAATGCACGTACAAGCTCTGCCTTATGGTAGGTTTTAACCCCTCCATGTTCCATTACATTCAACTACATTTAATGTGTCAGTATTGTACAGTCACACAAGGACATAGATGATTGACGTTCTAAAGCAAAGATTAGCATTGAAGTTACCACATACATAGTCATATATGAGAGAAAAAATAAGAACTCTTTCCCATTTGATCTTATGTGTCAATCTATTTGACATTTCCTGATATCCAATTGGTAGTTACAGTCTTGTCCAATCGCTTCAACTCCCATACGGACTCGGGAAAGGCGAAGGTCGAGGGACGTGTGTCCTCCGCAACACAAACCCGCTCTGCTTCTTGACACAATGCTGGCTTAACCCGGAAGCCATCTGCACCAATGTGTTGGAGGAAACACCTGGCGACCGTGTCAGTGTGCATTGCGCCCGGCCCGCCACAGGAGTCACTAGAGCGAGATGGGACAAGGACAACACGGCCGGCCAACCCCTCCCCTAACCTGGACAACGCTGTGCCAATTGTGCACCGCCTCATGGGTCTTACGATAACGGACGGCTGCGACACAGCCTGGGATTGTACCAGAATCTGTAGTGACGCAGCTAGCACTGCAATGCAATGACTTAGACTGCTGCCCCACTCGGGGGCTCTTTATTGCATGTAATTATGCCATTAATATGTGTCACATATCAGTTTGCAAACAATGTAAAGCCGCATTGTACTTTCTTGAGTAAGGCAGCTCCAAAATGCAGGTGTTTCAGCCTAGCTCAGTGCTTTCTGTGGTGGCGGGGCAGCCAGCGGACAATAAGGAGTGTAGGGGTTGGTGATGTTCTCTAGATGCACCGTGATTGGCTCAGTGTTCTGTCACTCATGGGGACACTACGTCACCACAAAATCGAAAATTCAAGCTTTGGTTTCTGCCATAGAGTTACATTAGAAGTGCCCATCCAAGAAGGCTCAAGGTCATTGGCCACAGATAAAATTAAGTCACATCACATTATATCGGGTGGCACAGTGGTTAAGGGCGCTGTACTGCAGCGCCAGCTGTGCCATCAGAGACTCTGGGTTCGCGCCCAGGCTCTGTAACCGCCAGTGCCTGGGAGGTCCATGGGGCGAAGCACAATTGGCCTAGCGTCGTCCGGGTTAGGGAGGGCTTGGTCGGTAGGGATCTCCTTGTCTCATCGCGCACCAGCGACTCCTGTGGTGGGCCGGGCTCAGTGTGCGCTAACCAAGGTTGCCAGGTGCACTGTGTTTCCTCCGACACATTGGTGCGGCTGGCTTCCGGGTTGGATGCGCGCCGTGTTAAGAAGCAGTGCGGCTAGGTTGGGTTGTGTATCGGAGGACGCATGACTTTCAACCTTCGTCTCTCCTGAGCCCGTACGGGAGTTGTAGCGATAAGACAAGATAGTAGCTACTACAACAATTGGACACCATGAAATTGGGGAGAAAAAGGGGTAAAAATGTAATTAAAAAAAAACATTTAAAAAAAATCAGCTTTGATTGGATCATACTTTCAAGATCTTAGCTAGCAAGCTAGACAAGCAATCTACTGGCAGTCCTTGTCACGGAGATAAATTATAGACAAAACGTATCGATGCTCATCGGCATCTGGACTTAAACATTACACACAAGTTAATAATTGTAAATTCAACAATGAGTCATTTGGAAGGAATCGGTAGCTAACTGCAAGCGTTGCTAAGCAATCACCTGCTATTCAGTGGAGTGGGTGTGTAGTCCAATCTGGGTTTAAGGCTCTCTTTTACAAGCTTAAAAGGATAAATATTCAACACCGTGGGCCAGAAATGGTTGAATACATTGGCCATGCTGTGAATTCAACATGATTTCTGCCGTGTTCAAAACAACTGGAAACTCGGTACTGGGAAATCTCTGACTTCAGTGAGTTCAAGACAACTGGGAACTCTGAAAAAAACTAGCTCCGACTGGGAAAATACCTTTTTAACGGTCATCCAACTCGGACTTCCAAGTCGGGAACTCGGGCCTCCTTCTAGTGCTCCGACCTGAAGATCACTGACGTCATGATTCAACCTTGTTTTTTCTGAGTTCCCAGTTTTCTTGAAATTACCATAAATCCAGAGAATGCCAGACTTTAATGACAAAGTTTGATGACAAAATTTGCCCACAAGAAGGACCGGCTTTCCTGCTCAAGTGAGCACAGCACAACAACGAGAGTCAGAAAATGTCTTGTATGCTGCTGCATAAAAATGATGTAATATGCCAGGGAGATATGTGTACTGTAGCTAAGAAAGTAATACTAAGTGTAGTTGTGTAGTAAGCTGTTAGTTGCTAAGTGCCTCACCCTAATCATTTGGTCCCTTTCCCCCGAGTAACGAAGCGTACTGTTCTGACTTGGTGGTTCACATGTAGTCTATAGCCTGTTTTAGAGAAATGTAATCATTGAATATTGTTAGAACTTTCAGTGTCTGCTTATATGCCACCTTTATTTATCCTATGGTTTTGACTTGGTGTAAAGTGAGAATACTGTAAAAATGGCCCATGTTCTGAATTCTGTCACTGTACATTTCAAAGATGCTGGACAAATAGTTATATTGACTACATCCGTCCTAGCTCACTCATTAATGTCTTAATCAAAATTACAGATTGTCTTCTTATCCGCTCGTCATCCCCTTATGCCATAACTTGTTCATCTCAATTGTCAGTAGAAACCCAATTTGTTTAAGCAAGTCAGCCATATCAGCTATGTTTTTTTTTAAAGGCAGTAAATGAGGCTGAATTAACTGTCTCGCTGCCAGACAATGCTCAGCTGATAGCAGAGCTCTGCTGTTGGGACAGCTTTATGTGGCCCTTAACAGTTTGTGGGCACAGTTTGTCACCGTTATAGTGCAATGAATCGATTGTTTAGTGTTTTGTTGTGTAGTGGCTTTGCTGGCATGCATCTAAAAAAAATGTGGTGTGTTTGCCCCACCAACATTTTCATGATAAAATCACTATTGAACCATACCAGAATAATAATTTCAGAATTTGAAAATCCTTGGCTAATGTTGTTTACGTCTTAAGACACAAGTCCATGAAACATTCAGCATTCAGAAACTATGTGAGGTGTCAGGTATTATCCCCCGTCTACTCTCTGCTACTGTTCTTACTCATTCACAACATTGGAAAGGGAAACGATTGTGGTGGGTGCTAGAGCTCCGACTGTGAAAGATGGAGCTGATTGATAAGCCTTGAAGCCTGAAAGCATTTTCTCGTTGTGCCATTAAATCAGCTTCCTCTTACTCTCTCTGATTGTGAGAGCAATTTCTTTTAAAATGGCATACTAAGATAGGAGCAGAAAAAAAAAAAATAAGAGAAGAGGTTGTCCAAAACGGTGCTTTTATAAATGATGTACAAAAGCTGAAGAACATACCTGTATCCAGGTACTTTTATGTAATTTCGAAGAGAAAAATGAACAATTGGAAGCAATAGGCGCAAATCTCGCTCACAATTAAAACTTTGATGTTTAATTTAATCTAGTTTGAGTTAAAAACATTACATTTTGGTCGTTAATGGACTTTATTTTGTATGAGTAAAATGAGAAAAAAAATAAGAAAATGAATACTGTGTGTAAAGCAGTTTGGAATATCTTTGAATGCAGATATGGTTAAGGCCAATGAGTAGATGACATTGCATGACTAAACATAAAACACATCAGAAGTACATTGACAGGTATCACCAAGCGTCTTATTTCGTTCTGAGGCGTTCTAGTCAAATCCTAGAAGAAAGGGTTGAAGGCTGACAGTGACTGTGTCCCCTATTACTCTCCCAAATCTCGACGAGTTCGAGTGTGTGTCCCCATTGGATGGTCAGTGATGAGATCTTACTCTCCTTCTCATTCCTCAAATCCTAATTTCTCACAACAAACAGCACCCCTACCCTAAACCTGCTCCGCTGCTGTTTTTAACACAATGCATCACAGCGCACAGCTTGAATGCATTTGTGCACTGACACGCACCGACTAAGCTGAAATGACATTAGGCAGCTGCATGTCTATATTTCAGAGCAGGACCAGCCTAGCTTGTCTCAGATAGCTGTACCATTGTGCACATTATTAACATTTGAAAAGGGCATGATCTCGAGAAACTAAGAGCAATACAAGAGGGACATTCCCTGAAGGACTGTAAGAGTGATTTAGGGCAGAGTAGACACTTTTCGTGGGAGGTTACAGATTGGAATGCCGTCAGCCCCCTTTCTTTGGTCAGCAGGGATTAGTATACTGGATATCAGCAGATTAAAATCAGGAGATGTGCAGACAGACAAATAGATATTCACTCAAGAACCAGGTACACTCAATATCACAGACAACAGTGGAATGAAGATGTTTGAGCTTGTTTGAGGTGATGATGATAGTACAGTGTCCATATTAGTAGTGTCCATATTAGGACAGCCTCAGTCTCAGCAGGACTTCTGATGCTATCCTAATATGGACATCATGTCATAGTGGAAATAGTAGGACTTAACCTTAGAACTGTGTTCTACATTTGCTGTTCACCTATATTGATATACTGTATATCTACACTATATATACAAAAGTATGTGGACACCCCTGCAAATGAGTGGATTCAGCTATTTCAGCCACACCTGTTGCTGACAGGTGTATAAAATTGAGCACACAGCCATGCAATCTCCATAGACAAACATTAACAGTAGAATGACATACTGAAGACCTCAGTGACTTTCAATGTGGCACCGTCATAGGATGCCACCTTTACAAAAAGTCAAGTCGTCAAAACTTTATAGATGGCACTAGCATTGGGGCAGGTAGCGTTCTCCTGGCAAATGTTTTTATTTAAAAGTACTGTTTTTGTGAAGTAGAAATGTCTAGGAGCAACTACGGTTCAGCCTTGAAGTAGTAGGCCACACAAGCTCACAGAACGGGACTGGCGAGTGCTGAAGCGCGTAATGAGTAAAAATTGTATGTCCTCTGTTTCAACACTCACTACCGAGTTCCAAACTGCCTCTGGAAGCAACGTCAGCACAATAACTGTTTGTCGGGAGCTTCACGAAATTGGCTTCCATGGCCGAGCAGCAGTACACAAGCCTAACATCACCATGCACAATGCCAAGTGTCAGCTGGAGTGGTGTAAAGTTCGCCGCCATTGGACTCTGGAGCAGTGGAAACGCGTTCTCTGGAGTCCTGAATCATTCTTCACCATCTGGCAGTCCAATGGACAAATCTGGGTTTGATGGATGCCAGGAGAACGCTACCTGCCCCAATACTAGTGGCAGTTTTGTGGAGGAGGAATAATGGTCTGGGGATGTTTTTCATGGTTCGGGCTAGTCCCCTTAGTTCCAGTGAAGGGAAATCTTAACGCTACAGCATACAACGACATTCTAGACAATTCTGTTCTCCCCCAGCAATGTTATAGCAGCAAAGGGGGGACCAGCCCCATATTAGAGCCCATGATTTTGAAATTAGATAGTCGACGAGCAGATGTCCAATAATTTTGGTCATTGAGGTGACAAATTGAATTGTAGGCTACTGAGTTGCAAAAAAAAACAGGATGTTCAGTCTCTTACCAATAGTCCTTCTAGAGATTAAAGAGTATATTGGCGCATAGTTAGGACACAGGTACAATCATCATACATCATCAAGCATTACAGGTACTAAAATAAACAACTCTAAGAGAAAAACGTCTTTCATATAAACATAAGATGATATATTTCACAAAGAATACCCTGTGGCTTCATGCCTGGGCTCAGAGTTATCATGTATAGCTCACCACTGTCTGTCTGTGTGGTTAATCATGTACAGCTCATCACTCTGCATCTCTGTCGTGCCAGGGACACAGTCGTCACACGAGTTGTTTCCCATACCCTGTACTTCCCTGAGGGAACAGACAATCAGCTGACAACACACTGCCTTCCACCGCCCCCGGGTTCTGTCACACACACACACTCCTACACACATCCCTCATCCACCATCAGACACAGTGTCATTCCATCACTCAGTTAGCCCCAATGACTGTTCCCTCTTTTCTCCAGCAGTCAATGCTGAAGCTTCCTATGCCAGAGGAGGCTGGTGTAGGGAGAATGGCTAATAATAATGGATGAAATGGAGTGAATGGAATTGTATCAAACACATGGAAACCATGTATTTGATATCATTACATTCCAGCCATTACAATGAGCCGGTCATCTGACTTAAACTGCCACCTGCAACAACTGGAAGTCTAGCTAACTGTATGCAGGCTGAACAAAGCAGAGCTGTGTCTTGTCTGAGAACCTATACAATGGTATTCCCTGACATTCACAGCACTCTATTCTTCAGCAGTCGATACATAAGCTACTTTAGCTACCTGTATGCTGGTTAAACAACACAGAACTTTGTCTGAGACCCTACACACACCACAGTGGTATTTCTCTGCTGTTTGAGAGACCCCAAATGCCTTCACCAGTATTCCCCAGAGTATGCGCCAATGGCAGTGGAAGGGAGGAGTGGTTATACATATCAGGGCCTAACCATCTGGTTAAATGCCCCTGGCCGCATCGTGAGCACAGTGACTGATTGGCTGCCCTCAACAATAAACAATGTGACTCACAGAAATGAGTGTACTTTCTAATGTTAAATTACTTAAAAGTAATCTGAGTAATATGCATAATTTTGATGTACACAAAGAAACACTGTAAAACAACAGGTTTTGTCCCTGAGAAGGTCTTCCAAATGTTCCTATTTCGAGCTACTCATCAGCTTGTAGCTATATAGGGTCTTGCGTATGTCTCCTGTGAGATGAGATGAAGGTATTGTCTGAAGATGATTTCATATAGATTGGAAGTACAGTATATTAACATTTTATGCACCACAACACTGCAGTAAACATACTGTACAGAATGACATAACTGTGGAATATACTTTGGTGCATATTCATCTGATATCACTTCATGTCATGTCTCCCTTACCAATCTTGAATAAACGTGACACAGCTACCTACCAGTCACAATGGGTTGAATGCTTTACAGAAATGTTTAAGTCATCAAAATCACATCCCTGTTGATGTTATAAAACGCCTTCCTAATATTTACTTAGACCCCCCTTCTACCCTCAGAATAGCATCAAATCGTTGAGGCATGGACTCTACAAGTTATCGAAAGTGTTCCACAGGGATGCTGACCCATGTTGACTCCAATTCTTCCCACAGTTGTGTCACTTTGACTGGATGTCCTTTGGTTGGTGGACCATTCTTGACACACACGGTAAACGGTTGAGTGTGAAAAACCCTGCAGTGTTGCAGTTCTTGACACACGCAAACCAGTGCGCCTGGCACCTACTACCATGCCCTGTTCAAAGGCAAATCTTTTGTCTTGCCCATTCACCCTCTGAATGGCACACATGCACAATCCATGTCTCAGTTGTCTGAAGGCTTAAAAATCCTTCTTTAACATGTCTCCTCCCCTTCAACATGTCTCCTCCCCTTCATATGCACTGATTGAAGTGGATTTAACAGGTGACATCAATAAGGAATCATAGCTTTCACCTGGAATCCCCTACGTCATGGAAAGAGCAGGTGTTCCTAATGTTTGCATACATATTTGACAGTTGCTCACAACCACTGCAGACTGTGCCTCGATCACTTTCCCTCTTCCTATACCTGCCATTTTGAAAATGTCACAGAATGCAAATGATTTAACTTACTGGTGTTAAACCTTTCTGTCTGCATTTAAAGAGGTTGCATGTGTACATGACGAGAAGGTTTGGTTGTGTTGTTTGTTCAATTCATTCTCACTTTACAACATACAATGCATTTATGCTGGGTTTTTTCAAGCGGTGTAATTTTAATTCTGATTGTGGTCTTGCCAGTCCAATAGAGGACAGTTTAAATCTAAATCTTTTGTCTGGCAGCACCACCCAATTTAAATTCCTTTCAAGTGACTGCCACTCTAATTGTTCTCAATATGCACATTTAGAATATGAATAGTTACACAATCAAAGCCTCCGGACAGTAGGTGTATGACATTTGGCACACCAAGGTATATGAAAAAACATAACTTTTGTGTGTCAGAATATTAAAAAATAAATTCATAAAATGTCAAAACAAAATTCTTATCAATCTGTGTGTGTGTGTGTTGTGTGTGTGTGTGTGTGTGTGTGTGTGTGTGTGTGTGTGTGTGTGTGTGTGTGTGTGTGTGTGTGTGTGTGTGTGTGTCCAACTTGTGCTCAATTGAAAAGTTTCCATACTAGCAATATGTTGTAAGATGAGGATGATACTGATGAGAGAATCAAGGTACCAGTAAGACAGCGATTCAAGTTTTGTATTACCATTGGACAACACTGACATCAAGTGGCAGGTTGCTATGGTTGCATAAGACTGACATCGAGACCGGTAAACTTCCCATCTATTGACTGAACTGCTTTTACCATTCCCCGGCTTGATGCTGACCACTGTTACTTCATTCAATACAAGGATAAGGCAGGGAGAAGTGAGTGAAGTTAACATGTTTAGCAGATAGATCATTTGGCAATTATACAGAAAAAAAGACAACACTAAAAAAATACATTCAAGTTCTACTCAAGTCTCATTTTCAGCTCATGTATCTCCTGATTTACTTAACAGAAGGTGCATCTCAATAGATGACCTGGGTGTCCTCTGACATGGCACAAGTGTGTAGGGGGGGGGGGGGGGCTTTCCTGTTTTGTTCTCTATTTCTCCTCATATTGTTCCTCAAGTATGATGAGATAAGCATGATGAGATCAGAGGGCACCATCAGGCCAGCTCATTGATTGGCATACTCCACAATGTTTGCACTATTTTGCTCAAAACATATGTTTTAATAAGTGATAAGCAGTAATTACTTGTTTTATGATGTGTTGTTACAGCATTCAACCCACATAACGAATAGTCCGTTTCATGTTAAAACATTATCGAAATCGAAAACCACTATTATTTTTTTTATTGTCCAACCAAAAACCTAACTACCCTCAAAAAGCACTAATCGCTCCAAAGGGCACCAAAGGGCAGAGGGGGCTATTGAAAGGGAGAAAGCAATCATTTTGAAAGAGACAATTCATTCAGCCTCGCTTATTGCCTTTTTGAAAAACATAGCTCATATGGCTGACCATATCTTCCTGGAATATTACATCATTTATACAGCAGCATATAAGATATTTTTGGACTCACCTTGTTTTGCACGGCTGTCCTCCTTTGGCAAATTTTGCCATCAAAGAAAAAGTTTACAATTCCGAGTTGGATGACCGTTCAAAACGTATTTTCCCATTCTGACTTCCCAGTTGCAATCCTTGCGGTTAGCCACTGTCACCAATTCCTTCCAAACAACTCATTGTTGAATTTGCGATTTCCAACTTGTTGTGTAGTGTTTGTCCAATGGCCGATGAGCACCGATACATTTTATCTATAATTTATCTTCATTATATCTCTTCATGTGACAAGGATTAAAAAGGATTTGCCAGTAGATTGTCTACTTGGTTTATCATGATGACTGCTTGCTAAGATTTTGAAATGAAGATGCTGACCAGTCCAATCAAAGCTATTGTAGGTATAACATGATTTGACGTCATTTTATCTGTGGCCAATGACCTTGAGCCTTCTTGGAAGGGCACTTCTAATGTACCTCTATGGCAGCACCCAAAGGGCTCACATTCTTGGTGTCTACCCTTACTAAAGGCAGGTGATGTAGTGTCCCCATGAGTGACAGAACACTGAGCCAATCACGGTGCAATGCTCCTCCTTTCTCCTGGCCTGTCCCACCATCACAGAAAGCACTGAGCTAGGCTGAAACACCTGCATTTTGGAGCTGCCTGTTTGTATGCGGCTTTATTAATTCAATGATAAATACTTATTTTTTTACATTGTTTGCAAACTGATATGTGACACGTATTAATGCCAAAATATCATGCGAAACAGCAAGTCCCCCCCCACCCAAAATGTTGGGGCTCTGCCCCACCTGCCCTGAATGACGGGTCGCCACAGAATTTTTTCCATCCTACCCAAATTTCCTCATCCGCTTGCGTGCACCTCCTCTATACCAAGGTGTTTTGGTAATTCCCTTATGCACTACGCTTTCATTGTGTGCTAACTTTTACTATACCACAGGTCAGTATAATCTACCAGTCTAAAGGTTTATCCTGCCCTCTAACCACCATTCATATCGACAATAGTGGTAGGTGGATCGTTTGTCCAGATCTGTAATAGGCTAACAAACAATCATTTCACACCTTCAAAGCTGCATAAATCTTTTATATGAATCAACAAGAATAGCTGACAGGCAGCAGAGAGGCCAGGTGCATCATTGTACATGAAAGAACAGTGAAGACATGAGACACAATCTCCACTATTGATCTTGTTTAGGAACAATAAAAGTATCCTACCCAGATTATTTTACAACACCACAATGCAATGAATAATTGCATTATTGTTTTAAAATTAGTACAACATTCTACTCTAGGCTGCAGTGAAAATGTAATTTGAATAATGACGCAAAATCCAAGTGATTTGAATGTTTTTATTCGATTTCGATCAGTTGTAGGTTTACTCTCAACAGTTTATAAGGTCTAGAATGCTAGCATGGAGGAGGAGGTATGATGGCGTGGGGGTGCTTTGCTGGTGACACTGTCTGTGATTTAATGAGAATTCAAGGCACACTTCACCAGCATGGCTACCACAGCAATCTGCAGTGATACGCCATCCCATCTTGTTTGCGTTTAGTGGGACTATCATTTGTTTCTCAACAGGACAATGACCCAACACACCTCCAGGGTGGTAAGGGCTATATGACCAAGAAGGAGAGTGATGGAGTGCTGCATCAGATTACCTGGCCACCACAATCAACTGACCTCAGCCCTATTGAGATGGTTTTGGATGAGTTGGACTTCAGAGTGAGCCAACAAGTGCTCTGCATATGTGGGAACTCCTTCAAGACTGTTGGAAAAGTATTCCAGGTGAAGCTGGTTGAGAGAATGCCAAGAATGTGCAAAGCTGTCATCAAGGCAAAGTGTGGCTACTTTGAAGAATCTCAAATATAAAATATATTTAGATTTGTTTAGCACTTTTTTGGTTACTATATGAGTCCATATGTGTTATTTCATAGTTTTGATGTCTTTACTATTATTCTACAATGTAGAAAATAGTACAGATAAAGAAAAACCCTTTCAATGAGAAGGTGAGTCCAAACCTTTGACTGTTACTGTAAATGTGGCACATTTGACCAATATCCCTCATTTATGCATGGTGCTGGCTTTAATTTAATATTCGCATAAAAATCTGGTCGCCAACTGGATGGAAACCTATAGACACCCTGAAGACTACAAAAATCTCTGAAACTGGAAACACTCATCTCCCTCACTAGCTTTAAGCACCAACTGTCAGAGCAGCTCACAGATTACTGCACCTGTACATAGCCCACCTATAATTTAGCCCAAACAACTACCTCTTTCCCTATTGTATTTAAATGATTTATTTATTTTGCTCCTTTGCACCCCATTATTTTTATTTCTACTTTGCACATTCTTCCATTGCAAATCTACCATTCCAGTGTTTTACTTGCTATATTGTATTTACCTTGCCACCATGGCCTTTTTTGCCTTTACCTCCCTTCTCACCTCATTTGCTCACATTGTATATAGACTTGTTTATACTGTATTATTGACTGTATGTTTGTTTTACTCCATGTGTAACTCTGTGTCGTTGTATCTGTCGAACTGCTTTGCTTTATCTTGGCCAGGTCGCAATTGTAAATGAGAACTTGTTCTCAACTTGCCTACCTGGTTAAATAAAGGTAAAATAAATAAATAAATAAATAAATACATCTGTTGCATATATTATAAATATGTCATCAAAATATTTAAAATCTGATTCCCCTAGCTGATCATTGACTGCAACCGGCTCTGATCGTGAAGTAATGAAACAGGCAGGGAGAGTGAGCTCCTCTGTGGTGGTCGGTGAACCCTCAACCTTCTGGCCCATAGCCCTGCGTGGCGTCGACTGTGCCACAAAAGCAGTAGATATTCAGGTTTATAAACATAGGATCGCTACACTTATTGTTATTTGTGTTCGGAAACATTATTTTGAGATATTGTATGAGGAGGTGGGTGTTCAATTTATTTTACAATACAAAGGGAGGGTCATGTGAAAATATGTTTAACGTTAGGAAAGGGGTGCAAATAGTCTGGGTAGCCATGTTCAGAAGTCTTATGGCTTGGATGTAGAAGCTGTTTACAAGCCTCTTGGACCTCGACTTGGCTCTCCAGTACCGCTTGCTGTGCGGTAGCACCCTCTGTAGTGCTTTGCGGTCATGGGCCGAGCAGTTGCCATACCAGGCAGGATGCTCTCAATGGTGCAGCTGTAGAACGTTTTGAGGATCTGAGGACCCATGCCAAATCCTTTCAGTCTCCTGAGGGGGAATATGTTTTGTCGTGTCCTCTTCACAACTGTCTTGGTGTGCTTGGACCATGTTAGTTTGTTGGTGATGTGGACACCAAGGAACTTGAAGCTCTCAACTTGCTCCACTGCAGCCCCATCGATGAGAATGGGTGTGTGCTCTGTTCTCTTTTTCCTGAAGTCCACAATCATCTCCTTTATCTTGATCACGTTGAGGGAGAGGTTGTTGTCCTGGCACCACACGGCCAGGTGTCTGACCTCCTCCCTATGGGCTGTCTCTTTGTTGTCAGTGATCAGGCCTATCACTGTTGTGTCATGGGCAAATTTAATGATGGTGTTGGAGTCGTGCCTGAACGTGCAGTAATGAGTGAACAGGGAGTACTGAGCACGTACCTCTGAGGGGCCCCAGTGTTGTCGATCAGCATGGTGGATGTGTTGTTACCTACACTTACCCCCTGGGGCCGGCCCATCAGGAAGTCCAGGATCCAGTTGCAGAGGGAGGTGTTTAGTCCTAGGGGTCTTAGCTTATGATGAGCTTTGAGGGTACTATGGTGTTGAACGCTGAGCTGTAGTCAATTAATAGAATTCTCACATATGTGTTCCTTTTGTCCAGGTGGGAAAGGGCAGTGTGGAGTGCAATGGAGATTTGATCATCTGTGGATCTGTTGGGGAAATATGCTAATTGGATTGGGGCTAGGGTTTCTGGTATGATGGTGTTGATGTGAGCCATTACCAGCCTTTCAAAGCACCTCATGGCTACAGACGTGAGTGCTATGGGTCGGTAGTCGTTTAGGCAGGTTACCTTAGTGTTCTTGGGCACAGAGAATATGGTGGTCAACTTAAAACATGTTATTACAGACTTGGACAGGGAGAGCTTGCAAATGTCCGTGAAGACACTGGTCAGCGCATGCTCGCAGTACACGTCCTAGTAATCCATCTGGCCTTCCGGCCTTGTGAATATTGATCTATTTAAAGGTCTTACTTACGTTGGCTGCGGAGAGTATGATCACACAATCTTCCGGAACAGCTGGTGCTCTCATGCATGTTTCAGTGTTATTTGCCTTGAAGCGAGCATAGAAGTGGTTTAGCTCGTCTGGTAGGCTCATGTCACTGGGCAGTCTTTTTATGCATTTTGTTTTTCTTCTGTACTGCAAATTGAGATGTTCATTAAACAATCATACATAAAATACAGTATATTATTATAATACACTTAGCAAATATAGAAACCCAACATATGTGTTGGTCCAATGTTTGTTGAGTAAAACTTTTCCAAATGCACAAAAAGTTATTTCTCTAAGATGTTAGGGAGCATTTCTCCTTTGCCAAGATAATCAATCCACCTGACAGGTGTGGCATATCAACAGGCTAATTAAACAGCATGATCATTACACAGGTGCATATTGTGTTGTGGATAATTAAAGGCCACAATAGAATGTAATTTGTCACACAATGCCACAGATGTTTCAAGTTTTGAGGGAGCACGCAATTGGCATGCTGACTGCAGCAATGAACACCAGAGCCGTTGCCTGAGAATTGGATGTTAATTTCTTTACCATAAGCCGCCTAGTTTTAGAGAATTTGGCATTTTGTCCAACCGGTCTCACAACCACAGACCATGAGTAACCACTTCAGCCCAGGACCTCTATGTCCGGCTTCTTCACCTGCAGGATCGTCTTAGACCAGCCAACCAGACAGCTCAAATCAAATCAAAGTTTATTTGTCACGTGCGCCGAATACAGTGAAATGCTTACTTACAGGCTCTAACCAATGGTGCGGGGGAAAAAGGTGTGTGTGTGTGTGTGTAGGTAAGTAAAGAAATAAAACAACAGTAAAAAGACATTTGAAAAAAGAGTACCAGCCTTTCAAAGCACTTCATGGCTACGGACGTGAGTGCTACGGGTCTGTAGTCATTTAGGCAGGTTGCCTTTGTGTTCTTGGGGACAGGGACTATGGTGGTCTGCTTGAAGCATGTTGGTATTACAGACTCAATCAGGGACATGTTGAAAATGTCAGTGAAGACACCTGCCAGTTGGTCAGCACATGCCCGGAGCACACGTCCTGGTAATCCGTCTGGCCCCGCAGCCTTGTGTATGTTGACCTGTTTTAAGGTCTTACTCATGTCGGCTACGGAGAGCGTGATCAGACAGTCGTCCAGAACAGCTGACGCTCTCATGCATGCCTCAGTGTTGCTTGCCTCGAAGCGAGCATAGAAGTGATTTAGCTCGTCTGGTAGGCTTGTGTCACTGGGCAGCTCGCGGCTGTGCTTCCCTTTGTAGTCTGTAATAGTTTGCAAGCCCTGCCACATCCAACGCGCGTTGGAGCCGGTGTAGTATGATTCAATCTTAGCCCTGTATTGACGCTTTGCCTGTTTGATGGTTCGTCGCAGAGCATAGCAGGATTTCTTGTACGCTTCCGGGTTAGAGTCCCGCACCTTGAATGAGGCAGCTCTACCCTTTAGCTCAGTGCGAATGTTGCCTGTAATCCATGGTTTCTGGTTGGGGTATGTACGTACAGTCACTGTGATGATGACGTCCTCAATGCACTTATTGATAAAGCCAGTGACTGATGTGGTGTAGACCGAGTCACTGGTGCTTCCTGCTTTAATTTTTGCTTGTAAGCAGGAATCAGGAGGAATCAGGAGGGTAGAGTTGTGGTCAGATTTACCAAATGGAGAGCGAGGGAGAGCTTTGTACGCATCTCTGTGTGTGGAGTACAGGTGATCTAGATTTTTTTTCCCTCTGGTTGCACATTTAACATTTTAATAGAGATTTGGTAGAACTGATTTAAGTTTCCCTGCATTAAAGTCTCCAGCTACTAGGAGCGCCGCCTCTGGGTGAGTGGTTTCCTGTTTGCTTATTTCCTTATACAGCTGACTGAGTGTGATCTTAGTGCCAGCATCTGTCTGTGGTGGTAAATAAACAGCCACGAAAAGTATAGCTGAGAACTATCTAGGCAAGTAGTGTGGCCTGCAGTTTATCACAATATACTCTACTTCAGGCAAGTAAAATCTAGAGACTTCCTTAGATTTCGTGCACCAGCTGTTGTTTACAAATATGCACAGACCGCCCCCCCTCCCTTACCGGAGTGTGCTGTTCTATCCTGCCGGTGCAGCGTCTATCCCGCTAGCTGAATATCCATATCGTCATTCAGCCACGATTCCGTGAAGGATAGGATATTACAGTTTTTGATGTCCCATTGGTAGGATATTCGTGATCGTACCTCGTCTAGTTTATTGTCCAATTGTGGCACGTTGGCGAGTAATATTGATGGTAACGGCAGCTTTCCTAGTTGCCTTCTGCGGGTCCAGACGAGGCATCTGGCTCTTCGTCCTCTGCGTCTTTTCCTTTTGCAAATAATTGATATGTCTGCCTTGTGGGGTGTTTGGAGAATATCGTGTGAGTCCTGCTTGCTGTTGTTGTTGAAGAAATATTAGTCTAATCCGATGTGAGTGATCGCTGTCCTGATATCCAGAAGCTTTTTTCTTCCGTAAGGTACGGTTGCAGACACATTATGTACAAAATAATTTACAAATATCGCGAAAAATAACACATAATAGCACACTTGGTTAGGAGACCGTAAAACGGCGCCCATCTCCTCCGGCGCCATTTTCAGAAACTGAAGTAAGCTCATCTGCGTGCACGTGTTCCTCACCAGGGTCTTGGCCTGATTGCAGTTCAGCGTCATAACTGACTTCAGTGGGCAAATGCTCACCTTCAATTGCCACTGGCATGCTGGAGAAGTATGCTCTTCACGGATTAATCCTGGTTTCAAATGTACAGGGTAAATGGCAGTCAGCTTGTATGGCGTCTTGTGGGTGAGTGGTTTGCTGATGCCAATGTTGTGAACAGAGTGCCCCATGGTGGCGGTGGGGTTGTGGTATGGGCAAGCATAAGCTATGGACAACCAAAACAATTGCATTTTATTGATGACAATTTGAATGCACAGATATACCGTGACGAGATCCTGAGGCCCGTTGTCTTGCCATTAATGCGCCACAATCACCTAATGTTTCAGAATGATAATGCACGGCCCTATGTTGCAAGGATCTGTTCATAATTCCTGGAAGCTGAAAATGTCCCAGTTCTTACATGGCTTGCATACTCACCAGACATGTCACCCATTGAGCATGTTTGGGGTACTCTGGATCGACATGTTCGACAGCATGTTCCAGTTCGTGCCAATTTCCAGCACCTTCGCACAGTCTTTAAAGAGGATGGTGGTGACACCAGATACTGACTGTTTTATGGTGCAAACACTGAAACGGAAAATAACCAACCACAAACAAAAGTAACCACCCACAAACAGGCTATCTAAGTATGGTTCTCAATCAGAGACAACGATTGACAGCTGCTTCTGATTGGGAACCATACCAGGCAAAACACATACAAATATAAACACAAGAACAAAACATAGAATGCCCACCCCAACTCACGCCCTGACCAACCTAAAATAGAGACATACAAAAGGAACTAAGGTCAGGACGTGACAATTTCAGTTGACTGATTTCCTTATTTAACTGTCAATCAGTAAAATCTTTGAAATGTTCCATGTTGCATTTATATTTTTGTTCAGTAAAGTATGGGGAAACTCACCCACCTCCAATGGACCCACATTTTACTGTCATACTTGTTTCAGCAAACCTGAGAGAGATGGAGGACAGGCTACCATAATGTTAAACAAACTGTAGCTAGCTATGAAGGCATCCACCTCCTTGGAGGAGCAGATGACGAAGCTGAAGAAATTTGGCATTGTGCCTTAGGTCTTCAAGAACTGATACAGCTGCACCATTGAGAGCATCTTGTCTGATTGCATCAACACTTGGTATGGCAACTGCACCGCCCTCAACCTCAAGGCTCTACAGAGGGTGGTGCGGATGGCCCAGTACATCATTGCGGGCAAGCTTCTAGCCTTACAGTACATTTACACCAGGCGGTGACTGAGCAGCAAGGCCTGGAAGATCATCAAGGACTCCAGTCACCTGAGCCATGGACTGCTCACTCTGGTACTATCTGGCAAACTTTACCGGAGCATCGAGTCTCAGATCAACAGGCTCAGAGACAACTTCTACCACCAGGTCATACTAAGGGTCTGGTTTAAATTATGGACTTGTTTGGCATAGAGGAACTACGTCACAACCTACGTCACTACTACAGAAAATAGTAGCTAGCTAGCAAGATGGAGATCACATAGTTTTTTAATGTGTGCATTTTGCAAGTGGCTAGTTTGCATCAACTACCTTCACTAAAACCAAGTGCTGCAAACGTTTTGCCTGCAAACTTTGGATTTGAATTGTGAAGTTCTGGCATGCCTTCCTAGTCACGGTTGCCTAGGGTTGGGCTTTTGAGACTAGGTTGTCACCGCTGAAGTAAAACAAACAAAAACAAGCAGTAGCTAGAAATGTAACGTTAGCTAGCTAAAGTAAGCATTTTCAACATCATCTGTCAAAAAGCACATCCTCTGACTGCAAATGAACAGAGAGGTATGTCAAGAACTTCACCAACACTACTTCATGCTCACTCTTCATCAAGCTAAAGTTATGTTGTTTAGTCTTCTGCTGAATATTTCAAAGGAGTCCTCTTCCCATCTTTTTGTCTGCCTTTAAGTTTTCCCACGATAGTGACGTTTCCCATTTCAACCAATCAAATCTCCCTGTTTTCAATTTTGACCTAGTGTACACTACCGTTCAAAAGTTTGGGGTGACTTAGAAGTGTCCTTGTTTTTGAAAGAAAAGCTATTTTTTTGTCCATTAAAATAACATCAAATGGATCAGAAATACAGTGTAGTCATTGTTAATGTTGTAAATGACTATTGTAGCTGGAAACAGCTGATTTTTAATGGAATATCTACATAGGTGTACAGAGGCCCATTATCAGCAACCATCACTCCTGTGTTCCAATGACACGTTGTGTTAGCTAATCCAAGTTTATCATTTTAAAAGGCTGATTGATCATTAGAAAACCCTTTTGCAATTATGTTAGCACAGCTGAAAGTTGTTGTCCTGATTTAAAGAATCCATAAAACTGGCCTTCTGGCTCAAAATGGCCAGAAACAAAGTACTTTCTTAAAATGAAATAAAAGGAAAAGATTAAGATGGGCAAAAGAACACAGACACTGGACAGAGGACCTCAAACTTTGAACGGTAGTGTATGTCATAGGCGTCAGCTGATGGAGGCAAAAAAAGTACATTCATTTCTGGACCATTATTTGGATGAACCATTTCATCAGAGATTTTAGATCTCCCACACCTTCCTCCACACACCGTGCAGTTGTGTGATTCGCTAAAATTAAATGATGAAAAATACTTTACTAAGTAGATCACTCCCATAGAATTCTATGGTGACTCCCAGGCCAACATTGAATCTTTGACATGCCAGGCTAATGCTGCGTTCATAACCAAGTGCAAAGGTGGTATTTACCACATACGACTGGGAAAAATCCTAGTTGCCCTCCAACTGGTAATTACTGGTGGGAAACTCTATTATCCCTGAGCTCCGACTTCTCCAGTGGAGAACGACTGCCCCCTTTCATTGAAACCAAGGAAGTTCAAGGCTGACTGCAGTACTGCAGGCATTGTTGGCGGAAAACAGGATCCCCCATTATAGTGAATTAAAAATAGCAATCTTCTTGGTCAATCTTAGTGTAAATAAAACATTTATTTACAAGATCGTCATGGTACCAATGACTGCTTCTAATACTCCAGATGTATGTCCTTGAACCAATTACTTTAAAATTGCACACAGAAGAAGTTAAAGGATAAATTAGTTGCTAATTGTACCCCGATCGGCCATCAACTTGAGTTACTCAATGAGAGGGGGCAGCACTGAGCTTCTGTAGCCTGCAACGTCACTTTATGGAGAAGCTCAACTAAGCATGTTATGTCTCCATCCCCCGCGTGCATGCTTTGGATTTTGACATGCCCTAGCATTACACAGCTGATTCAAATAGCCAACTCATCTTAAAGCATTGATTATTTGAATCCGCTATGTAGTTTGGGAAATCTGGCCCTAAGGAAGCCCAAATAGATCATATTTGACTAAAACATAATAATTTCAAACCTTGCTTACATTTGTATACAGTCACACATATCTCTCTATTATGCGTGGGAAAAATTTGGAACAGATTTTCCAAATTAAGATCACTTGTAGCTGAGCTGCTGGTGTTTTTACAGTCATTTATGTCCAATAATTAGGAACATTTCGGTGGCCCCCCCAAAAAAACATTTGATGAAACATTGCATTTGGCCTATCCCATAGAAACGCATTGAATAGATCATACATGGAAAAACAGATAGTTCAAAAATAAAGCAAAAGGAAGTATGTTTTGAAGTGTCTGTCCTATATCTGAGCGTTGGATTTATAATTATAATTTTACCCTGGAATAATCTGTATACCTTTGACATGGAAATGCCCCATTCACTTCCATGCTTTTTTTTCGGCCTGGTAACCGGTTACCTTCAGACGAGTCCCATGACACTTGTGGGGGTCATAGAGCAAAACGGAGAACCTCAACGTGAATACATCCAACAAGTTATGACTTTACAACAGGTAATTAGCACCTTTCCACTTGATTATGGTTATAAACGCAGCATCATATGCGCTGTGCGCAATAACCTGGGGAGGAAGTTAATGTTTTCGAGGCGTGAGTAACCCACTGAGGTATAATAAGTACTAGTCCCGATGATACAGTCATCAGTGATACAACCACAAGATGCAAGATAAGATTATGCAAAGTAAAATGAAAGCAGAATTCTCTAATACTTGTTGTATGTATGTATAAGAAGGAAAAAGACACTCATGGCCATCTGTTTTGGACTTACCCATTAATAAAACATTTCTGGGAAAAAGTAAAAAAGGAGCTGTTCATATGTCCTATAAGAATGGACCCATGGCTATTTCTACTGTGTGTCATCAGGCCCTCACTTAACTTAGCACAGCTCAATCTTCTTTAAAAAAAATACTCCATTCTCCTTAATTGGATAAAAGACCAGCCACCAACAATAAATCTGTGGTATCGTGAGATCTTTAAAGTGTTGCCACCGGAGAAAATGAGTGTAATATTTAGGAACAAGGAAGGAGATTTCTGTACAATATGGGAGCCCTTTTTGCTATCTCTTTCCCTTAATCTTGCAGATACCATAAAAAGTGTAAATATAAAAATTGTATGAATTTATGGTTCAACTGGACTGCGGTCACTTTTTTGTAAAAAATAAATATATTATTCTATAGGCCTCTATACTTTGGTAGGGGTATATTACACACTACATCCACACATTTAGCGACAGTCAATGTATTAATGCTATGTAAAGAAAATAAAGAATTATAATGGTAATGAAATTAATTTAAAATAAAATATTAAAGTAATGAAAAATTAAGAAAGAGAATGTATAATATATTTATTTCTATGTTCTTGTCTTGGTGTTTGCTGGTTATGTTGTGTTTTATGTTACCTTGGTTTCTTTTTGGAATTCAAATATATGTACATACTATGTACAAATAGTTTATGATGTTTACCTGAAACAAGGAATATTATATATTTATATATATATATAACACAGATAAAAAGGGGGGGGGGGGGGGGGGGGGTTGTAAGAAAATATAGCAATTCGAAATCATGTAACTCGTGACTGTCACATGATCTGATCAGGGGCGTGGTTATATAATAACGCGTGAGTTTGCAGCGTTAACAGTGCAGTCAGACTTTTTGGGAACATTGGTCAGGATGATTTATAAATTATCTTTCGCTATCGCGTTGTGTTTTGATATCTGTATTGCCGAGAGCTACGTTTTGGATGATAAAGTTGGATTAGGAAGAACGTTTGACGGCATTGGTGGTTTGAGTGGTGGAGGGGTAAGTAACTTATCCTAGCTGCTAATACCAGACAAGTAGCTACTTCCTGGTTCGACTGTACTGTGAACCAATCAATGAAACGAGTGCGTTGTAATCTAAATCGTTTTTTTTTCGCTTTTCTGCCACCTTTCCCTGTTCGTTTTAGGCAACATCTCGTCTACTTGTCAATTATGCAGAACCCTACCGCAGCCAGATATTGGACTACCTCTTCAAGGTAGCTGCTACAACCGTATACATTCTTATGTTAGGTCTGAATTCCTCATCTCATTTCATGCAAGGTAGCCAGCCAGTAATCTTATCTTGGTGTGAGATCCATAACAGTATGTAACTTTTATTTTCTGCCTGTAGCCAAACTTTGGGGCTTCTCTACAAATCCTGAAAGTGGAGATTGGAGGTGATGCCCAAACCACAGGTAAACATTGAAAATGTACTTTTATGGTGCACTACTTTGACCAGGACTACTTTGGGATTAGGGTGCCATTTGGGAAGCATTCTTTGTGTTTATCAAGGATGACACAAGCAGAGTGTGGCTTTGAGTTACGAATGTAAAGTTAGCTGAAGACTACATGTAAATTCTGTTTTTCCACCTAGATGGAACGGAACCCTCTCACATGCACTATGAAAATGATGAGAACTTCTTCCGAGGTTATGAATGGTGGCTGATGAGAGAAGCCAAGAAGAGGAACCCCAACATCACTCTCATAGGTGAGGCTGAAGGAGCAGTAGACCCTTTCATTGCCGCCGTACCCTTTTCATCCCTGTTTCAAACTAGAACACAAGACCAGTTGGAAATATCTGCGTACGGTGGGGTCTCTCTAACAATAGTCTCTGTTCATGTTTCCTTTTGTAACTGCAGGCTTGCCATGGGCCTTCCCGGGTTGGGTTGGACATGGGAAGAACTGGCCGTACGACTTCCCTGATATAACTGCATCCTACGTGGTGTCGTGGATTTTAGGAGCCGAACAGTACCATGACCTGAATATTGATTATGTTGGGGTGTGTATTCAATTCATTTTTGTGCATTGTGTATTGAGAATATTTTAATTGGATACAAACATGATGGATACACTTACTCTACCCACCTGTTTTAAAGTTATCATGTTGATGTTTTATAACTATATAGATTTGGAATGAACGGAACTTCGACAGCAAGTACATCAAGGTTGGTGTTGTCATGTTTTCTGTTCATATTTGACCAGCCATTACCATTACACATTGTGAAGTGTCTTAGAAGAAAAAGATGACAAAAGAACTGCCACCAACATTCTGGTTTTACTGTTGCAGCCATTAGTTAATTTCTGTTACCGGTGGCCAGTTGCACCTTAATTGGGGAGGATGGGCTCATCGTAATGAATGGAATGGTAACAAAGGACTGGTATTCAACACATGGTTTCCGTGTGGTTGATACATTCCAGTGACTACATTCCAGTTATTATTCTGAACTGTCCTCACCTCAGCAGCCTCCTGTGATTTTAGGGCTATTGGCAGAGAGAGACAAATTGTTCATCAAAATCCGATCAAGATCAGCTGTTTGCATCTGAGAGCATATCATTTGTTACTAAGGTGCTCCGAGACACATTGGATAAAGTTGGCCTAACCGGTGTGGGCATCATCGCAGCAGACGGCAACTGGGATGTTTCCAATGCCATGGGTGTAGACCCGTACCTCAATGACGCTGTTGAGGTAGTAGGGTAAGTAAGGGACAACATGGACCACAGCTTGCGCTGAAGTGGCACAAAACAGCCTTTGCAACTCCGGCTCACAGCAAATCACTCCGTTTCCTCCATGGCATGGCATGGTATGGTATTTGTCACATGAAGCTGACTAATGTCACAGGTGTAGTCAATAGCATTCTGTGGGTATAGAAATGCAATGATCATGCTAAACAAACATGCTCTCAGATGCTTTTGCACTAAAGTATTAAGTTAAAGAATGTGCTATCATTAAACCCAGATGCCGGTCAAGGTGAATGAGGAACTGAACACACAGGGGTTTACTGTAATAGAGTATGGGTTCTCCATGGGTGTGTCTCGCCTTTCAGTTCCCCGGATCTGGTATGTTGGCTTCTGTCACGAGTTAGTTTTACCACTACGATTCTAGAAACCTTGGCAAGCAATAAGGAAGTCTGCATGCCACTTTTCATAACTTTGATTGCTCTGTTGTCGTCAGACAAAGCTGAATGTTGGTGGCTTTTTTTTTCTTCTTTTAATGCCTGAGTGGTCAGAAGCACAATTACAGTCAACTCCTGATCAATTTAAATTTTGTTTGAAGTAATACTTCAGGATTACTTCCCTAGAGTCAGATGAACTCGTGGATGCTATTTTTATATCTCTGCATGCAGTTTGAAGGAAGTTGCTAACTAGCGACAGCCCAATGACTGGTGGTCTATGGTAAGTACTAGTACATACCATAGACTTCCAGTCATTGCGCTAACACTAGTTAGCGTTGGCTCGCAAAATTACCTTTAACTTCCTTCATACTGGATGCAGAGACATGCAAATGTTATCCATGATTTCATCTGACTCTGTGGAAGAAGATAAAGGGCTTCATTGCCATAATCCCGAAGTAACACTAAGTGAATTTCAGTAGACCAGTACCAATTGAAATAAAGTCTTCATTATTCTTCTGCATATCTGAATAATCCTATTTAGTGCTTCTGACAGTCTCAAACCACAGCAATATCAGGAGTTGATTCCATACTAATAGAGAATGTGCACACTCTAGTATGTAAGCTACGTTTATTGCTTGACATTTGCACATGTAAAAGGGCAATGTAGTCAATTGTCCTGAATGGTTCTTCAATACAGGATCACCTTTTCACTCGCCTCTCTTTCTGACTGTCACTGGTTAGCTGCTGCGGTACACTCTGGATAAGAGTGGTTTGGAGAGGGTCAGAATCATAGCCAGTGATAACCTTTGGCAGCCCATAACCTATTCATTGTGTGTCGATCAAGAGCTGGCCGAAGCAGTAGACGTGATAGGGTAGGAGAGTTTCTACTTTGTTCCTGAGTTTCTACTGTGTTACAAGAGACCACCTCTGTTCAATTTACTGCATGCGCTTCTCCCACCTATTTAGGAAGTTATTCCTCAGAACTACCGCCTGCACGCACAGTGTTGATATAGCTTATTCTTTTAAGTGTGCCTTTGTGCTCATCACTTTTTATAATTCCATTTGTGTGACCTGACAGGGCCCACTACCCAGGCACCACCACAGTGATAGAGGCCCTGAAGACCCAGAAGAAGCTATGGTCGTCTGAAGACTACAGCACCTTTAACGACGAGGTGGGAGGAGGCTGCTGGGCCCGGATCCTCAACCAGAACTATGTCAACGGACTCATGACTGCGTATGTAGCTAACTGTCGTAGTTACTGATTTCCACTAAAATCATTGACTCCTGTGCTCACTTTTAATTTCACAACAGAATGTGAGTTTGTGGGATTGGGCTGATTTTTAAACAAGACTACTTAAATCACCTGTAGTATTGGAAGGGTGAGAGGATAGTGCTATGATCAACACAGAGATTGACCTTAAGGATTCCCCTAATGCCCGGGGTAAGTGAACTGAACTGTTGGGCTCTAAGGTTGCCCATTGGGCAGGTGACTTCCAGTTGGTAACCTGAGACAAGGTGCAGCTATAAGAATCTGATAGATCAGCGTCCAAAACGCGCAACCCTCACTCATATAATGGTAGGTATGGGCTGCGTCGCAAATGGCACCCTGTTCCCTACATTGCTCCCGAGTGGCGCAGCGGTCTAAGGCACGGCATCTTAGTGCTAGAGGCGTCACTACAGCCACCCTGGTTAGAATCCAGGCTGTATCACAATTGGCCCAGCGTCATCCGGATTTGGCCGGCGTAGTCCGTCATTGTAAATAAGAATTTGTTCTTAACTGACTTGCCTAGTTAAATAAAGGTTACATTTAAAATTCTAACCGGAACCTATGGACCCTTAAAAGGGTTACCTGTTGTCCTTTTTTGTGAAAGAGTGGTCAGTGAAATATCTGTTTTGTTATTGTTTCAGCACCATATCCTGGAACCTGGTAGCCAGTTACTATGAGGACCTTCCCTTTGGGAGAGATGGCCTAATGACCGCAGAGGAGCCCTGGACTGGGAACTATGTGGTGGAATCACCCATCTGGATAACTGGTAACCCACAGCACTTAAATGGATAGTTCACCCTAACATTATTGTTTCGTTATTGGTACGGTTAACTTGCATACTAGCTCCAGATTAGCACAATAATGTTTGGTTACCGTGTCACTGTTTTTAGTGGTTATTGCTTCCCCAAAGGTATCGCCAGCTCACATGTGATGTGGTGACATTAGCGGCCGTATCCTGCTACAGTACAAAACTCACCAACATGTTTTAGACAAGTATGTGACGACTGCTAATGTGAAAAGGACTAATAATTTCATTGATTTACATGAGGTAATTTTATCTCCTAGCCCACACCACCCAGTTTAGCCAGCCAGGGTGGTCCTATCTGCAAACCGTTGGGCATCTGGTACACGGGGGAAGTTATGTTGCCCTGACAGACAGTAAAGGAAACCTCACTGTTGTAATAGAAACCATGGTCAGTATTTATCTTCCTATACATTATGCCTGTTAACCAGGATCTTTATTCTGAGAAATGATGTATAATCTGAGTAAAAGGCTTAATCCTATTGTTGATTGTACACTGTGCTATGAACACTTTTCTAATTTTGAATAAACAATTATAGTAAAGCCCTTGTTAATCTCTGAAGCTTCACTTTTAAGTCTGCTTTTGACTGGAATGGAAACCTGAAGAGGACATTGACTTTCTCTTTCAAATTTAAGCTCTGCTCTCTCTGGAGCCTACAATCTAAGCTTTAGAAAAGCAAAAGGAAGTCTCGTGAGCTAGCAGCTCACTTCTACTTAGCTTTCTGCTGATGCAAGGATGGTGTAGCCAGAGTGGTTTGCGCTTCAGGCAACTTTACTATTTCTTATCCCATGAACACAAAGATATCTGACTACTGGGCTATCACCTTAGTTTATACATTTATTTGTCTTCTGTTCAGACTCATGATCATTCTGTGTGCATCAGACCTCCACTCCTGCCCTTCAATGTCACAGCCCAGAATGTAACATTCCAACTCAAGGGATCTTTTGTGAGTACTGTCGCGATCCCCTGGGACTTTTCTGCCCACTTAATGATTGAGAGGCTACTTTGTCTGAGTACGTGTTTCTCTGTCCTAGGCTTCGATCAAGGAACTACAGGTGTGGCAGTCAAAGTTTGACTTCAAGACTAAAAAGCCGTTCTTCTTCAAGAAATTGAGCCCCTTAAAGGTAAACGTACTCCTCTGACAGAAATAGCTCTGCAATAGGGCACGCCAGCCTCTAAAAGATTATGACAAGATGATATCTGACAGGATGACACTGTCTTTGGATCTTGTTTCTAGAGTGAGTGTTGTACAAAGTGATATTACTCCCCCATGACATTTCACTTCTCCTCACTAACTTTTTTTATGAGCGGTTTTATGATTTTAGGTTGAAGATGTGGGCATTTTTTTATTTACTACATTGTCATGAGTTTCATGCTCCCTCCCTCCCTCTCTGGTAGATTTATGATGGTTCATTCACCTTGAGCCTGGATGTTGATGAGGTTTACACTTTAACCACCATATCCACTGGGCAGAAAGGGACTTACCCTGATCCACCTGCCTCTGGCCCATTCCCTAAAGTCTACTTTGATGACTTTAATGTTGGTAAGTGCATTTTCAAGCTAGAAATGTCACTATCTGCCAAAAACAACCTGCAAATGATCTGGAAATTCTAATTATAGTTTAAACGATTAATTAAAGGCTTTTGTCTGTCTCGCTCGCTGCCTTTCTCCTTCTCTTTTTCACTCTCTGCAGCCAACCCTTCCTTCTCTGAGGCCCCAGACTTTGCTGACCAGACGGGGGTGTTTGAGTATTACATTAACCTGACGGACCCTGGTCCTCATGTCTTCACTTTGCGCCAGGTGGTCACACAGATGCCTGTTACCTGGGCAACAGATGCTGACCAGACCATCAGCGTCATTGGAGACTATAAATGGTGAAAGGGCAGGGGTCAGGGCTGATGACAACCCTTATCCTTTAGGGTTGAAGTGTGCACTTTGTAATGTATTGTGTATGTACAGTAGTGTTTCAGCAATAGGCCTTAGATCCTCTGCTCAAATCCACAATGATAGTAATATTACCCTGGTAAGGAAAGCGGTTCAGGTCAAGAAAGTGGACATTTTACTGTGTTTTTGTAATGTTGCATACTGTATGTTTTCTAGGCAGAACCTGACAGTGATGTGTGATGTCTTCATGGAGACGGTGAAGACTGGAGGAGTGTTCATCGCAGCCAGAGTGGACAAAGGAGGGCAGTCTGTCCGCAGCGCCAAGGGAGTCTTCTTCTGGGTGTTTGCAGATGGCTCCTACAAAGTCACCAATGACCTAGGTCGGTATTTCAATCATAGACCTACACATTAAAGGCTAGTTTCCCCGACACAGATTAAGTCTCATCCAGGACTGAAAACCATGGTCTAAATATAATCTCCTTTTGACCGTAACTGTTTAGTCCATGACAAGGCTTGTCTGGGGAAACGGCACCATAATGTTTATACCTGAGTTTTAAACATTCCTTATCAGTAAATGATCTTATTGTAAAGCACAAGGTGTTGAGAAATCAATATGCCAAGTCTTATTACTCCATAGTTGGCAAGACTGTACTGGCAGAGGGTCTGTCTGGAACGAGGGCATATGGCTGGCACACGTTAACCCTCACAGTCGAGGTATGTTTACAACTTCAATCTCTGAAACGGTACACCATTTCCAGAGAAACCTCATGTTCATCATCAAAATGCATCTCTTTCAATTTTGTTTTTCATTGAAATGACTTCCAGGCCTTTTGTAGGGTGACATATTGTCTGACTATGGGCACATTAGCTATACTAAATATATATATTTTTTTTTCAGGGGGAGTATGCCACAGGGTTGCTGAATGGCTATCCACTATGGAAGGATGCTGTGGTATTGGGACCAAAGAATGGCTGGGCTGCCATAGGAACACACTCATTTGAACTGGCACAGTTTGACAACTTTGCTGTGGAAGTAAAATGAGAATTTTTCTGTGTGTTTGTGGTGAATAAACCTTGGTCATTAATTAATTTATTGGCACAATTATGCCTCTATGAGCCCTTAAATGTGATTGCGTGTAAAATGAGAATGGTGGCTTTTTTTCCCACAAATTTTTTAAAGGGATTAATTTGGATTCAGTGCCATTTCACTCACAAATATCCATACTTTCTATTGTTATTTTGTGTGTGTGCGCAAGCAGAGACTGAAGAGGAAGCGAGATAGTTCATTGACTGTATAGGAGCCAGTGAGCTAAGTAGACCAGACCCAGTTGCTATTGCATTGGTTTCTATGGGATAGCCACCCCTTAGACCAGAACTGTGACCATATTTATTTTTTGTTTTGTCAACTGCCTGAGTAATAGTTGCACAATTTAGCAGTGTTATCAACAGACTTTTCACCTAGTCTGCTCTGGGGTTCATACCAATGACCCTTTCGGTTACTGGCCCAAAGATTTTTAATTGCTAGGCTACCTGTTAGTAAGACCTCTTCATTTATCCACCATCTTAAGTGCAAGCCTTAGCTTTAAAGATTGTTGAATGCCTAGTATTTCCCCAGAAATATGCTGAAATTACTCAACAGTTTGATCTGAGAATTACTGTGATGGAATTACTTTTCTGTTAAGCCTTTGTTTTGTCTTTCCACTGATAAAATAATCATTGCCTAATGACTGTTAATATCGATTTTTAAAGAAGTATGACAATTAATACTCTTTACAATAAAGAGAAGGCATGTTTTGAAACTGACTTTTTTTTGTGCATATTTGTTACGTTTGTCAAACATTGGGCAAACGATACACCTTGATCGGTTGTTGCTAAGTAACGGGAGAGACGCCCAGTCAACATCTGAGCGCAGGATGGCTGAGGAAGAAGTTGAGAAGATTATTCATCACACCAAGCGTATTTTTATCAACAACGTTGACTCCTATGCCTCGAAATGTATCGCAAAGGTTGGGCTTTCTGAAACTAACATTTGTCTAAATAAAAATGAAGCTGCGACTCGGAACTAAACCGTGTCTCAGCCATTGCCAGCCAGCTAACGTTAGCCTAGCTGTGTGCTTCACCGTTGCTATCCAATCAAATATGTGTCGGGTTGTATGCGTAGCTATCTAAAAGAAAGTTGCTACACCAATGGGTTAGACTGGCTTGACCAGAACCATACCTGCTTAAAATGTCTCTCTCTATGCTCTGTGCAGTTCTTGTCTGCCTGTGTAGTGGGGGCGTCCCTGGTGGAAACTGACGAGCCAGAGGTGGAGGAAGGGGAAGAGAGGCTATCCAAAGATGACCATCCAAAAGTCAAAGACGGAACCTTTCAAATTGTCGGAACTATTGCAAACAAAAACGAAAGAAGACCAAGTTATGTGTTGGATGAATATTTTGTGAGTAACATTAGCCTAACATGTGTAGCAAAATTTCATTTCCACATGCTCTGTCTGCATCTTATCATCAAAGAAGGAAACAAACGTTAAGTGTTACCTAAACAAGTCCTATGCTATGTGTTTGAATGATTTCAGCAACTGAAAAGGGAAGAACTCCTGGAGCGCCTGATGGAGTGTGATATCATAATTTACAACATCACTGAGGATGCTGACCAGATGGACGAGGCCTCTTGGGCAATCTCAGGTAGGCTACTGTTTGTCTCTCATTGACTCTGATTATTAATACAAACACACACACACACCACTACAACACTATCTCTCTGTGTTGGTTTGGAATTATAACACATTGCATAACACACCATTGATTCAATTTAAATGTTTGCATTCCATGACCCTAGAAATCAATGCCTACTTCACAGTTCACTGTTCTTTCACCAGCCCTTCATGCTGAGATGGCCAGGTTCAGTCAGCCAAAGATGTTCATCCTCATATCAACTGTAATGACCTGGGCTCTCAGCAAGCCTGTCGATGCGGTGAGTGGGCCAGGATTCACTTCCACTTTACTCTAGCGACCTTATGCCAACACCTAGCCTAAGTACCAGTCTCTTTAGCTAACATTCCACTCCTTGCCACTCCTTGTCACTCCTTGTCATTGCCAAAGAGACTGTCCTTTTGGCAATCTTCAAATATTAACATTCTATCATTAATGAGCTTGAGGAAATCAGAGGATTTGATTCTGATTCAATAACCCTCACAGCTATCATTCAATGTCAATGTTAATGAAAATTAAACAGGAAATAAAATAGGAAAAAGTTCTTACTTAAATCATAGATTTGATTGGAAACATTCTAGCATTGGGCATTTCATTGTAAACATAAACACAAGATGCGGGGAAAGCAGAGGATTTCCCAGCAGTTCATTGTGAATACTGAGCCTATTTTATATCCAGCAAGCAAGAGCAAGGTGCTTCTTTCCTCAATAATAAAATATTGCTCAAAACTTATTAACTTAACTTAATAACCAAACTACTGTACATTGCTATGTTTGGGACATGCATTGGGCTAGGCTACTGGTTCAAGAGCTATAAGAGGAATACAGAGGATGGAAGAAAGAGAGGCCAGTGGAGATGCCAGCGGAGATGTAGGCAACAATACGTCTGCCACGCTGATCCTCAACCCTTGGGCCCCTCAGGGGTGTGTACTTAGTCCCCTCCTGTACTTCCTGTTCACCCAAGACTGCGTGGCCAAACATGACTCCAGCACCATCATTAAGTTTGTTGACAACACAACAGTGGATGAGGATGACAAGGATGAGACAGCCTATCTGGAGGTCAGAGAACTGGCAGTGTGGTGCCAGGACAACAACCTCTCCCTCAATGTGAGCAAGACAAAGGAGCTGATCGTGGACTACAGGAAAAGGGAGGCCGAACAGGCCCCCATTAACATTGACGGGGCTGTAGTGGAGCGGAGCGAAAGTGTGTCCACATCACCAACGATCTATCATGGTCCAAACACATCAAGACAGTCGTGAAGAGGGCACAATAAAACCTTTCCCCCTCAGGAGACAGAAAGTTCTACAGCTGCACCATCAAGAGCATCCTGACCGGTTGCATCACCGCCTGGTATTGCAACTGCTCGGCATCTGGCCGTAAGGCGCTACAGAGGGTAGTGCGTACGGCCCAGTATACCACTGAGGCCAAGCTTCCTGCAATCCAGGACCTATATAATAGGCGGAGTCAGAGGAAAGCCCATAAAATTGTCAGAAACTCCAGTCACCCAAGTCATAGACTGTTTTCTCTGTTACCACACAGCAAGCGGTACCGGAGCGCCAAGTCAAGGACCAAAAGGCTCCTTAACAGCTTCTACCCCCAAGCTATAAGACTGCAGAACAATTAATGAAATGGCCACCGGAATATTACATTGGTTCCCCCCCCCCCCATTTGTTTTGTACACTGCTGCTACTCGCTATTTATTATCTATGCATTATCTATGCACCCCTACCTACATTACAAATTACCTCTAATATGTATATAGCCTCGTTATTCCTTGTATATAGCCTCGTTATTCTTATGTTATTGTGTTACTTTTTTTGCTTTCGTTTGTTTGGTAAATATTTTTTTAACTCTTCTTGAACTGCACTGTTGGTTAAGGCCTTGTAAGTAAGGTCTACACTTGTATTCGGCGCATGTGACAAATTAAGTTTGATTTGATTTGCACAAGAAGGAGAACAGGCATGACAGAGATGTGTAAAATATAACTTAATTCATAGGCTGGGCTATTAATCCACCATTCGTATGCTAGCCTATATATTAGGCCTAACCAAATCCTACTACAGTGAATTTAGGCACCCCCTCCTGTGCTATGCAAGCCCTGACACACGCTTTGTGCCAATGAATAGACGTTGAGCATCGCATGAATTAAATGTGCAATAAAAAAGTATTGTGCCTAGGCTTATTTAATGAAACCCTGGCTGTTGGGTTGTTGACGTAGGCAACAGATCGCAAAGCAGGGAATCCCCATTCCCCAGTGAGCTGATTTTTGCGAATGGCAAGTTTACTTTCTCATCCAGATACGCATATCAAGTGCAAGTGCACTGTCCATCAGCTCACATCAGCAGGATGGGGAGCCTTTTCATTGGGACGGACGTCTAACGTAGATCACTAAAATAATTTCTATCACATTTCCTCAATTTTAATATTTGACCTATGGGGACACCTATACATTTGGCAGCCAAGCACGAGTGATCATTGTAGCCTTTTATCGTCGAGACATAATGTTGAAATGTCTTCACGCCTAGAATAAAAACCTCCAGGCTTCCGTCAGACTCAAATTAATGAAAAAAATGAAGAATTACGTGGGGCAGTTTTGAAAAATGAATCCGATGCTAATCTTCCTCTGGAGTAAGTCACATACGTGGATAATAATTACATAACCAATGTCTCTGGTAATACTATAGTTGTCTCTCTCCCCCTTCAAACTTTCCTTGTCAATTCATTTGATAGGCAATATTATTTTAGCATTATGCTATAATGTAGCCTAGGCCTACTTTCTGATGGACTACAGCCAAGATTTGAAGGTGAGCCTAGGTTTTTAATATGTTTTTAGGAAAGGACAAATGTGATTTTTGTGTCTTCCTCTTTGTGCGCACTCCATGCACGTTCCAGAACGTTGTCATGGAAAATATGAATGTTGTTTCCAACTACCAATCAGCAACTGCGCCGTAAATCTGGCTGCATATTGAACGTTGAGATTGCTGAAAGGCCAGTCTCTTTGGAAATGAGGAGTGGCAAGGAGTTGAATGTTGGCTAGCCTGGGTACCAGTCTCTTTAGCTAACACCTAGCGACCTTGTCAAGAGGTTTCCGATCTCTTAGCGTAACGGCTATGGTGTTGGGTTGACAGTCGCTGGACCTGTGTTCGAATCCCGGTTAGAGCCACCCCGAACTCGCTACATGATCTAAACTGATCCACGTGTGTTTACAAAGTATTGTATCACTTGTAATCAATAGCTTTAACTGTTTCAACCCAGACTTGTTCACTGGAAGTTTTTTTGAATGTATGATGTTTGCTGTTACATTTTCAGGATGACCCTGAGATTCCATTCACTGAGGAAGACTACAGGAGAAGAAGAGCCCATCCCAACTTCAAAGAGCATATCAACGTTGAAAAACTTGTGGTCAAAATGGGAAAAACGGTTAAACTGCATATCCTTTGTCAGTTTATGGTGTTTTTAAAATTGTGTAGGCATTACTGTTCAGTGCCAACACATGACATTATTTTCAACCTGCTCATTCCAATGTTTTTCTTTCGCTATAGAAAAGTTCATTGCTCTCCACATACGTAGTGGCCTCAGGAGTTCAGTATGGAATGGGAGAGCAAGTCTTCCACTTCTTCTTCAAGGTAGATAACATTGATTATTGTTACCTACACTGAGTATACAAAACATTAAGAACACCTGCTCTTTCCATGACAAAAACTGGTGAAAGCTATGATCTCTTATTGATGTCACTTGTTAAATCCACCTCAATCAGTGTAGAAAAAGGGGAGGAGACGGGTTAAAAAATATATTTTTAAGCATTGAGACACTTGAGACATGGATTGTGTATGTGTGCCCTTCGGTGGATGAATGGGCAAGACAAAAGATTTAAGTGCCATTGAACGGGGTATGGTAGTAGGTGCCAGGTGCACTGGTTTATGTCAAGAACTGCAACGCTGCTGGGTTTTTCACGCTCAACAGTTTCCTCTGGTGTATCAAGATTGGCCCACCACCCAAAGGACACCCAGCCAACTTGACACAACTGGGGGAAGCATTGGAGTCAACATGGGCCAGCATCCCTGTTATGAGGGAAAAAGGGAGAGGGTATTCCTCATATTTGGTATACTCGGTGTATATTTGTATAAGGGATCATTGAATGTAAGTTGTCTTGTGTGGTTCCTTTTTCATTAGACATCTTGGTTGGGAGACTTGCCCAAAGTCCCTATCTTTGGAGAAGGCACCAATGTCATTCCTACTATTCACATCAATGACCTTGCAGGGTGAGTCCTATTCTTATTTTCCTTCAAAACAAGCTCTGTTATGTACAGTCACTAGTGAAAGCCTACACACCCCTTGCATGGTCTTCACATTTTGCTGCTTTAATTAAATTAAATCTCAAAAGGGATTCTATTAGGTGTCTCCCTCTATTGATTTATACGGTCTAAGACACTGCATCTCAGTGCAAGAGGCGTCACCACACTCCCTGGTTCGATTCCAGGCTGTATCACATCCGGCTGTGATTGGGAGTCCTATAGGGCGGCGCACAATTGTCCCAGTGTCGTCTGAGTTTTGCCCAGTGTCGTCCGTGTTTGGCCGAGTTTGGCCGTTATTGTAAATAAGAATTTGTTCTTAACTGACTTGCCTAGTTTAATAAAATAAATTGATTAATACAACCTACTCCACATTTTCAAAGTGAAAGAAAAATTATATAACATTTCCCAAATGACTAAGAAATACAGAAATTTGAATGTATTGATTGCGTATGTCTTCACACCCCAGAGTTAATACTTGGCGGAAGCACCTTTGTCAGTCATTACAGCTGTAAAAAAAAAAATATATGTTTTATAAGATTCTACCAACCTTAGGGCAACATACATACAACCAACAACTCTTAGGGCAACATACATTGTTTTTGTCAAAATTGCTCAAGCACAGTATACTTGGTTGGGAATCATTGATGGACAGCAATATTCAAACCTTGTCTCTGATTTTTTTTAAGCAGATTTAAGTCAGGATGGAGACTGGACTATTCAGGAGCACTCAACAACTCTTGGAAAGGCATTCCGGTGTGTCTTTGGCATTAAAATTTGTGAAATTGTCTCGGGGTTTTCAGGAGACTGAGGCGGGTTTTTTGCTAACTTTTTACCTGGGCTTCGCTCCTTTTATATTTATTTTGATCCTAACAAACTCCCCAGTCCCTGACAGTGACAAGCATACCTGTAACATGATGCTGCCTAAGGCTGTTATGGTGACCGTATTACCGCCACACCGGCGGTCACGAGTCATAACGGCAGTCAAATTCCACGTGACCGTTTATTCACAGTAATTAGGCCTCTCCGAGCTCTGATGCTGCGGATGGTCATTAGTAACCAACCGAACTTTCTAACAGCCTGGTACTCAACACTCTATTGTCCCTCTAATCACTTTTTACATCAATGCAAATATAATGTCATGTTGGGCAACATTTCTATAGACTATACAGAGTTTTGATGGCCATCAGCTTTCTATAGTTTAAGCCTACTATATTTCTCAACTTTCCTAATATTAAGCACATTGCTTCTCTTTACAACAGGCATGAAAAGGAACCACGGGGGAAAAGCGTCCTCCATTCAATATTTTAAGTGCATAGATGACGTGTATTTGTTTTCCCATTGCTCCTGTTTTGAGACAGGTGCGTGAATGGTCCATTCCAAATCAAAACCAATTCTCACATATATTATTTAGTATATGTAAAGACTAGATGAAATCAAGAATAGTCTGATGGGTGACAATATTAGCCTATATCTTGTGAATGATGCCCAGCTTGTGTGCAGTAAGGCAGGAACCAGTGCATGCCTTTTTTTGTGCCTTTTTTCAAATCAGTCACACACCTCATGTTGCCTAGCCCATAGGCCTATATATTTTGATAGGGTTTGTATCACAACTAAAGTGGCCAAATAACTTTCAAAATTAAGAAAATGAATCCACTTTAGAAGGGGTGTAGAGCCTAACTGGCATAATTTTCACAATACAAATGCACCTTTATAATAAAAGCATTACATGCATAACGCATTTGCGATCACTTTTGAGAAGATATGTTTTCCCGCTAATTGATTGCATTTGCACTTATAGCCTACTGCCGTGTCGCATTGCTGCGCTTATAATGTGAAGAATTAGCCAAATAGTTTGTCAGCATTTTAAGCTAAGCTTTTAAAAGTTTTTTTGAAGCTAGTGGTTGTTGAAGCTAGTGGAGTCTTATCGAATCCCACAACTGTCCCAGACTATGTATGGAATATTTATTCCAAGGTAAACTTTTGTATTATGGGGGATAGCAGATTGACATAGGCTAGTGCTTTTGCTGTTCGTTAAGCCTACTCTTCTTGTTGGCTGACGAAAAGTAAATGTAGACAGTTCTTCCAACATCTTCAATATGTGCCTCGGAATTCAATAAGGACGTGCAGTTGCATCCCCGATGTGTTTGTCTTCACTTGTAGCCTGTGAGAAACACCCGATCATGTGACGGGCATTGGCTAATAAGAATTGAGATAACTGAGAGAGCCATGTGAGTGAGAGATGCATCGGAGCATGCAGCCGGAAGAAGGGAATTATAATTATTATATTCAACCTAGGGCACAATGTCCACAAAGGGCATAGATTTTTTTAGGGGGCATTACAGCCACACAAAGAGGATACCACTGGGAAATTTAAGGCATTATCAAGTCCTTGTCAAATTGTAAATGATATACTGATGAAGTGTGTGCAGCCTATGCAATAAACAAAGCAGAGCTCATGCCTTTCATGCAACTTTTTTCAAATCATCATTAGAGTCGCATAATGCAGCCGTAGAATGTATTAAAAATCAGAACATATAGCCCAATGTTTGTATCAGAATACAGTTGCATAAATAACTAAATTAAGCATATAGGAGGACCTGTTTCTTTGTTAACCACTCAACACAAAATAGCTGCATGTAGGCACTCCCTCAAATTGTTTGGAAAAATATCCTTTCTATTTTATTCTCAACTATGATCAATTGTATTCTTCATACAATCAAATAATGCCACGGAATTCTGAGCAAATCTTGTCTGCTAAATGACCTAGTGTAGCCAATTTGGCATAGCCAGATCAGGACCTAACATAAGGACAACTCAGAGTATGCTATTCCGTTCTTCTGAAATAGACTACATTTTCTTCATATCATGTTTCTTTAGACCTGTCTAAAATAAATAATGGATTTATTGTGATGGTATAGGCTATATTAAATTGATTTATCAGATTTCTTTAAATGTAGATGTCTGCATCAGTGGCTTGTATGCTATGCGTGGAAGCCAGGAGACGCTAAATGTGTTAATGTTAATTAACAATCAATTACCGTGAGACCGGCAGTTATTTGCATGACAATCACCGGCTGACAAAACTTCATGACCACCACAGCCCTAATGCTGCCACGACAATACTTGAAAATACAAAGGGATCAACAACATTGCATTCACTCCACATTACTGAAAAGAAGGAAGCCTGTGTTCCAAAAAAATCCCCTCCAAATCATCCATTCTTAACCGCAACAAGGCAGTTAAGTAATACTGCAAAACAACAAGGCAAAGACATTCACTTTTTGGCCTGAATTAAAAACTACAGGTTTGGGTCAAATCCAATAGAACACAACACAGAGTGAAACCCTCGGTATTTTCAAGTATTGTGGTCGCAGCATCATGTTATGAGTATGCTTGTTATCGGCAGGGATTGGGGTGTTGGTCAGGTTCAAAATACATGTGAAAGGAGCAAACGCTCAGGTAAAAAGTTAAAGGAAAACCCACTTTGGTCTTCTGAAAACTTATCCCTGGGATATAGTTTTATTTTTCCGCAAGACAATTACATACATTTTCATGCCAAAGACACACCAGAATGGCTTTCCTAGAGGTGTTGAGTGTTCCTGGGTTGCAAATCAGAGACAAGGTTTGAATATTGCTGCCCGTCAATTATTCTCAACCAAATTTACAGAGCTTAAGCAATTCTGACAAAAACAATGGACATATGTTGCACTAACTTTCTTCTGTTCTATAACTTTCTTTCACTTGGAAAATGTGGAGAATCCAATCTAATCCCTTTTTAGATGTAATTTTAAGGCAGCAGAATGTGAAGACTGTCTGTGCAAGGGATGTGTAGACTTTCACTAGGCACAGTATCTATTAATCAGACACTTTTTTTCTCTCCTAAAGTGTGATCCAGAATGTAATTGACCACAAGCCAAAACCACATTACTTAGTCGCTGTGGATGATTCCAAGACCACTATCGATGACATTGTAAAGGTAGTTCATTGGGAATTCGACTCTCTAGGTTCAATTATCTCAAAAAAGTGCTTTAAGGATTATTTTAATTCTTATTTTTTCGTCACCAGACAATAGCCGATGTGGTGGGGCCAGGAAAGACCAAGAGAGTGCCAAAAGAGGATGCTTTTCTCACTCGGGATTTGAGAGTACGTACAAAGATCAAATCAAACTTTATTCATAATTCAGACATTACAATATGCTTCACATAGAATCTAAGCTAAATACAAGGTTTAGATGGCAGTTTTATTACCATGCTCTACTGTTCATCATTTATATTTATTCAAGAAGCAAATTAAATCTGTTATTTTTTTTTTCTTTTTATTGTTCCTCAGCAAATGGACATTGATGCTCTGTTTGTCAACCTTCGGATTGAGGCTGTCTACCTGAAAGAGAGCTTCAACATCCACTGGGTGTGTGAGTCTGGTCTCATAGACAACATTGACCGTGTTGTGGAGGAATACAAGCAAACCAGGGGCCTGCTGGTAAGTTAGACAGCAGCCGTAGCAGGCTAGCAGCCCATACTATCATTTAAGATTGAACAAAGACACTCTTGTATTGAACGGGTGTATATTGTTGCATGACGGTGTGTATATTTCAACTAGATCAGACTAAATTCCGAGTGTGAATTGCTGAAATGATTTCATGTAAAACCACATTGCGTTTGACTGAATAAGTTATGTGGTACGTACTGTAAATTACTCTTGGTATAGTAAATGTGGTCTTTTCCCTAGCCCATCCGAGTGTGTATCATGGGCCCTCCAGCGGTGGGAAAGAGCACAGTAGCAGAGAGGATCTGTAAACACTACAAACTGCACCACATCAGACTCAAGGAAACTATCACTGAGACCCTTGCACACCTGGTCAGTTTCCATCCAGCAGACAGACTAACAAACCAGGGCTATATCCCAAATGGTACTCTGTTCCCTATGGTGTGTACTACTTTGGGCCAGAGCCCATAGGCCTCTGGTCAAAAATAGTGCACTATAAAGGGAATAAGGTGCCATTTGGTAGGCAGCCTAACGATCCAGGTGCACCATACCAATGTGTGCCTTTTAAATGAGATCCATGCTGCGGAGGCTAACTCTCCTTCATTCCAGGAGTCTATCGTTAGGATGGAGGACGGAGAGACTGAGGCAGAGGATTCTGCCACCTCATCAGAACTCCTGGAGACTTTGAAGGAGAACATGGATCAAAATGGAGGTACAGAATGATGCAATTTGTTGTTGACCATATTCCTTTTCTAAAACAAGATGATATAGTCAGTGCAATACATACTTTCTCTGTCTGTTCTATTCTCCAAGGTCGACTGGATGACCAGTATGTGATCAGGATCATGAGAGACAAGCTGAAGTCAAAGCTGTGCAGGAACCAGGGTTTTGTCCTGGACAGCTTTCCCAAGACATATGAACAGGCCAAGGACCTGTTCTATGGTGAGACAGAGATGTATCCTCACTACTGGAAGTATGTTACAATGGCGGCGGCCCAATAGCACCTTATTTCCTATATAGTGCACTAATTTTGACCAAGAAACGTATTCCCTATGGGCCCTAGTCAAATGTAGTGCACTATATAGGGAATAGGGTGATATTTGGGACACATATTTATAGTTTCAGCTCACTTATCAAAATCTGTATTTTTTGTTTAGCTGATGATGATGAGCCAGAGGATATGAGGTCAAAGATCCCTCCATTCAACAAGAAGATAATTCCAGGTCTGTCCAAGCTGGAAAACACATATGTTTGCCTTTTTGTTCATTACACGATGAACGTGAATACCAAGCCAAGTAGTCCTAGACACAGTGGTCATCATTATTTCATAGTAGTTACAGAGCTGACCCTGTCTTTTGAGATCTTTCAGAACACTTTATCTTCAGTGCTTTTCTCATCTCGGAAAACCCCAGTACCAACATATTGCGTTAGAGATTGCGTCTCCCCACCGGAGATTATAGTGGTTTTCTTATGTTGTGTACTCTCGGTTCTAGAGTTTGTGTTCTCCCTGGACTCCTCCGATGCGTTCCTGAAGAACCGTGTCCTGAACCTCCCGGAGAGCCTGGTGGAGGGAACGTCCTATTCCCAGGAGCAGTTCCTGCGCCGCCTCGCCAGGTTCCGGGAGAGCAACGTGGAGGACGAGACCGTCCTCAACTACTTTGAAGAGCTAGATATTCACCCGGAGCACATTGGTAAATACTGAGGGAACTAACTTTTTGAACAGTTTGGCGGTGTACCCATAGAAATGAACCACTGGCATACCACTTGTACTAGTACCACGCATACCACTATGTCATAAGTAGATCTCCATATTGTCCATTTCTGTTGGGTCTATAAAGTACTTTTCTATTTAATTATATTCTACTATTCATCTATGAATTCAGGTACAGTACAGTGTGATTTTACTGACTACTACCTACTCAAGTGTATCTAAACTAGTTATTTTGTGTTATTTCGGTGTCAGAGATCACCAGCAGTGACGACCAGGAGTACCTGGTGGTGACAGAGAGGATCATCAAGTCAGTGGGCAAGCCTAAGAACTACGGCCCCACCAGCCAGGAGCTGGAGGAGGAGGAGAGGAGGAGTGCAGACCGCCGGCTGAGAACGGAGGCCCAGAAGAGGGCTGACACAGAGAGGCGGGAGACAGAGGAGGCCCAGCAGAGGGCAGCCCGCTGGGAGGAGTGGGTGAGTTTAAGGGGGGGGGGGGGGGTATAAGGGAGATTAGAACTTACCCACTCTCTTCCTCTTACCTGTAGCTTTCTTGAAGGAAGTGAATGAGGGGTAGGTACAAAAAAAATTGTCAACACACCTATGGGAACATCTCTCATTTAGTAGCAGTCCTCTTACTGTATGTTAATGGGAAATTCTGCCACTTTTCAACCTCACATTCATCATCTCCAGCACCAAACCAGTGTCTACATTTGTAAAAACAGCGTGTTTCTATGATCTGTGGTTCAAAAGATTAAAAAGAAAGGTCTTTAAAAAAAATGCTTCTCTATGACATCAAATCAACTGGGATTTTTAAAACCTGCAACACGTTTCTGTCCAAGGGAGGGTATTTTCTTGCTCCCCATATCACCGTGAATCTCATAGTGTTTGAAAATCACTGTTTTTAAAATGTTGCAACTTTTGATGATGTCATCGGGTAGCACTTTTTAGCGTCATATTTGTTTCTACAAAACGTAGAAATAAGCCGTTTCCACATATGTTGACACTGGCATTGTGCTGGCGGTAGTAACAAAGTGGTGGAGTTGCATTTTAATGTTTCTGTATGTGTCCCAGAGTAAGTGTCTGGAGGAGGTGAAGAAGCAGGAGCATGATCTCCTGGAGGCCCAGGCTGTTCCCCTGAGAAACTATCTGATGAAGAACGTCATGCCCACTCTCACCCAGGGCCTCATCGAGTGCTGCAAGACCAGGCCTCAGGACCCTGTTGATTTCCTGGGGAGTCCACATTACAGATTTTTTTTTTATATTTCAGTAATTTAGCAGACAGTCTTATCCAGAGTGAATTACAGTTAGTGCATTAAACTAGGTAGTGCATTAAACTGCGTTTAGTAGCGAAAACAACCACAACAACAGCATTATTTGTTGAACAAATCCTCATACATAATATGTAAAGAGTTTCCAAGACATCCTCACATCAAAGTGATGTATTGAAATATGGCCATTTCTTCCATATCAAGCTATGCTATATAGTTGAGGTTAGTTGAGGTTTTCAAAAATAGTTACAAGGTTTTAATCCGACAGCGACTACATATATTTATTATGGAATGGGACTTTGTAAAACATAGTCAAATGTTGTATTCTGTGTTTTGTATTTCAGGCAGAATATCTGTTCAAGAGCAACCCCCAAGTGGAGTGAAATGGGACTTGTCTTCAGGATTTATAACTTCATATCTTCTACAATGCAGAATTGTACTCACATCATATTTAAAAGTGATTTAGTAAAAGCCTTTTCTCACAAGAAGAGTTTTTATTTTGGGGGGGGATTCTTATACATTTACAGTATATTGTAGCTGTGTTATATTATTTCCCCAATAACGTGATTACAACACAATTGTAAAAGATGCAATGAAGCCATGATGTTCAACTCCTAACATTTCAACTTAGTGAGTTTACATCAAAAGTAATATTTAGACACTTTAAATGTGTGAACTGAAATGTTACTTTTGATGTAAACTCCCTAAGTTGAAATGTTAGGAGTTGAACATTATGGCTTCATTGCATCTTTTACAATTGTGTTGTAATCACGTTATTGGAGAAATAATATAAAACCGCTACAATATACGGTAAATGTATAAGAATCCCCCCTAAATATAATAATCAATATAAAAACTCTTCTTGAGTTTGGTTGCAGGCATATTTCAGCCATAACATTTTAGGTGTCCCTCCCCCCATTTCATGCTGTGACTTTGATAAACTCGATTAGTAAATTATGTCATTCCCTGCCCTGTTTTATTGACACACAGCTTTGTTTGTGTTGTTTTCTGCAGACCATTACTTAAAAGCCCTGAAAACTGGAGAAAAAAAAGCCTGACTGAAGCCAACAGCTAATTAACATGTTAATTTGCGTAATGAACTTGGGTGCGCTTGGTAACTTAAAAGTAGACCCAGTCGGGTCATAATGACTTTGATTTGGCTTGTGATTTCAAAGGATAAATGTTAAAAATGGCAGCTAATTGCGTCACTCTCTCATGTTTCCACTCGCAGCTCTAAGTGTACATAATTAGCTGTACTGGAACACCAAATTATTTCATTGTACATGCTTAATCACCACACTGGGAAATCACTTTGTTTGAGAACATTGTAGCGCGAGCCACAACAACACAACACAATTTCAAGCTGTGTTTTTATATTTTCCATTTTGATATGTAGGCGTAAATCAAACCACAGATTTGAGGTAAAAATATGCATTTTACTTTGACTTTTACAGAATTTTCCCCTCAAACTAAATACGATGTACTTGTCTTTGTTGTTGAAATTGTTTTATTCGGGGGGAAAGTAATACAGATTCTTGACAGTTAGGCTACATTACCTTCTTCTAGTCTCCCTTTCGTCATCTGAACTGATACCTTCACAGGGGAAAATAGTGGTTGACATCCACCTCCACGTTGCATATTGCTTTTCAGCTTTTCTGATCCATGCAATTGTTGGAGAGGAGACTAGGAGAGAAGGGGAAGCCACAAAAGACTATAGAGATGCATCCTTTGTAATAGATTGGTGTCATGTCCAATATCATCCAACAGGGGTCAGTCTCTACTGCTTTTGAATGGCAGCATTATAACACTAGGTGGCAGCCTTGCCTCAGCTATGGGCTAATTGTGATAATGTAGTTTTTTGGCTTTACTAATAACAACAATTATACACTAGACATTGTATTTTATTTGTATATATATGTTTAATCATAAATAGATACATTAATCTTTACCATAAAGAAATTCAGCACATTACAGCACATTACCCAATTTAAGCAGTTATAGCTTACTATATCACAGGGTCAATATGCTGAGCTGCAGGTGGACAGAATCCACTGTGTGATGCTGGTCACTGTTCCTTAAAGCCGCTTAAGCCATGGAGGAATGTCTCTTTCACACACACACACACACACACCATGAGCCGAGGCCTTAACTTGGTGGGGAGATATTCCCCCAGAAAACCTTGCCTCATTGGCGTTCAGAAAGAAAATGTGTTTTGTTGCTTAGGAACAGTTTGCCTTCCGTCTCTGCGGGTGGTCTCCTTGTGAATATCATTATGTGCCCCTCGAGTCGGGAGGACGACACATTTTTCTTTTCTGCCAATATTTATTGTCTGCTCCACTCACTGTCGGGAGGTCTGGAAAATGCTTTCATTGATTAAAGGGGGTGCTAGGCAGGCGAAGTCTGTGAGAGACGTCACCTACCTTTATAATAATTTGTCAACATTATATTTCTAGAGGACAGCTTCAAGCTTACAGACAATATTGTTTTGCTTTGCTTTATGGGGAAATATGCAAAGACAATCAAATTGCTAAATATTACAAAAACACAACTATATTAATTGTTCTTATTCTCAGCTTTGTATTTGTGTCCGTCTCGAGTTATTTTGAGTGCTTTGTCCTTTAGATGAGTATAAATGAGCCACCCTCTAAATAAGTGGCACCTGAACATTTCCAGCATTTCCTACACACACACACACCCCTTCCCTGTGAAAACATGCTTGACTTTGAAATATCCTCAGTAGCTTTCATTTATATCCCAAGTGTGAAAACTCTCACCTTACATGATCAACACACACACAGCAGAGGCACTACTCTTCTGCTCCAAACATCCTCCTCTGTCAAAGCCAAGAAGCTGCTCTCTCTCATTAGTGTGTGAGGACAGCATAGCAAGCCCAGAGTGAGAGCTTCCTCCTTCTTTCTCCTTCTGAAGTTAGTTTCTGCCTATTGTAATGGCAAGGCAGATTCATTAACATGCCACTGATAAGTACCAAGGAAATTATTTGGAGGAGGAGGAGGAAAAAGAGAGGGAAAGTGGTGGGGCGACGGGACAATCACTCTCCCTCTTCCGGCTGGGCCATGCCAGCTTTCGGAAGTAGATGACAGGCGCTGACAGAGGGAGGGGGTGCGTTCAGGCGGGGCGGGGAAAGAGGTGGCCCAGTGAGTGCCTAGAGGACACCGCAAGGGGCGGAACGGCCCCCACCGCGCCCCGGCCTCACAACGGATCGACAGAGGGATTGTGTTGACAGGGGGGAAGAGGAGAGAAGGAGAAGCAGCCACATTTACAGCAGGGATGGAAATTCATCAAACTAGGGGAACACCTCCAAGAGCCCCGCTGCAACAGCAGGCTCTGTTGAGCTCTGTGTGTGTGTTTCTGTGTGTTGCTCTCATTCCTATTGGAAAGTCAGGGCTATTTCTCCGTGATGGATGGGAGAGTTGAGGTGGTCTTCGTTAGAGCATTGCTCATTAGTAATGTATGCTACTGTCCTGTCTAATTGCTTGCCCATAATTGTCAGTGTAGGAGAAATGATCAAACTCCCTCTGACCTATTCTCCATCGGTGCTGCAGATTTCCCCTGCGCTGCAGCTTTACTACTTTGATATGTCTAAAAGTGGATATTAAGTGGGTCATTAACATGTGTCCAGCATCTGTTACGGTAACAATGTTTAATCGCAAACTAAAAGTTGCTTTCGTAAAAAAATGTGTTCAGCACTTCTAAGCCTAACTACACAAGCAGTTATTTAGTCATTATTTCCCCCCGTTTTCATATGTGTGGGATTAAACCAAACAAATAGGTTGAATGAAGTGCTAATAGTGCAGACCCTGTGCTGTTTCTCACTGATTTTCCCAAACGTGATAAAGGGTGTAGGTGTTTCACTCATGTGCAGCAGCCGTAGAGGACCCAGCCCTACTCCCACTGTCAGTGCATCTGCTTCTGTCTCTCCGTCGTCTCGCTGCCATCAGGTTTCATACCTAGTTGATTCCAGGATTGTGGAGGCTCCGCTGGGATGGGGCCTGGCTAGAGGCTTGGAGCTAGGGTTGGACCTGGCTGTGGCTGACCTGGCTCAGGTAGGGGCTGGCTGGGGCTTGGAGGTTGGGAGGGAGCCATGGCCATGGTTGTGGTGGGTGCTGCCGATGGTGGAGATGGAGGCCTTTGTTAAAACATCAGGTGGAGTGTGTGGGTTTGGGCACAGTGAACTAAGGGGGGCAGGGGTGCTCCATGCTGCTCTGCCAATCTGCTTCTAACTCTACCACATCACCCCCTCTACACAAACACACAGTCACAGACACACTCCTGCCCGAGCTGAAAGGAAGGAGGGGGTGTGAGAGGCCACCAGGGGAAGGGACTGGCCGGCAGGGGTGTTTGGGTGGTTATCCAGGCAGTGTGAAACCCAATTCACACCCAAGGACAAAGAGGGAGAGATCATCCCCTGTTAAATACACCTGTCTACCCTCATCTGTCAATCAGCAGATCTTTAATAAACATGGATTTAGAGGAGAGGAGAGAAATGGGTTACGTCCCAAACGGCACCTTAATCCCTATGTAGTGCACTACTTTTGACCAGGCCCTCAAGGGGCCATTTGGGACGCAAATAGACATGAGAGAAAACAGAGGGGAAAATGGGTTTTTGAATTGGTATTTATTTGGTATTTAACAAAAAGTGCACAAAGTTTTGTAATTGTTATAGCCACAAAAAGCACAAATCCATCAGAATCACTACAAACTTCAATCCCTGTATGATTCAAAGTGGAAATGGTGACCAGTAAGTACCGTAAGTACTATGTATTAGCCTATACATTAACAGAGTGGTTATGCAGAGAAGCATTTTGCCCACGCTCTCATTTTTATGATGCGTATGTCAAAATCAAGTAATGCCTTCCTTAGCTGCAATTCTGTCATTCCTTTTTTTTTACTGCAGAAACAAATCCGTGTGACAAATATACACTTTTTTGTAAGTGTGACAAACACACAGCAACAACGAGATGACATCATCATACGTATATAAAATCCTAGATAGAGAAATGAAGTCATATACTACAACATTAAAATAGTCCCGTTCCCTGTTGATGTGAAGCATTTTGATCCCTTCTTCCCTCAGTCCATCTAAAATAGTTTTACCAGAAGCTCCAAACCAATGATTGAAATGTTCATATCTGTTAAGAACTACATCAAGTTTCTGAACATGAATCCTAAAAATACCAGGGTACAAACTCATTATGTGAAAACTCATAAAAGACGCAAGACAGCGCAATGAAAACAAAAGGCAAACTGCCGTCGCTGAAACTGTGTGACATACCTGAGGCTGTCCATGTGCCAATGTAAGTTAGCAGAGTTCAGTTCAGTTGTGGCTGTCATGCAGATGATGCTGTGGAACATAAGTAACAACCAGACACAAGAGTGCTCCCCTGAACATTAGTCATGACACACACACACCTTTCCGTATCAACAGAGCTTTAGTCCGCATCACACTCCGGGGACATTAAACGAGGGAGACGGGGGGGGGGGGGGGGGGGGGAGAAGAGAGAGAACAGCTCTCTTCATTTCTAGGTGATTCACGTTTTGAGTGTGCTTGCAATATTGCTTCATGGAAAGTGTGTGAGCCTAGGCAGGAGCATTACCCTGGGAACAGCGGGGCTACATCCAAAATGTCACCCTATTCGCTACCTAGTGCACTACTTTTGACCAAAGCCCCATTGGTCCGGGTCAAAAGTAGTGCACTACATAAGGAATAGGGGTGCTATTTGGGACATACCCCTAAGTTTCATTAGGGAGCAGAGCTCCGGCTTTATTACCCAGATTTGGAGTTTTATGGTTATCATTATTTGCCATAGAATTATTATTCAAATATATCTGCTAGTCAACTGTTTGGGATGGACATTAGGACAGGACGTCTGTGTATGTGTGCGTGACAGAGAGTGAGGGAGAGAAAGTGTGCGTCTGCGTGCACGTGTGTGTATCCGTTTCAGTCATGTTGTGGGATTGTCAGCGGGTCTCAGAGGAGTCGGGCCACGGCAGCTCTGTTTCCGCGGCGATGCGGTGACGTGCAGCGTTCCCCGTGCAGAGCTCACTGATCTCTCTCAGTAGACTCTTCTGTGTCTCCATCAGAAAGTCCTCCTGGAAATGACAAACAGTCAAAGACACTGAGTACAGTAGAGTACAGTAGGGAGGACCACAGGATGCATATTTCATCTTCTACAGCACTGTCTTTCCATCTCGTCTTATTCTTATTTATTTATCTATTCCTTTGTGTTTCTTTGAGTTCTATATGATAGAGGGGAACTCATGAGGAAGTAGGAGAACAAACACACAGATGCTTCTTGCTGCCATGTTGTGTTTAGAGAGAGATCGAGAGAGAGTGAGAGAAAGAGAGAGAGAGAGAGAGAGAGAGAGAGAGCGAGAGAGAGAGAGAGAGCGAGCGAGAGAGAAAGAGAGAGAGAGATCGAGAGAGAAAGAAAGAGAGAGAGAGAGAGATAGAGAGAGAGTAGAGAGTAGAGAGATCTGACGCGTAGCGAGCTGGCTGGAGGACAGCATTAGAGATGCTGTTTCCTCCTCATAAATTATCGGCGTGACGACCAGGCCCTCCAGCGCACCGGTGTGATTCTTTCAGCGTTGGGGATGGAACCCTGCGTAGACCTGCTGTCATCCCGCAGTGACTACCCACCCACCCACACTCAACCGCAGCCCGAGCAAAACCCACACCAACCCAACCCATGTCCAGGCCCATGTGTTACTGTGAAGCAGAGGCAGCAGTGTATGGGTCTCCTTCTCCCTCCTCCTCCTCCCCACCGCGCGGCCGGGCCGGTCTGCAGCAGAGCAGTTAATAAAGAGATTGATTATCAGGCTGTCAGGAAGTGACAGTTGGACAGGGCGTCTCTGCGTGAGTGACAGAGGGCACGCTCGCCGCACAGCAGCCAGGAGAGGAGGCACAGGCACCACACAGCCTTCCGCTCTACCCGTTCCAACCGCCCTGTGCCACCCACACCCCCGGCACCCAACCCGACACCCCGCTTCAAGCCGTGCCAACACTGCTGCCTGCCGGGGGAGAGGGAGGAGGGTGAGAGAGATGGGGGCATGCAGAGCACGCTGCTCCAGCCTTCTGGAGTAGGAGAGAGAAAGACAGGGAGAGGAGGAGAGGAGAAGGAGATGAGGAGAGCAAATCAGCGGCTGGTGACTCTCACTGCCAGAGTCAGAAAGTCAGAGTTCACAGCCGCTGCCTTCTGGAGAGAGAGAAAGCACAAGAGAGAGCGCAAGAGAAGTGGAGGAGGGAGAGAGAGGGAGGGGGGAGGAGAAAGAGATGCCAGTGACAACATACTGTACTGCCGGCGAGGTCATATATGCAGTACACACGAGTGCGCAAGGGCGCACACACACACACACACACACACACACACACAGGTTTTAGGCATTATCTTGAGTAACATTTACAATGCTCAGTTTTTTTTAACTTAAACACAGATATGCACAGCCAGTCACAGAGCGTTCTAGTGAGGATATCCCTGGCTCGGTGATAGAAGGGGAGGTGTTGAGTGCCGAGTGCACAGCCCACACCCTAATTAATGATTTAACAGCACACAGGTACGCCCAGACAGCCAGGCAGGTGCTCTACTCGTTCGCTTTGTGCTCCTCTCAGTGTCACTCCTCCCCTGCACTGAAGGCTGTCTGGGTGCTACACCTCTCCTCCTTCTGACTCTGTTTGAAGTTTGGGACCTGCCTGCCCGTCGGTCTGTCTGTCCAACAACAGCACATCCCCCAATCCCCAACACCGTCCTCCCTTTTTAATGAAATCCCAGCACTGATAACATCAGGTGACAACAGTGGATTCATCCTTTCCAGCTGAGTTGCAGCTTGCCGCATTACCCTGTTCAAACAGTGCATTGTTCAAAGACAATTAGCGTGTGTGTGTGTGTGTGTGTGTGTGTGTGTGTGTGTGTGTGTGTGTGAAAAAAAAGCTGCTCTCTGTCTTGAAGAAGATCAAAACAACCCCAGAGTAAAACATACAGTGAAGGTTTCTGATCTGCTCTGGCCATGCAGCGCTGTGATGAGAGAGAGAGGAGGAGAGGGGAGAGGAGCAAGGAGCTGTCCGCCTGCCATGCTCCCGAACGCAGTAGCAGACTAGTGAGGAGTGGAGCAAGGCCTCTCGCCGGATGGACGTTTCTTCTGGTAGCACATTGTGTGTAGTACTAGCATGTTCATCCCGCATTGTACAGTAAACAGACAGTATAGGCTACAGCGTTCTGCGTGGTTCACACACACGCACGCACGCACGCACGCACACACACACACACACACACACACACTTCTTATTCTGAACACTGGAAGCATCTACCTAAGAGGGGAGACTACCTACTTAGTAATAGTCATTTTTATTTGTTTTACAATACCATTGTCAGATGTTATTTTGACCATGGGAAAAAGACCATCTGTAAAGATTGTGAATGTGGGTTCAATTGGAATATAGCCGTATACTGTGTAGCCCAGCTCCCTTCTGACACACAAGGTTGACACACCGCAATAATGACCATATGCTGTATAAAGAGCACGCAACGTTTTATACAAAGGAGCAGCGTGACCACCACACTGGAGCTACACCCCATCCTCGCTCTCTGCCACGGGGAAACACAGAAACCGTCACAACCCTCAGACAATGTGTATGACCACCACACTGGAGCTACACCCCATGCTCGCTCTCTGCCACGGGGAAACACAGAAACCGTCACAACCCTCAGACAATGTGTATGACCACCACACTGGAGCTACACCCCATGCTCGCTCTCTGCCACGGGGAAACACAGAAACCGTCACAACCCTCAGACAATGTGTATGACCACCACACTGGAGCTACACCCCATGCTCGCTCTCTGCCACGGGGAAACACAGAAACCGTCACAACCCTCAGACAATGTGTATGACCACCACACTGGAGCTACACCCCATGCTCGCTCTCTGCCACGGGGAAACACAGAAACCGTCACAACCCTCAGACAATGTGTATGACCACCACACTGGAGCTACACCCCATGCTCGCTCTCTGCCACGGGGAAACACAGAAACCGTCACAACCCTCAGACAATGTGTATGACCACCACACTGGAGCTACACCCCATGCTCGCTCTCTGCCACGGGGAAACACAGAAACCGTCACAACCCTCAGACAATGTGTATGACCACCACACTGGAGCTACACCCCATGCTCGCTCTCTGCCACGGGGAAACACAGAAACCGTCACAACCATCAGACAATGTGTAGGACCATCACACTGACATGTTAATAAGATCATGGCGATGTGTGTATCAAGAGTGTAATGATTTAGGATGACTGTGGCCCCAGAAAAAAAAGGACCCGGACTCCAGAAGACTCCAGAGATGATCACATTGTGCTTCTTTTCTGTTGGAGGCAACGTTTATGGTTTCTATGTTAGAGTACATAACATTCTTGCATTAGTATGTCATATGAAAACAGACCTAACGGCGTAATTGTTGAAGTCGATTCACAGGGCATCAATCTGGAATTCTGAATACAATCATAATGCCATTTACAATACGCGCTGGTAGCACATTGTGTGTGGCACATATCAGTCTCATATCGCACGTTGGTACATAAAACCACTATACAGGTTTTATAATATTCACAATGTGTAATGAATGTGATAGCAACAGTATGCCTATCCTGAATGCAATTGCAATGCCATCTTCAATGGGTCACCAGCTCTTATGCTAGGTTGTCAGTCTTCCACCACTATGTCACATGGGTGCAGCAACGAAGTGTTAGGGAAGGTTATCAATGCAAAATGAACATGGCTGTGAGAGGAATGTAAATACAACAATATCCAACACTTAAATGGTGCCTCGGAGTATCAGGACTATCTATCACCCTTGCAGTTCACATGCGTAACACGTTCTTTCGATAGTTCGTCTGTAGGTGCTCCACAGACTATCAAAGGGAAAAGGGATTCAAACCAGCGACCTTTCGGTTACTGGCCCTACACTCTTAGGCTTCTTGCTATGCTACCTGCCGTCCCTTATCAGTTACATACCAGTAACTTATCAGTAACATGCCAACTGTATGTCTGTTGACTTTCAACAAGAAAATGTCTGTAGTCCATCTAGAGATGTTCAACAAACTGTCTGTAGACTCAGTAGCATCTCAACTGTATATGTCATCATTATCAACGCCCTCCATTTGGCAAATCTGACCAAAAATCTATCCTTCTGATTCCTGTTCACAAGCAAAAAGTCAAACAGGAAGTACCAGTGACACACTCAACATGGAAGTGGTCCGGTGAAGCGGATGCAAAGCTACAGGACTGTTTTGCAAAGACTGGAATATACTTCGGGATTCATCCGATGGCATTGAGGAATTTACCACATCAGTAACCGGCTTCATTAATGAGTGCATTGACGACGTCATCCCCACAGTGACCGTACGTACATATCCCAAACAGAAACCATGGATTACAGGCAACATCCGCACTGAGCTAAGGCTAGAGCTGCCGGGTTCAAGGAGTGGGACGCTAATCCGGACGATTATTTTAAAAAATCACGCTATGCCCTCCGATGAACTATCAGGCAAAGTGTCAATACAGGACCAAGATCAAATTCTACTACACCGGCGCTGACACTCATCGGATGTGGCAGGGCTTGCAAATGATCACGGATTACAAAAGAAAACCCAGCTGCAAGCTGTCCAGGGAGTTCACTGGCAAGTTCGCAGACATTTTCAACCTCTCCCTGACCCAGTCTGTAATACCTAGGATGTTTCAAGCAGACCACCATAGTCCAGACCCTATCTCTACATATCTGTAGCCATGAAATGTGTTGAAAGTTTGATCATGGCTCATCCCAGACACCCTGGACCCACGGTAATTCGCATACCACCCCAACAGATCCAAAGATGATGCAATCTCTATTGCACTCCACACTGCTCTTTCCCACCTGGAAAAAAGGAACACCTACCTGAGAATGCTGTTCATTGACTACAGCTCAGTGACTCCAGCTCAACACCATAGTGCCCTCCCTCAAAGCTCATCACTAAACTAAGGACCCAGGGATTAAATACCTCCCTCTGCAACTGGATCCTGGACATCCTGACGGGCCACCCCCATGTGGTGGGGGTAGGAAAAAACACATCTACCACGCTGACCTTTAACACGGGGGCCCATCAGGGGTGCATGCTTAGTGCCCTCCTGTACTCCCTGTTCACCCACGACTGTGTGGCCAAGCACGACTCTAACATCATCATTAAGTTTGCCGACAACATGACGGTGGTAGGCCTTATCACCGACGACAATGAGACAGACTACATGGAAAAGGTCAGAGACCTGGCATTGTGGTGCCAGGACAACAACCTCTCCCTCAACATCAGGATGACAAAGGAGCTGATCCTGGACTACAGGAAATGAAGGGCAGAGTCGAGAGCGTTCCTCAGTGTCCACATCACTAAGGACCTATCATGGTCCAAACACACCAACACAGTCATGAAGAGGGCACGACAACGCCTATTACCCCTCAGGAGACTGAATGGATTTGGCATGGGCCCTCCGATCCTGAAAAAGTTCTACTGCTGCACCATTGAGAGCATCTTGACTGGCTGCATCACCGCTTGGTATGGCATCTTCTTGGCATCCGTCTGCAAGGTGCTACAGAGGGTAGTGCATACGGTCCAGTACATCACAGGGACTGAGCTCCCAGCCATCCAGGACCTCTACACCAGGTGGTGTGAGAGGAAGGCCCTAAAGGCCCTCTAGTCACCCAAGTCATAGACTGTTCTCTCTGCTAACGCACGGCAAGCGGTACCGGAGTGCCAAGTCTGGGAACAAAAGGCACCTGAACAGCTTCTACCCCCAAGCCATAAAACTGCTAAACAGTTAATCAAATGGCTACCCGGACTATTTGCATTGACCCCCCTTTTGTTCACACCCCACATTCTTGCACTTGCTTTATGTACACTCACTGGACTCTACCCACACACTCACACATACTACACTGACACTCCAACACACACACACACACACACACACACACACACACACACACACACACACACACACACACACGCTCACACATGCATATTGACGTCACACACACCCTCATACATAGACACACTTTCATACTCTTCACATATGATGCAGCTACTCTGTTTATTATCTATCCTGATTGCCTTGACACTTTTATCCCAACCTGCATGTACTGTATATACCTCAATTACCTCAACTACCTCATACCCCTGCACATTGAATCGGTACCGGTACAAAATACAAATACTCCTTGTATTGAGCCTTGTAATTGTTATTTTATTGTGTTACTATTTCCTTCTTTCCCTTATTATTATTTTTTTTAAATCATGCTTTCTAACTCTCCATTGTTGGGAAAGAGCTCATAAATTAGCATTTCACTGTCAAATCTACACCTGTTGTATTCAGCGCATGTGACAAATAAAATTTGATTTGACTTGATTTTCAGAATAATTCACAGTACTTAATTAACGCAATAGGGAAGGTATTCTGAAAACAACCATACATTCCATACTGGCACTGTGATACAGGCATATCCGCCACACAGCAGCAGTGTGTGTCTACACACAACAATGACACCCCCCCCCACCCGCTTGAATGGGCTTATCCTGTCTCTCTCATCCCAGTAAACACTCTTTTTGCACTCGATTGGTCGTCGGAGAGATCAATAGCCTCAGACAGAGGGAGCAGAACACCAGGGTAGGGATGGTGATGTCTCGTTGGGTTGATTTTTCCCTCTCTCCTTAAACCGACACAGAGCACGAGAGACCATTTCACACCCCCACCAAAAAAAAGGAGAGATGAAAAAAGGAAAGGAGGAAGATAGGAGGAGCAGACAGAATCTCACATCCACCCCAAAAAAGAAAGAGGCAAGAGGAGACGAGGAGGAGGAGGAAAAAGAGAGAGAGCTACACAGCGAGCTTTAGAAGGAAGGCAACACAGATGGACAAGTACTTTTTACGTCTGGAGCTTCTGCTGGCACGGTGCCATGGGCACAGACTCCCTTTGTTTGCCAGGCTACTAAACTAATAGACATAAAGGCAGGTTCCTGCTGGCCTGGAATTATAAAGTCATTAAGGAATCCAAATACACACACACATATATATATATATATATATATATACAGACACAAACATGCACAAGCGTGCACGCACACACACACACGCACGCACGCACACATGCACACACACACACACACGGCATACAGGGGCCAAGAGAGGGGACGAGATGACTAGGCCATACCCCTGGTGCAGTTTAAGCTAAGGTAACGTGTGTGTGTGTGTGCAAGGTTGGGGGCCTTGAGGTACTTCACTGTGAGCGTCAAACACACAAACACACACACACTCATAACTGAAGAGGAGCTGAAACACAAACCGCTCCTCTGCATCACCATACAAAGCAAACTTTTATCAAAAATACACCACCTCCACCTCATCACACTCCACAAATATGTATTTTATTTGCCAAAAACTGTTACTTTTGTTCCTCTGTAATCACAGCACTACATTGTCAAACAACGACAGTGTCATTCTTCACTATGGGTATTGTTCCCCTCCTTACATGTCTGCCTCGCCACAAAAGGATCCTCCGCGGGCTTTTGTCCCTGGTGTAATCTCAATATTATTTAAGATGGCCAGCGCACAATGGCAGCGAGAACAGGAGCCGCTTAAGCCCCTCTCCCTGAACAGTGGTCTTGGCAACTAAACTAACTCATTTGTTAGCTGTGCATTCCCTCAGACAGACCCGTAAATGGAGGCACCATCCAACTATTACAGGGGATGAACTGGGGCTGCTGCTGCCGCTGTAGGCTGGCCACACCACCATCTATAACCCCACGTGGAAAACCTTACACATGGACTGGTTCAATCCCCAACTTAGTCAGCTGCAGAAAGTGACCCTGCAGGCCATTCCCAGACACTCTGGAATGTACTGTAAATATATTCTGGAATGTGTCTTTAGAATATGGAAGCGGAATGGGATAGAACAGTTTATTATCATCATGTTGATATATTGTAAATGTGAAGTGTGGGTGTCATCTGACAATGAGACCCAGACGTGCCCAGAGAGAGTTACTACTAAAAAAAAACACGGATCTTTAATTTGATCACTCTTTTGTTGCAGAGAATTTCCCTACACTACAGGAAACGCAAACGTGTAGTGTATGAGTTTAAAAGGGCAACTAAAGTTTGTCATTCCCACTTTGTAATGTCACACTTGATTTTCCCTAATGAAAAAATGTATCAACCCCTACAAAACCGTCCATTAATTATAATCCACACAATAATTAACATTTCCTGTTCCTGCAGGATTCTTTTCCTGCTGAAGCTAGCTGGCTGAAATGAGGATCCTACATCTGTATATACTAGCAAACAGGCACAGGTCATGAGGTAGAAAATACCCCAATTCTCATGGACTCTAAATACGACTAACATTACAGTACCTGTCTTTAGATCAAGAGTTGTACTGTAGTGTGTTAAAAGCAGAGTGTTTATACGACTGGAAACCTCAGAAGCCTTACATACTCCATTCCATCTCCAGAAACTCATAATGTATTCTCACTATACTAAACATGTGTGGATCCAGTGTTTGTTCGTCTCTTTCTTCATACAAAGACGAACGCGTGTGTTTTCCGACAAGGGTGCTGAGAGGCGAAATTTCAAAGGCGAAACTTGAGAGCGAAGGCTGCGCATTTACAATATTAATACATTTAAGCACGGCTCGATAGTAATACTACAGTATGCATATTTTGCATTTGTGTATACATGTGTGTGTGTGGCATGTGTGTGTGTGGCATGTGTTTGTGGGTGTGTGGGTGAGAATGAGACTATGAAGAGAATCACTGATGAAAAAAAAGGCTACTTTGGAGATTCTATGATAATTGGCTTCTTAAAAGGAGCTCATTTTTAACTATGTCACTGCGACTGCTGCATGACAATTAATCTGTTTGCCACTGCTTCCTTGGCATCTGTGCCAATTACTTTATATGCTAATATATGTAAATTACTAAACATTTCAGATGCCAGTTACAAGTATATGCAAGTAGTGTATTGTATTTTATTTAAAGTAATATTCTTAAAGCGGATCAACAAAGCAAGTGCTTTACATTTCGAGGGGTATATATTGTTTTTTTTTCTGTGGCATTTTTCTGTGGCATTTTTCCTAGGATGTGGCGGTATTGGGTACACTGAAATAATGCAATATAAACACTTCTGTTTAACATTTACTCTCCAACTAAAACAAATATTCTTAATAATGATCATTTACACCATAACTATTTTCTACACAGTAAAATAAACTGTTAAAATGAAAAGTATCAGTATATAAAATCCAAACGTTTACAGCAGAACATTTCAGAGGCAATGAAATTAGAATATTATCATGTTTTTCACAACGCGTGATGGAAGTTAAGACAGTAGTTTCTCTGCCAAGCTTGACTCTTTATTTAAATAAATAAACCTCTCCATCTAACCATGTTTACTCATCAAACCGGATGTATTCTACCTTCTTCTGCCCCATCTCAGCGTTAGGCGTATTAGAAGACAAAGCTGTGGAATTGCTCTTTTATTCTCTCTAAAGGCGACTAATGTTGTCGATATGTAAATGTTAATGAATGCACTTTAAGCATCTTACAATGCCCTTTTTCTCTTAACATAAATTGCTATAATTATCAGTGCATTTCGTTTTTCCTCTCCTGGTCTCTCTGGAGCGGTTACATCAACAGTGAGGTGTTGTTCTACTGTCCTACAGTATCTCTGTCTACTGTAGTACTGTATACCAGGTAGACTGGCTGCTGCCTCTGCCTCTTTCTATTCTCCCAACTCAACTGAAGATGTCACTATTGTATACAGAATGGATACTCAGGAGAACCACAGCGAGCAAGAGAGAGAGAGAGAGAGAGAGAGAGAGAGAGAAAAAAAAGAGAGAGAAAGAGAAAATAGAGAGAGAGAGAGAGAGAGAGAAAGAGAAAATAGAGAGAGAGAGAGAGAGAGAGAGAGAGACACTACTTGTGGGGGAAAAAAAGTGTTTGCATGTTCATCTTTACGAGGACAATACGAAGCTGGATGTTTTAAACATATTTTACATTTAAAACAACTCTGCCTGCCCGAACTTTGAATGTCTGGAAATCCACTACATTTATCAAACCAAGCTTGTACTTTCCTTGTTAAACATGTCATATGTGGTACCTGTCCAGGTGATAATTTGCACACGAGCATGATGTGCACACTAAACAATCTGTATATCGCAACTTATTAGGCCTTTCATTCAATAGAACACAGTGGACCAATTGTAAAATATTCTATGCTCAAACACCTGAGTGAAATACCTGAATTTCTGAAGTAGCAGATCCGAATGTGGTTACAGCAAGTACTATACAGTATTTACAATGCATCACCCCAGTACAAATAAGGAGGTCAGAAACAGAGAGAATTGTACTGCCAGCCGATTCATCATAGCAATTAGGAAAAGGATTTGTTGGGTTTAATTCTCACACTTGAGTTTAACTTCAGCATTTATGGTTCTAAATGGACCCGTAAGGAAGCATTTCACTGTTCGTCTACACCTGTAGTCTACGAATCATGTGACAAATAACATTTGATTTGATTGCTGTGGTTTCCTTCTGGGCATTACATAATTATAACATCAGCAGATTAGGGGACGTTATGACGCAATAGCTATATGGTGAGGATTGTTCTATTTGGAAAGAAGCAGAGGAATGGATAAATGGAGAGAGATAATCACGGCGATAAAAAGAAGAGAATGAATGTAAATAGACTTAAAATACATTTGCGTACACACGAACACCTCGACCAGAGTTTCCAGAGTGTTATGATGAGAACTTAGAGCAAAGCCTCTCTCCTAATTTAGCGACCTTAGTCCTCCTCCCTGTCTTCCTCCTCCTCCCTCTCTCTGTCTGTCTGGTGAGCTCCTGCGTGTATCCCTCTCTACATGTGTCACCGTTGTGAGTTTGTATCTGTCCTCTAACAGCGGCGCTCACACCCCTACCTGTCATTAGGGAGGGGAGGACACAAGGTTGAAGAAGGTCTTGATTAACACATTATCACGGAGCGCGTGTGTGTCTGTTTGTGCGCGTGTGTTTGTGTGTGTCAAGAGGGTCTAGATTCACACAGATGATCACAGAGCCTACCGCTGTGACCTCGGGCCGTGCTCAAGCACCACCGGCTGTAGCTGCAGCTCCTTTAATTGATCTCGGCAAGATGTATTTTTTTATTTCACATTTACATATCAGTGCTGTTAAAGCCAGCTCCGGGTGGGCGTGGAAGGGCTTGTTCTCCATGCAAAACTCTTTTTGTTTTGCTCCTCCTACGACTGACTGATTCCTTTGCCTTCCATCCACAACATGCCTTCACAGGTGTTTAATGAATTAGCCCAGAAATCATAGTACCTGTTATTGTGTTTTTTACAGGTGAATATGCATCCAGGCTATTTAAAACGCTTCACGTCTGTCCGTGACATTTTAAAAATGGACTCCCCGAGGGTAAACTTTGCCAATTGCCTTCCCATTAGTTTTGTCTCTGTGTTTTAGGAGAGGGGTTGGATTACAGACTCTTCTAAAAGCCATACTGCTTAGATAAAACAGAGCACCCTGCCTCGGCTGGTCTCTTGCACTGTGACATTTTCATTAAAGGCTTAAAAATGGAGAGAGAAAAAGAGGAATTAAGTGCTGTTGTTTAAATGCCTTTGTTCATTTTTCAGGTGGTATGACAGTAGCACTAGTGTAGGGCACACTGTAGAGAGAGAGAGAGAGAGAGCAGTTCACTCTCTTTCTTTCTCTTTTGCTCTCTCTGCATCTTGCTTTGCTTTTTCATTCCTTCCTCTCTCTAGTTCTCGATCTCACTCGCTCCCTCTCAACTCGCTCCCTCTCAGTCTCAGTCTCAGTCTCAGTCTCACTCTCTACCTCTCAGTCTCAGTCTCTCCCTCTCAGTCTCCCCCTCTCAGTATCTCCCTCTCAGTCTCTCCCTCACAGTCTCTCAGTCTCTCCCTCTCACCCTTTCAGTCTCTCCCTCTCTCTTCTGTTGCGGTGTACAAAGATTATGCACCGTCCGGCATCGCTGCCGGTAAAGCGCCATCTGTACGGAAGCGTGGCAGGCGCCGTAATCCGCCTGACGCAGGTTGTCGTGGAGACGGATGGCAGGGCTAGTTCGCCGCAGGTGTGAGAGCCGGTGCCATGGGAGTGGGAGCGTAACCCTTCCAAGGGGATGGAGACTGGTGAGAAGGTGTGAGAAGGGGGGGGGGGGGGGGGGGGCACTAAGTCTCTGACACCCAGGAAGACTCACGGAGAGGAAGAACCACCATTCACCATCCCTCTCTCTCTCTCTGCATCATCATCACATACATCTCTAATGCTCCTCTATGTGCTTTCAGTTTGACTTTAAAAAAAAACATAACTATGGTGTAACTCTGAGAATCCGCAGCGTAATGCTTTAATAGAAATGTTGGTGGATAGTTTGAGGACAGGACATGGTGCAGTAGCCCCACTTACTCAACCTTGTTCCAGGATGTTGCTACAGAAAAAGGCCTCCAGTGTAAAAAAACAAAATTAAGCTCTCTTAAACGACATAGCAGAGCTATGATGCTCAGCTGGGGCCTCGTTTTTGGGCTGCGGCCCTCACACAACAATCCAGTGATTGAGGTGCCTATGGAGTACCATTGATTCACCACAACTCACAAACCAATCAGCTGCCCAGGCATATACTTACACAACTTACAATCATTTTAATGCAAATGAGAAGCACACCACAACTTGCCGTATTATGTCAGATGTAAACACTGCTGTGGGCCGCAGCTATTACATCGACATGTTAGTCATTTAGCAGATGCTCTTGCCCAGAGTGACTAACAGTTTGTAAGTCACCTTGAGGTAGCTAGGCGAGACAACCACATATCTCAGTCATAGTAAGCACATTTCTCCCCAATACAGTAGCTATCATGAAAGTCAGTACTAGTAGAAAAAGTAAGTTGATTAGAAACATGTTTATTTTATATTTCAGCAAATGTATGTTGGTTTCAACTATACAGTGTGTTGAATCAGTGCATGATGGTACAGGTCCACTGATTACTGATTACAATATACCATTTATCCTTAAATCATTTCATCTATGGGAGCTTCAACTGGCAGGGCAAGTCAATGTGTGCACATTAAAGGTCAACTCCCAACGGAATATGGCGTACGTACTACTTCAATGGTGGGCTACCTGTTTCCCTATGTAGGTGAGATATAAAAAAAATAGGGCAGGAGTCAAAGGGAAAGGCGACATTTGAAAAAGGTACCACTCTCTGCTGCCAGCCTAAAAGCATACAAATTGCTGTTGATTAGTTTTTGTATTGGGTGTGCGTTTATCCGGCGGTATCCTGGGCTTCCATGGAACAGCGAGACCCTGTGTGCGCTCACACACACACACACACACACACACACACACACACACACACACACACACACACACACACACACACACACACACACACACACACACACACACACACAGGCAGGGCAGGGTTCTTCAGGTGTTCATTTGAATAGAAAGAGCTGAACGAGGCCTTGCGTAATTGATCCCCTGGGAGAGAGGATGTCTAAGCCTGCAGAACCCACTTCTTCCCCAATTACACACACAAGGCACGCGAATACACAGGCACGGGTACAATTGTGCACGCGCGCACGCACGCACGCACTCACTCACACACACACACACACACACACACACACACACACACATACACACACACACACACACACACACACACACACACACACACACACACACACACACACACACACACACACACACACACACACACACACACACACACACACACACACACACACAAACAAACACTTCCCAAAAGCACAGCCAGGACCAATCAGATTGTTCAAATCTAAACCAACTCCAGGGTAACCACTATGTCCATACAATTAATGATACTGTATGTAAACATTGTTCAATAGGAGTCTTTTCTCAGCAACAAACCCACATGATGGCTATCAAAATGGCCTCCACATGCCTCATCCTATCCTATCAGGTCAAAGCACAGCACAGCCCAAGCCATGCGGTCTCATTCATAGATGTTGCATCCCAAATGGGACCCTATTCCTTATATAGTGCACTACTTTTGACCAAAGAAATGCACTATATAGGGAATTGGGACTCAGTTTCCTCTTCTCCTCAGAGCTGAATTTAATAAAAGCGGTGTTGACAGCAGGGCGCGGCGGTCCCTGACGGGTTCAGGCATGGGGCAGCCATGATGGAGCACCAGTCTGTTAATTACTGAGTACCTCTGGGGTTCCTCACCTGGCCCTCTGCATGCTCCACACGCTCCGCACGCCACGCCCGTCATTACCCACCACCACCCCACCGCTACCCACCCACCCTTGAGCTCACAAACACCACGCCTGAGCCAAACAGGTGCCGATCACTGTGCCACCAGTGTCCGCCACGCTCCTCTGCCCATCGCATACACACACACACCTCTAGCATACGCATGCGCGGACATACACACACATAACCTGCCAGGGAGCAGAGAACTAGGATACAGCCAGGGCCTCCTAGAGCCAGGGCCTCACAGTGCATGTTAACGCACACACGCACACACACACCGCACGCGATTCAGAGGGGTAAACTAGGGGACAACAAGCGGGATGGATAACAAAGGTGAATAACATAATAATGTATTTTCTGGTATGGTTGAGTCGTACAATATGGATGAGTGGACAGGTGAAGTGTGATGAATGAATACCATGACACTGACAGTGGATGTTCTCATCCCAACACTGCTCCTGAACCACACAATGGTGAGGAGTGAATTCCGTGACCTCTCAAGCAGTGTTGTCTATTCTGTGGAGGGACACCTGCATCATGGGGGCATCATGGCATCTGCTGTGATTAACACTTGTCCACTACTATCCTCCCCTCACTTCAACCCCCTCTCCCTTCACCTCAACCCCCCTCTCTCTTACCACTTTCTCTCCCCCCTCTCAGGCCTGGTGTAGGGAGTGTACGGGGAACAGACCTGACCCCCCCCCCCCCCCCCCCCCCCCTCAGGCCTGGCTTGGGGACTGTGGGGGGAACTATAGAGGTAACAGCTGCCCCCAGCCTGTCTGTCCGTGACTGGCTGGCCAGCACTTTATTAGTGGCTGTCCAGGACTCCAGCTGATCCTCTCCCATGCAGAGCCCATGTCACACTGATGTCTTCATCGCTAAGCGGAGCAGACGCCCGGCGCCCGGAACTGGCAGCTACTGGAGGTGACAACAAATCCAATTATCTACCCTCAACGGCGTCTGCCCGGCCGGGACCACAGGGGTTAGAGCTGACAGGGGACAGCGGTATGGGATGGGGGGACAGTGGGACAGGGGACAGAGGACACACACAGGAAAAGTTTCAGTAAAGGAAAGGAGTCTTTCAGGAGGATTAAAACAGAGGGAGAGAGAACATGAAAGGGCCAGTCACTTGGAGGAGATAGTGAGTGAGTGAGTGAGTGAGTGAGTGAGTGAGTGAGTGAGTGAGTGAGTGAGTGAGTGAGTGAGTGAGTGAGTGAGTGAGTGAGTGAGTGGGAGAAGGGGAGAAACAGTCACACTAACAATGCCTTTGTGGAGAGGTGATAGAGTTAATTCACAGCAGGGTGCTTCCCTGATACGGTCTATACTGGGGATCTGTTAGCAATATTACCACCGCCTACTTATGTGAGAAAACCCTGGGACAATCTGGAGAAACACATGCTACAGTATACAGCACCGTACTCCAGTCCATGTGTGTCAAACAATTGCATAATTTACAGAGAATTTGAAAGTGATTTTTCAAAAGAAACAAAGAACAGAAAGAAACTACAGAAAGAAAGAAAAGACCTTGTTCAAAAGTAGTGCTCTACATAGGGAATAGGGTGCAATTTGGGTGCATTTAATCATCGCTGCATGGCTCTCAGAGTCCGTGTCCTGTTTTTAACAATAATTCAGTTAAATCTTCATAAACAAATTGGTTGATGCAGACTGGGACACTACATGTTAAGTGCTGATCATAAGGGCTGGGTATTGATCTGTTATCAGACAGACCATTCTAGCAGAGCTAAAGGTGAAGGAGACCTGGAGGAAGTGTGGGGGATTGTCACCACTCCAGGGGGGTCTGAGGAGAGAGAGAGAGGGAGGGAAAAGCCACAGAGCCTGCCAACTCATCTCCCCTCCCTCACTCTCCTCTCTCCCTCACCTACTACTCCTCTCCCACTCTCCTCTCGTCTTCCACCCTAGGGAAAGTGTCTCAACTTATGTCCTCTCAGCTGTTAAGAGTGTCTCTCCTCCCCGGCTCCATCGGCCAACCACCAATGTCCCCGGCTGCTCCTGTCCCTAACAGACGATCAGACAGGGGGACATCGTATGGACGAAGAGCGGGGTGGTTGTGGTAGAGCACTCACCCTCGCTGGGGCAAGTGACTGAAATGAAGAAATTAAATTATCCATATTTATACGCAAATCCTCCCCAGCCGGCGTGGACCGGCCAATTTCTTCCTTCTCAGCAGCTGGGAAGGCAGGCAGCAGCCATTTGAAAGTAAAAAGGATGGTTTGGTTCTCAGTGGATGGTGAGATCCTGATGAAATTGAGGAGAGAGCAAGCGAGCGCGATCGAGAGCTAGACAGAGAGCTTCATGGTATTCAGATGAGCGGGCGTCAGGCTCTCTGGGCTCTACGATGGGTGACTGGTGACTCGGGGGCATTTGAGCGTGGAGCACCAGGACATGCCCACAGAGGCGTTACCATCCGACACCCCTACTTATGCATCGCATATATATTTTATATATATATATATAAATAATTGTAGACCTCCACAAATATGGTTCATTCTTGGGAGCAATTTCCAAACGCCTGAAGGTACCACGTTCATCTGTACAAACAATAGTACGCAAGTATAAACATCATGGGACCACGCAGCCGTCATTCCGCTCAGGAAGGAGATGCGTCCGGTCTCTTAGAGATTAATGTACTTTGGTGCGAAAAGGGCAAATCAATCGCAGAACAACAGCAAAGGACCTTGTGAAGATGCTGGAGGAAACAGCTACAAAAGTATCTATATTCACAGTAAAACGAGTCCTATATCGACATAGCCTGAAAAGCCGCTCAACAAGGAAGAGGCCACTGCTCCAAAACCGCCATAAAAAAGCCAGACTACGATTTGCAACTGCACATGGGGACAAAGATCGTACTTTTTGGAGAAATGTCCTCTGGTCTGATGAAACAAAAATAGAAGGAGGATAAAGGGAGAGGCTTGCAAGCCAGGGAACACCATCCCAACCGTGAGGCACGGGGTGGCAGCATCATGTTGTGGAGGTGCTTTGCTGCAGGAGGGACTGGTGCACTTCACAAAATAGATGGTATCATGAGGAAGGAAAATGATGTGGATATATTGAAGCAACATCACAAGACATCAGTCAGGAATTAGCAAATGGGTCTTCCAAATGGACAATGATCCCAAGCATACTTCCAAAGTTGTGGCAAAATGGCTTAAGGACAACAAAGTCAAGGTATTGGAGTAGCCATCACAAAGCCCTGACCTCAGTCCTATAGAACATTTGTGGGCAGAACTGAAAAAGCATGTGCGAGCAAGGAGGCCTATAAACCTGACTCATTTACACCAGCTATGTCAGGAGGAATGGGCCAAAATCCCAATTTATTGTGGGAAGCTTGTGGAAGGCTACCCGTTTCGGGTACGTTTCGTTTGACCCAAGATAAACAATTCAAAGGCAATGCTACCAAATACTAATTTAGTGTATGTAAACTTCTGACCCACTGGGAATATGATGAAGGAAATTAAAGATTAAATAAATAATTATCTCTACTATTATTCTGACACGTCACGTTCTTAAAATAAAGTGGTGACCCTACCTGACCTACGACAGGAAATTTTAACTAGGATTAAATATCAGAAATTGTGAAAAACTTAGTTTAAATGTATTTGGCTAAGGTGTATGTAAACTTCCGACTTCAACTATATATATATATATATATATATATATATATATATATATATATATATATATATATATATATATATATATACACATTATATACTATATATATATACATTTACCCACACACACACACACACACGTGCACGCACACACACACACACACACACACACACACACACACACACACACACACTTATAGAATATCTACATAGGCGTACAGAGGCCCATTATCAGCAACCATCTCTCCTGTGTTCCAATGGCACATTGTGTTAGCTAATCTAAGTTTATCATTTTAAAAGTCTAATTGATCATTAGAAAACCCTTTTGCAATTATGTTAGCACAGCTGAAAACTGTTGTCCTGATTAAAGAAGCAATAAAACTGACCTTCTTTAGACTAGTTGAGTATCTGGAGCATTGGCATTTGTGGGTTCAATTACAGGCTCAAAATGGCCAGAAACAAAGTAATTTCTTCTGAAACTCGTCAGTCTATTCTTGTTCTGAGAAATGATGGCTATTCCATGCGAGAAATTGCCAAGAAACTGAAGATCTCACATAACGCTGTGTACTACTCCCTTCACAGAACAACTGCCTCTAACCAGAATAGGAAGAGGAGTGGGAGGCCCCGGTGCACAACTGAGCAAGAGGACAAGTACATTAGAGTGTCTAGTTTGAGAAACAGACGCCTCACAAGTCACCAAATGGCAGCTTCATTAAATAGTACCGGCAAAACACCAGTCTCAACGTCAACACTGAAGAGGCGACTTTGGGATGCTGGCCTTCTTGGAAGACTTTCCAGCTACAAGTCATTTACAACATTAACAATGTCTACACTGTATTTCTGATTAATTTGATGATATTTTAACCAAAAATGTGCATTTCTTTCAAAAACAAGGGCATTTCTAAGTGACACCAAACCTTTGAATGGTAGTGTACTGTATATACACAGTAAATCCCCCTCTAACGAAGAGCGGTATGATATAAATTGCAGAGCTTCGGTGTTTTTGGTCATTATAAAAACACTGTTTGAATAAATGAACCACGTGTGTTTGAATGCACTTGGGTTAGGACAGTTAAGGGAACTCTATGACTTGTGAGAGTCAAAGCTATATGACACTTTGACAGTTCAGTTTGAAACATACAGTACCAGTTAAAAGTTTGACACAGCAACTCATTCAAGGGTTTTTCTTTATTTTTACTATTTTCTACATTGTAGAATAATAGTGAGGACATCAAAATTATGAAATAACATGTATGGAATCATGTAGAACCAAAAAAGTCTTAAACAAATTAAAATATATGTTATATTCTTCAAATTAACCACCCTTTGCCTTGATGACAGCTTTGCACACTCTTGGCATTCTCTCAACCAGTTTCACCTGGAAACCTGCGTCTCACAAAGACACGGCGGTTGGATCCAAAAATCTCCAATTTGGACTCATCTGACCGAAGGAAAGATTTCCACCGGTCTAATGTCCATTGCTCGTGTTTCTTGGCCCAAGCAAGTCTCTTCTTCTTATTGCTGTCTTTTAGCTGTTGGTTTTTTAGCAGCAATTCGACCATGAAGGCCTGATTCAGTTGATGTTGAGTTGTGTCTGTTACTTGAACTCTGTGAAACATTTATTTGGGCTGCAATTTCTGAGGCTGGTAATTCTGATGAACCCTCATTAGAGCCAGTTTCATCATAGCGCTTGATGGGTTTTGCGCCTGCACTTGAAGAAACGTTCAAAGTTCTTGACATTTTCCGGATTGACTGACCTTCATGTCTTAAAGTAATGATGGACTGTCGTTTCTCTTTGCTTATTTGAGCTGTTTTTGCCATAATATGAACTTTTACCAAATAGGGCTATCATCTGTATAACACCTCTACCTTGTCACAACACAACCGATTGGCTCAAACACATTAATTCCACAATTAACTCTTAACAAGGCATACCTGTTAAATTAAATGAACTCTTAAATTAAATGAACTCTTAAATTAAATTAACTCTTAATAGGGCACACCTGTTAAATTAAATGCATTCCATCTGACTACCTCATGACGCTGATTGAGAGAATGCCAAGAGTGCGCAAAGCCGTCATCAAGGCAAAGGGTGGCAACTTTGAAGAATATAAAATATATTTGGATTTTTTTGTTACTACATGATTCCATATGTGTTATTTCATAGTTTTGATCTACAAAGTAGAAAATAGTAAAAAATAAAGAAAAACCCTTGAATGAGTAGGTGTGTCCATACACTGGTACTGTATGTATTGCATAGCCCCTATGTAAACTCAGAAAACGTCCTCTCACTGTCAACTGCGTTTATTTTCAGCAAACTTAATGTGTAAATATTTGTATGAGACATAAACTGAAAAAGTTCCACAGACATGTGACTAACAGAAATTGAATAATGTGTCCCTGAACAAAGGGGGCTGGTCAAAATCAAAAGTAACAGTCAGTATTTAGTGTGGCCACCAGTACTGCAGTGCATCTCCTCCTCATGGACTGCACCAGATTTTCCAATTCTTGCTGTGAGATGTGACCCCACTCTTCCACCAATGCACCTGCAAGTTCCCGGACATTTCTGGGGGGAATAGCCCTAGCCCTCACCCAGACGTGCTCAATGGGATTGAGATCCGGCCTCTTCACTGGCCATGGTACAAAACTGACAATCCTGTCTTGCAGGAAATCACGCACAGAACGAGCATTATGGCTGGTGGCATTGTCATGCGGGAGGGTCAAGTCAGGATGAGCCTGCAGGAAGGGTACCACATGAGAGAGGAGGATATCTTCCCTGTAACGTACAGCGTTGAGATTGTCTGCAATGACAACAAGCTCAGTCTGATGATGCTGTGACACAGCGCCCCAGACCATGACGGACCTTCCACCTCCAAATCGATCCCGCTCCAGAGTACAGGCCTCAATGTAACGCTCATTCCTTTGACGATAAACAATGAATCCGACCATCACCCCTGATGAGACAAAACAGCAACTCATCAGTGAAGAGCACTTATAGCCAGTCCTGTCTGGTCCAGCGACGGTGGGTTTGTGCCCATAGGCGACGTTGTTGCCAGTGATGTCTGGTGAGGACCTGTCTTACAACAGACCTACAAGCCCTCAGTCCAGCCTCTCTCAGCCTATTGCGGACAGTATGAACACTGATGGAGGGATTGTGCGTTCCTGGTGTAACTTTGGCAGTTGTTGTTGTCATCCTGTACCTGTTCCGCAGGTGTGATGTTCGGATGTACTGATCCTGTGCAGGTCTTGTTACACGCAGTCTGGCCACTGTGAGGACGATCAGCTGTCCGTCCTGTCTCCCTGTAGCGCTTTCTTCGGCATCTCACAGTATGGACATTGCAATTTATTGCCCTGGCGACATCTGCAGTCCTCATGCCTCCTTGCAGCATGCCTAAGGCACGTTCACGCAGATGAGCAAGGACCCTGGGCATCTTTATTTTGGTGTTTTTCAGAGTCAGTAGAAAGGCCTCTTTAGTGTCCTAAGTTTTCATAACTGTGACCTTAATTGCCTACCGTCTGTAAGCTGTTAGTGTCTTAACGACCGTTCCACAGGTGCATGTTCATTAAGTGTTTATGGTTCATTGAACAAGCATGGGAAACAGTGTTTAAACCCTTAACAATGAAGATCTGTGAAGTTATTTGGATTTTTACGAATTATCTTTGAAAGACAGGGTCCTGAAAAAGGGATGTTTCTTTTTATGCTGAGTTTATGTAGTTCATGACCTCATAATAACCATACACATATGATCTGGGGAGGAGGGAGCAGGAAAACTTATAAGAGCTAATCAATTAACTAGAACACCCTCGTGCCAGCCTTGAAAAGACCAAATGTGCACTTGAGTTTGTTTTCTCATGCATATTGCCACCCTCTTTCCCAACACCTGCTTTCTCCTCTCTATCTCTCTGTCTTCCACAACCAAAAAAACAGCCCTCTGTACTTCCTGTGAACGTGTGGGTCACACCTCTGACTGCTGAGAAGTGTTGGAGAGGAGAGGAGGAGCCATTAAAATGATAGCAAGATAGACCAAGTGTGACACATCAAAGGGCCCGGAAAGAGCTCCGAAACGGCGCAACGCAACCCCTGCTTCATACATACAGCACCCTCCCCCTCCTTCCTCCCCCCTCTAGAGCAGCAGGGGGAACAAAGGGATACGGCACACAGTACATGGTCAACAGAGACCCCCAGAAGACTACGACTGTGCAGTCTGCCTCTGTTCTGGCCCGTTCCCGGATCCCTCCCACACGGGCCCACTCCCCCCCTTCTCCACCTCCCCCCGGACACAAACACATCGTCCTCCCCCGTGACTACACGTCCGATGATTACACTACCCCCCCCCCCCCCACCCCCCACCCCAAAACACACACACGCACGCTCAGAGGGGCTAATTAAGGCTTTAATATGCAAATGAGAGCAGCAGTAAATTACACAGCTGGCAAATATGCCTATTTTTCCCTGAAAATACATCAGGAGTGCAGCGAGCTACGAGTTTGTTGTTGTGTTTGTGTTTGAGAGACACTGGTTCATTTTCTGTTTGAGAGGCTCTATCCTCTGATGCACTACTAGCAGCTCTAATGGTGATGGTTACAGTTGGAGTTCAGCAGTAGACGCCTTTGTGATTATAGCAATGTCCGAAAAAGGGGTCAGAGTAGTCTTTTGATAGTTGTTGAGTTAGGGTAATATGCAGAAGTCAGAAGTCCTTGTTAAAGCCTCCGTGCCTCTCTTATTGCAGCAATGCGGTGAAAAGCAGGGAGGGTCTGAATGCCCGTTTGCTCTCTGTGTGAGGGCTCCATCTCTGAGGCATCATCTCTGTGGTTCTGGGTGGGTCGGGTGGCATAAGTCTGTGTCCCAAATGGCACCCTTTTCCTTATTTAGTGCACTACTTTTAACCAGGGCCCGTAGGGAATATGCCATGTGGGACGCGACCTCTGCTGTGGTCTCTGGAGCGCTGGGCTGGCTCTGCCTATGATGATGCAGCCCATCACCCCTCTGAGCCTGAACCTGAGTGCTGACTACATGCATGGACAGGTTGTCCCATCCCAGCCGTCAAACAACCAGCCACCGAGACTGACCAAGCCAAAGGAGAGGGGCCCCCAAAAAACATCTTCCCCAATGACTGCTTCCTCCTCCCTTTCTTACTGCACCCCTGTGTGATAAAGAGCCCCCCTAAAACAGCTCCCCAGAGACCCCCTCCACATCCTCCTCCCTTCACACCTGTACCCCTCTACCAACGCCCCAATGCCATCACACAAAGCAACAAAATAACTTTCCAACACACAGCTTTCTAAAACAGCTTCCAAAAGGCTGTGTCCTCCACTCTGTATCATTTCCCCACAGAGGCCCAACTCAAGCAACCTAATTATCACTCTTTGTAGGGAACTACACCTTCACAATGACAACCTAGTCTACATATTCAACTTCCTCACTGTACCCCTCAACTGTAGGGCCAGAGCCATTCTACATTTACATCATATGCTCTCATCCAGAGCAACTTATAGTAGTGAATGCATAAATTTTCGCAGACTGGTCCCCCGTGGGAATCGAAGCCAAAATCCTGGTGTTGCAAGCGCCATGCTCTACCAACTGAGCCACACGGGTTATGGACCAACAAACAAAATATCCACACATCAAACTAGCGATTAAGAGGCAGCTGCTAAATATTGTCGGTGAAGAGGTGTCTGTGTCCAAAATGGCACCCTATTTCTTATATAGCGCACAACATAGGGCAAAGGGTGACAATTTGGTACGCAGCCCATGTAGTTTGTTTATTAGGCAGGTTGATAAGCAGGATAAACAGTCTCTCTTCACCTTGCAGCCTTTCAGGCAGGGAAGCAGCAGCTCCAGATAACTACACGCTCTGAATGTTGCTTTTCATAAGGCTGCTGGCTCAATGAATATTTTAGATGGGTAAATAATTAATAATTAACAGCAAACAGGCCAATGATCAAATGGAGCAGTGTGGCAACAGACATGAAAAATCTGACGCTTGTAAACAAAGATGCAAAGGACCCAGATTTCCTCCCATCCCTCCGAGTCCCAGGCCCCGCCACCTTTTTGTCTTTTAAATATGCGCATCCACAATTGAACCACACACACATAGCCACACACGCACCACATACGGGCAGACCAACGGCGTCACACGCCCACTCTTTTACAGACACACATACACTCCCACACACATACCCAGTCATTTTCCTTTCGAAAAATGACATTTTCACATTTTCTTTGCGACCCGGGGAATACAGCGGGACTGAGTGAGGAACACTTGATCTGGCCCCCCGCTGCTTTCTGATGGAAAGATTTGCTTTTTAATACAATCGTCACTCTTCCCACCTGGATCAGCACGACCGCCAAGACAAATCCCAGCTGTGTGACACCAAACCTTACGACGGCACAGCGCAAAAATATTCCTTATTACCATGCCTTAAACATCCCGGACTGAAACCACAGTAACTCCTGTCTCCACAACAGAAATGTTAATCATAAGGCTGTGTGTCTGATGCTAGGCATGAAATGCTTTTCTCCAACAAGGAATTTATTTCTGTCCCCATTAAAATTGATACAGTACCTGGTCTGGTATAGGTACACATTCACAGTATGCACAGTACGTTAACCTATCATCATTTCAAATAATAGCTTCCCATTTCCCCCCCACATAAACAGGCATATACTGTATATCCAGTTGACTTCTGTCACCGGGGAAGAAATGTAATAGAATTTGAATTAAAGGAGTAAACACCAAAATAAAACTGCAAACACTAAAATAAAACAGGTTTTAGAGCCCCATCCACACGAAGCCATTGGAGTTAATTTTAAAGTAAGAATTCCGTTCCTTGGAGATTTTAATTAATGCTTTAATATGCAAATAAGTTAGCTGAGATAAAATCATGACAAACAGATGGCAAGTGTGGGTAATTATTTTGTGAATCCAGCAGGGGCCTGTATTAAGGTAGTGGCAGAATAGTTCTCCTCAGGCCTTCACAGACACACACAGAGGAGAAAAAGGCAACACTGACATACCACCATGGATTACTTTTTAGTTGTCTTTATCTGACTTCCAATTGTGAACTTTAACATGACCAACTAACGACTGTGGATTAAAGTACTCATATTTAAGTTGTGGCAGCATCGTTCTCCTCAGCTCTGCTTGAGACTGATGTACCTGTTCCTGTTTGGGTGTGTGGTCCAGGTCTAGTGAGGTGAGGCTGTGGTTGATTCGTAAGGCCAGAGAGAGGGCCATGAGACCTCCAGCCCTGACTTCGTTCTCACGCACGTCCAGGCGCTGGATCTGACGGCTCTCAGCTAGGAACTCAGCCAAAGCTACAGCACCTACACACACACACACACACACACACACACACACACACACACACACAGACACACACACACACAGACACACACACACACACACACACACACACACACACACACACACACATTTATAGTAACACAGTAGTATGAAGAGATAGCAAACACACAAAATAACATGAGTGACGACTGTGTGAAAGGTGAGTACCTTCACAAGTGAAGTGTGTGTGTTCCAGGCCTAGCTGCAAAAGTGAGTGGTTCATCATCAGAGATTCCCTCAGTGTGTGGATACCTCTGTTCTGCAGGTTATTCTCCCCCAGGTTCAATGTCTCCAGAGTCTTTAGGACAGGCTGGAACACAGCACAAACACAAGGCCAGAGATCATACTCTGTGTGCGTCCCGAATTCTCTATATAGTGCACCGTTTGGCACATAGCCTATATCCTCTACCTGAATATAACATCCAATAAAATACAACAATTCTGACATTCTTATAGAACAACAACTAGTGAAGCAGGGACAATAAATCTGCACATTCAACTACATTTTTAGATATTTTGCAGCAAGTTGTTTATGGTGTTTATGAATCTGTTACAGGATGTTTAATCTCTTCTTGCCCACATAAAACCAATGCTACAGTTCACTATAGTACTTACTATAGAATTATATAGTAAACTATAGTACAGTGTAGAATCCTATACTCCATGTTGTAGTATCCCTCGATTGTGTAGTGCTGACTGTAGAATTTTGTAGTATGCTGGAGAATACCATACTACACGTTGTAGTTTCCTTGATCGTGTAGTGCTTACTTTAGAATGTTGTAGTATACTGTGTAGAATACTATACATTATACAACGGGTGGGTCTAATCCTGAATGCTGATTGGTTAAAACCGCATTCCAACCAGTGTCTTTTCCACAAGTTACCACCAGCTAAATCTATGACGTTAAAATGCCTATTTACTCTGTTCCATCTGGCTGCTCAATCCTCTGTCTCATCAGCCCAGCCAGGAAATTTATGAATCTTGATCTTCACTATAAAAATAATCTATACATCATCTCACATTTCTTTCAGACTAACATTTAGCTTTCAACAGCAGAGATTTGTGTAAACCTTGCTGTCTCTCTGACATTTGCAACATTGTTTCAATATTCAAATTCGATCTCCAGCTGTACCATAGTAATGAATGTCTCGGGAGTCTCGATGAGACAGACAGGCAGGAAATGTTTCTCACCCAATCGAAATCATGAATCAGCTGGCATCATTTTTATGGATATATACAAAGAAATGTAAATTGAAGAAAGGTCAAATGAAACAAAGTACAGCTAATCTCTCCAGCTTCAGTTTGAAGTGATTGTGTTAGCTTTGTTGTTGGCTAACTCCTCTGAACAACAGTGTCCTGACGAGTGAGCACATGTTCTATGCCAGGAGAAATCGCACCTCTTTAGCTCATTGTTATGGATGTATCCAAATAAATGTCATTAGAAAACAGCTTAACCCTTGCTTGCTAGCTAGGCAACTATGGCTAACAACTACGGCTAGCCAGAATAACAGCAAAGTAGCTTCATTTGCATTTGTTTAAGAACGTTGCCCGCCAGTATGGCAATGTAACATTTAGAACAAACGACTGGGTCGTGTCCATAGATACAGAACAAAATGACTGAACGACTGGGTCGCGTCCATAGATACAGAACAAAAAGACTGAATGACTGGGTCACGTCTTCAGCAACCGAACCGAAAGAAACAACGACCAGCCGGCTTGGGTATCAACCCAAGATTTGTTTTGGGACAATATCTTGTGGAAGGAGGAAATAGTATGAATAAATAAATCAAAATAACATTCATGAAAATACGTCAATCATTATTTGAAGAGGTTGGTAACCTGTTGTATAAAAGTGATAATGCCCTCAGGGCCAGTATTTGTAGGATATATTGCCCTAACACCTGTGTCAATATTTCCTCCAAACACCGGCTTGTCGGGCATTATCACTTATCTGTAGTACTTAATTGAGAATTTTCAGATTGGACTGCTAGCTAGCTTTAACAATGCCATTTTGATTTGAACAGTATGTCCCTAGGGAGCTCATACCGGGGATTTCCTGAGGTTCCCCCTAGATCGTGGTGTGCCAACTATAGAATTTTGTAGAATACTATACTCCACACTGTAGTATCCCTTGATTGATCGTCAAAATATATTTAAAAACACAATACAACCACAAACGTGGATACAATGCATTTAGAGATTTGTCGAGAACAAAGTAAATTAATTAAGTAATTAATTCCATTGTGGTCCTAGTTCAAATATTTGAGACATTCACAGCCGACCCCCCCCCCCCCCCAAATACTAAGGTATACTATGGTCTAAATGTATATACACTATAGTATTCACAGTAGTGTTTTTGAAGACATGACTGTAGTAACACCTGCTGACTAGGGTTAGCTAAAATTGCAGAACCACCAGACAACGACAGGTACTGTATAATGAGTGGATCACCTCAACCAGAACATAAGACAGGTTGGTGACAGGCCACTTATTGAGTTGGGTCAACATTCTGAGCAATGCAACAACCTTAGCAAAAATATAAAACATTTATTACAATTGTAACAATCTAAAACATTAGACAGATTCTAGGCCCATTAAAGGGAAACAGTACAGAACTAGATATAAAGAACAAGCAAAGTTGATTAAAACAGAGGATGGGTTTGTTTTTTAGAAACACATTAACAAGAGAACACCAAAATTACTTATATCTGTTACTTATACTAGATAGCTTTCTGAAATACAACAATACTTTCACAGCGATTCAGCTGACCAAGTTTCTTTTTAAATATGTATTACTGGTTGTCTGATAATTGTTCATTTAGATGATCAGTGATAGTGACAAACAATACTGTACTTCAGATTGTAGAAATGACAGAACAGTTAACCACTGCATTTACATTAGTAATAGATATTTTAGAAATCACCTAATTAGAGGGTGCTGCCAATAAACTGCATCAACCTCAAACCAGAAAAGCCTCTCCAAACAAACCAATTGAAAACAAAAAGGACATTTCAGTGGCTTTACATAATGAACATCTTGAATGTAGTCACATGAATAAACTCACTGATGGTCAAACTCAACACATACCATTCATAATAGACCACACCCAACATTTTCTTCAAGACCGCAAGGTCACAAAATAGTTGCTCACAGGAATAAAAAGCAATTGATGCCACGCCGTATCCCCCACCCCACCCTGCATGTCCTCCCCTAACAAGGGTGCACAGGGAAACACTGACACAACTTTGGTTCCTGGCCTGTCACACAATATTCTTCAGTTACAAGATTGTAACCGATTGAGGTTGAGGTGAGGGTTATGGTGATGCCCACCTACTGTGGGACTCCTGTTAAAGAGCAGGCAGAGGCAGAGATGCAGTTCAATTTAAGAGTCTTTATAGATTCAGGTACTGGAGATGATACATGGCAGGGAATGATTGACATGAGACTCGTTTTGAATTGAGACTTGGCTGGATTTGTCTGGAGTATGGTTTAAATAAAAGGAGATAGAGAAAGGTGTAAATAATACCAGGCAAAACCAGCAATGAACATACATAATTAATCAGCTGTTAATAGCAGCATTTAATGGGTAAAACTATTTAAATATAGCAGCAGTTAACAATGAATGGCCAGAAAGGGTTACAATAGCATGCAGCATGGTAGGCCGAAGCTATTGCAGGCTCATTTATCAATGGCTGTATAGCACGACAAGCAAATAAACAATATAAGGCTATCAGAAGTAGAAAGTATAGCCATAAAGCAGGCCTAGTTAGCATAACAAAGACCATGCACAAAAAGAGCAACAATTATTAACATGTGACCATTAACACAAGTATCAAAGAGAAAAGATCAATACACTCAAAATGGCTGTTTGAATGAGCTGTTAGCATTTCGCAGGCCAATATCAACTCTATAAAACAAACAATGGCTTGGGCGTCCTCGTCTTATCCTTTTTTTGTAAGATAAAAGGCTTGTACTCCCATTTCAATTACACATACTGGTGGTTGTTGTTTGTTGTGCTCAACGACTCTGTCTGGGTGAAGGACCCAGATTGAAAGAAGGTGCCCTCGAACCTGCCCATACAGTAAATACTTTGCCATAAAGTTATATAGAGGTCACACCTGCCACGAGTGCTCGCTGTCCTCACGTGACCATACAGATGGGTACACTATCAATAGATGTATTACCTGTGGATCTCACAATGTAGTGTATCTACAGTACTGCCATGTGGCCTGCAATATACTGCCATTACGCGCAGACAACTACGGTTACGCATCAACGAGCACAGCAGTGCCATCTGAAGAAATGACCTGAAATTACCAGTGGCTAGACATTTTCAGGAGGCTAATCATGCTGTGACTGATCTTAAGTTCTGCCATTGACCATGTTTCTCAAGCCGCCACAATATGGATGAGCACCAGTAGTCCCCCCAAGCACTCTGAGATGTTTAGCCTACTTGAGTATTTTATATCTATTGCTTCTGATATTGTTTTGTAGCCTAGCCTTTTTCAAATTATATGTGACATTTGAATTGCCCATTTTCTATATTCTTCTACATATTCCTTGTTAATATTTATTGACTCCCTATTCTCCAGTATCTAATCAACTATCCGCTTGCACCTGTTGCGCCTGTTACGCACAGCAGGTGTGTCTCCTTAAGTACTTGTCTTCCTAATTTGTTTGTGCAGCACTGATGAAGGCATAAGGCTGAAACATATGCTTCGTTTTTTGTTTTTTCCGCACCTTGCACTTTCACCTTTTGTTTTCTTTTGAGCATGGATAAAATTAAGTGCATTATTTTTTGAATCTCGGCTTCCTAGGGTTATGCCTTTTTCATGGTTTTCAGTGCGAGTAACTTTTGAACTCTACAGATATTTTCTTCTCCCACACACCGGTCACCTTCCATTCTAGCCTGAGTGCAAACACTCATACTGCCCTCCCCCGCATCCACGTCACAGAGCACAGTAACCAGCTCTACCATTATAAATCATCAACAATTATCAGACAACCAATAATACATACCCAGATAGGGGCTTGCTCTACTCAATCATAAATACTTAGGACTTTAAGTCACATATCATCAAAGAGGATCATTTGAAATACCTACCATATTTATGATTGCCTGAGTGGAGCGAGCCACTATCTGGGTATGTATTACTGGTTGTCTGATAATTGTTGATTTATACTGGTAAACCCAAAAGGAACTGCCAGTTGGTTTTTAATCTTTGTACAGAATTCCTATCCCTTGATCATGACTCTCAGTTCCATTAAATTACACATAAGTCATTGGACGAAGGCACCTTCTGTACGAGGGAGTTTTGTTAAGAGTCCTTATTCTAAATCTAAACATAACACGCGTTGCTTGTGGTACGGTTTTGGAAGCATAAGGACCTTATCTTAAATATCATTGAGAAATCTTTTTTTTTTTAAATAACAAAAGGTTAAATTGATACACATCTTATCAGGTTAGTATACCCACACGGCCATATCTCCATGTTACAGTGCTTGTTTTTTACGGAAAACAGACAGATGACGAGGCGACCGCATGTGCTAATTAGCTCAAGCATGTGACTTGGGAAGTGTAACGGAAGTGTAGTTTCGTTGGATTGAGGCTTCCACTAGATGTCAACAGTCTTTAGACATTGGTTGATGTTTTTCCATTGAGAAATGAAGAAGTAGCCCTGTTCTTTCCATGTGTCACACAAAGGGACTCAAGTCTTTTGGAGCGCACGACCTGGAACGCGCTTCACTTTGTTTTTGTCCGGTATTGAGCACAGTATTTCCCGTCTTAAATTTGATTGATTATTTAAGTTTTTGGATACATAAATTTGGATTAGGAACGTTGTTTGAAATGTTTGGACCAAGTTTACAGGTAATTATTAGATACTTTGTAGACGAGTTGGAACCGGTGTATTTCTGAATCAAATGCGCCAAATAAATGGACATTTTGGGGATATAATGAAGGAATTTATCGAACAAAAGGACCGTTTGTGATGTTTATGGACATTTTGGAGTGCCAACGGAAGAAGATTTTCAAAGATAAGGCATGAATTATATCGTTATTTCTGATTTTTGTTTAGCACCTGCCTGGTTGAAATGTGATTTTCCTGTGTTTGTATGGGGGGTGCTGTCCTCAGATAATCGTATGGTCTGCTTTCGCCGTAAAGCCTTTTTGAAATCTGACACTGTGGCTGGATTAACAAGAAGTTAAGCTGTATTTTGATGTATAACACTTGTATGTTAAATTAATTCTTATGAGTATTTCTGTTTTTGAATTTGGCGCACTGTAATTTCACTGGATGTTGTCAAATCAATCCCGTTAACGGGATCCGAGCGGGAAGGGGGGTGAAGGGATCCTTAAGAGTTAAGTGCCTATGCACATCCAATGTTGGGATAGTTACCACTTTGTTATAATATTTAAATAATGTTAATTAAAAATGTGTGCGAAAATACTCTCATTGGTTGTGAAAGCCACGCCCCCCTTACGCCACACCTCCAGTCTTATCTGACCCGGTGGATCATAGCTCAGCGACCCAATTACGCTTGTTCCTTTTGTTTATTTTATATTTTGTTTGCTTGCCATGCTATGCTATGTAGCCATTGATAAATTAGCCCGCTATAGCTTCGGCCTACCATGCCGCATGCAATTGTACCCCCTTTCTAGCAATTCATTTTTAACTGCTGCTATACATTTATGCATAGCTTTACCCATTTATATGCCCATTTCATTTGCACATTGTCATTGATTATTGCCATTAACAGCTGATTAACTATGTATGTTCATTACTGTTTATGCCAGTTATTATCGGTGTCTCCTTTTAGATAAACCATATTCAATACAAAGCCAACCAAGTCTCAATTCAAGATGAGTCTCATGTCAACTGTCAATCATTCCCTGTCATGTATAATCTCCTGAATCTATAAAGACTCTTAAACTGAACTGCATCTCTGCCTCCGCCTGCTCTTTAACAGGAGTCCCACGTTAGATGTGCATCACCATAACCCTCACCTAAACCTCAATCGGTTACAATATTGTAACTGAAGAATATTGTGTGACAGGCCAGGAACCAAAGTTTTGGTCAGTGTTTCCCTGTGCACCCTTATTAGGGAAGGACATGTAGGAAATTTATAAAATAACACCTTGGTCGCATTCAAATGAGAGGCCTCCTGAGTGGTGCAGTGGTCAAGACGGAACTGGTTTGATCCCGGGCTGTAGCACAACTGGCCATGATCGGGAGTCCCATAGGGCGCAGCACAATTGTCCCAGTGTCGTCCGGGTTGGCTGTAATTGTAAATAAGAATTTGTTCTTATCTGACTTGCCTAGTTAAATAAAGGTTTACAAAAAATAAAAAAAATACATAATATTGAAGAGGCCGGGGAAATATTGGGGAGGGCAGAGAGGACGGAAGATGGCGGAGAGGACGAAAACTGAGTTTTTTTTTAAAACTGCCAGTGAATCGAGTGAAGCTAATAGTACAGAAAGTAAAAATGAGTGGGTTACAGTGGCGGAAAGGAGAAGTTAAGCTATGTTGGAAAATAGGAAACCACAAGACTCGTTTTTGGTCGGAGTCAGGGTTTTGGACGAATGCTACTTGGTAAATCCGTTTAACATCCCCAGGAAAATCTGGAATGTGTCGGAACAAAGTGTGGAGTCGGTGAGAGTTACAAGAAGTGGTCTTGTTTTACTTTTTGGTCTGCGGAGCAGAAGAAGAGTGTGTTAAAACTCAAAAATATATCGGAGTGGAATGTTTCCTGCATGGATGTTCGTAGCAGGGCGCCAATCAAGGTTTTTTTTTTCTGGGGTGGTGCAAGAAAGAAAGGAGGACATAACTGAAGACATCGATGGAGTGGTTGGTGCACATCGATTGACCTGTATGGTGGACGGAGAAAAGAAGTTCACTTCACTCATGCTACTATTCCTTGATGAAGAGTCTCTCTCTTCTCATATAAAGTTAGGATTCATGTGATACCATGTATGAGATTTTGTGTGATAAATGTAAAAGGTTTGGTCATGTGTCAAAAGTGTGTGCAGAGGGGAAGAATATTGTATAGCAGATGAAGGGAAATGCTGCAACTGTGGAGGTGAACATGCCCCTGAATTCTTGGCGGGCCCTGGAGAAGGAGGTGGCAAGGGTAAGTAGTGTCCATCGTGTTCCCAGAATGTTTTTGGACATTTCTTATTCAATAACCCGTCCAGCTGGTGGCGGTACAGCACCATTAACATTGAATGCCAACTGCCGTTAAACCCCATTGAAGAAGAAGAATTCAGGTGAGAGCTGTATACCTGGAAGGTCATTTGTGGTGGTGTAGGTTGTACGGTGGAGGTGCAGTTTGTTTATTTTGTGACCATGCAGTCTTGAAGAAACGTTTGGGGTGTGTTCTAATGTCCTGAATGGTATGTGTTGAGTTTGACCATCAGTGAGTTTATTAATGTGTGACAATATTCAAGATGTTCATTATGTAAAGCCACCATTTTCAGTTGTTTTGTTTGGAGAGGCTTTGTTGGTTTGAGGTCCAGGCAGTTTATTGGCAGCGCCCTCCAATAAGTTGACTTTGTAAAGTCATTTGTATTTCAAAAATATCTATTGTTTATGTATATGCAGTGGTTAACTGTTCTCTTCCTTCAGAAGTACAGTATTGTTTGACACTGTTTTTTGGTCATCTTGTTAAGTTGGTCATCTGAATCTCTGAAATCCAAGCACTCCATTTCAGAAACCTATCCAGTGGAAGTAACAGATCTAAGTCATTTTGGTGAACTCTTGTTAATGTGTGTTATCTGTCAAACATGCAAATCTAATTGTCTAAGTCAGTGGTTCCCAAACTTTTTATAGTCCCGTAGCCCTTCAGACATTCAAACCTCCAGCTGCATACCCCCTCTAGCACCTGGGTCAGCGCACTCTCAGATGTTGTTTTTTGCCATCAAGCCTGCCACACACACACTATACGATACAATTATTAAACAAGAATGGGTGTGAGTTTTTGTCACAACCCAGCTCGTGGGAAGTTTGTGTCTTAACAGCACAATTTGCCAAGGCAGGATACTCTGAGCGCAGCCCAATCCAGAACTATGGCAGTGACTTCTGATTAAATTAAATTTTCACAGAACCGCATCTTGTAATATTGATGAGGCTCTCTTGTTCAGATATCGGTAAGTGGACTGGAGGCAGGGCATGTAAGGGATAACGAATCCAGTTGTTTGTGTCATCCGTTTTGGGAAAGTACCTGCGTAATTGCGCACTCAATCCACTCAGGTGCTTCGCTATATCACATTTGACATTGTCAAAAAGCTTCAGTTCATTTGCGCATGAAAAACCATACAATGGTGGAAAGACCTGCGTGTTGTCCTTGTTAATGCAGACAGAGAAGAGCTCCAACGTATTAATCATAGCCTCAATTTTGTCCCACACATTTAATATAGTTGTGGAGAGTCCCTGTAATCCTAGATTCAGATCATTCAGTCGAGAAAAACATGACCCAGATAGGCCAGTCCTGTGAGAAACTTGTCATCATGCAAGCGGTCAGTAAAGAAAAATGTAAGTCCGTCTCTCAATTAAATACAACGTGTCAATACTTTGCCCCTTGTAAAAGTGTTACATGGTCGCTTGCCCATATCATTGCATAGTGCAGAAAATACACGAGAGTTCAGGGGCCTTGCTTTAACAAAGTTAATAATTTTAATTGTAGTGTCCAAAACGTTTTTCTTGCTGTCAGGCATTCCCTTGGCAGCAAGAGCCTCTCGGTAGATGCTGCAGTATACCCAAGTGGTGTCGGGAGCAACTGCTTGCACGCGCGTTACCACTCCACTATGTCACCCTGTCATAGATGTTGTGCCATCAGTACAGATACCAACACATCTTGACCACCAAAGTCCATTTGATGTCACGAAGCTGTCCAGTACTTAAAAAATATCCTCACCTGTTGTCCTGGTTTACAGTGGTTTGCAGAAGAGGATGTCTTCCTTAATTAATTGACCCCCCATAAACGTAACAGACATATACCAGGAGCTGTGCCAGGCCTGCCACATCTGTTGACTCATCCAGCTGTAATGCATATAATTCACTGGCTTGTATGCAAAGCAGTAATTGTTTCAAAACACTTCCTGCCATGTCACTGATGCGTTGTGAAACAGTGTTGTTTGATGAAGGCATTGTCTGTATATATTTTTTGACCTTTCCCCCAGCATTGTCCCAGCCATATACGCGGTAGCAGGAATAATTAAGTCCTCCACAATAGTATGGGGCTTGCCTTTCCTAGCCACTCGGTAGCTCGCCATATAAGACGCTTCTAGACCCTTCTTATTAATGGTATCTGTTGCTTTTATACATGTCTTACTACTCAAAAGTTATCTTAATTCTCGCTCAAAAAACTCCAGTGGCTTATTTTTCAAATTGGCATGTTTTGTTTCTAAATGTCTGCACAAGAGTGAAGGTTCCATCAAGTTGTGAGATAGTACTTTTGCACATATACCACACTGTGGCTGAGGAAAGGCACTACTCCCAATATAAGTGAACGCCAAATCAATGTAGTTCACATCATATTTGCGCCTCTTCGATGGTCCAACGTCCCTGTCTATTGTTCGGTGCTTTCCGGGTAAGGGGGCAGTAGCTCTTCGGCTGCATCAGATTCACAACTGTCAGTGTCCATGCTAGCTGGGCTAACAACAAATGTCGAATTACTGATGCTAGCATTGGATGTGTTTGTGGAAGCAGAACAACTTGTGTTGTCGAGAGGTGCAGGTGTAGTACAGCTGGTAGTACTGCCTTTTTTTAACCATTTATCCATTTTTGAGCTAACGGAATGAATAGCAACAACGTTTGGCTACATACAGTGGCTTGCAAAAGTATTCACCCCCTTGGCATTTTTCCTATTTTGTTGCCTTGCAACCTGTAATTAAAATCGATTTTTAGGGGGGTTGTATCATTTGACTTTACACACCACGCCTACCACATTGAAGATGCTAAATATTTTTTATTGTGAAACAAACAAGACAAAAAAACAGACAACTTGCTTGAGCATGCATAACTATTCACTCCCCCCACCCCAAAGCCGCCTTTTGCAGCAATTACAGCTGCAAGTCTTTTGGGGTGTGTCTCTATTACCTTGGCACATCTAGCCACTGGGATTTTTGCCCATTCTTCAAGGCAAAACTGCTCCAGCTCCTTTGGAGTTGGATGGGTTCCACTGGTGTACAGCAATCTTTAGGTCATACCACAGATTCTCAATTGGATTGAGGTTTGGACTTTGACTAGGCCATTCCAAGACATGTAAATGTTTCCCCTTAAACCACTCAAGTGTTGCTTTAGCAGTATTCTTCAAGTCATTGTCCTGCTGGAAGGTGAACCTCCTTCCCAGTCTCAAATCTCTGTAAGACAAAAGAGGATTCCCTCAGGAATTTCCCTGTATTAAGCACCATCCATCATTCCTTTTAATTCTGAACAGTTTCCCAGTCCCTGACGATCAAAAACATCCCCACAGCATGATGCTGCCACCACCATGCTTCACTGTGGGGATGGGTGTTCTCGGGGTGGTGAGAGGTGTTGGGTTTGCGCCAGACATAACGTTTTCCTTGATTGTGTGATGACCCTCCCGCTCTGTCTGCCGAATTCTTTCTCTTTGCTCTTGTTTTCCTTAATAGGATTTGATGGGCGGAGCCGGGAGGGTCATCAGCGAAATGGGACACACTTGGGCTCGGGTGTGCCCCGGGATAAATACACCTCTTCCCCATTTATTGAGGAGACTCTCCATGCAAACACACGGTTAGATTTTGGTTGTGGCATTTTTATGGACATTTTGTGTTTGCTTTAGCACCTTTCCACACCCCTCATTATCACATTTATGCACGCAACCACTCACTTACATTACTGACTACAGACACTGTTGTTAATTGCATTCACGTTACTTCAGTTAATAAATATATTTTTGTTATTCCTTAACTCCACGCTGTCTCCCTTTTTGTTACAGACTTTGAGCCGGTTCATGACAAGTGGGGGCTTGTCTGGGATCATAAGGTTGGTTTCTAGACATTTTGGCGTATAGAACTTTGTTGCATTATGAAGGACTATTATTAGTGTCGTTGGGCGCTGTATGTGTGTTGTGTTTGGGAGAAAATGTGGAGTTAATGTTTGAGAACTTTTGTTACAGCTTTTGAGTTGTAAGGCTTGGTAGGCCCCGTGTTGGTTGCCTTTGTTTGTTAGGTGAACTTGCCACTGCGGTGGATAGTTTGTTGTGTTCTGTGTTGGAGAGAGTACATTGTTTAGTTTCTAGAACCCTGCCCAGGCAGGAAACTCTTGCTCTACTTGCTGTTGGGACATCGGTCCGAGGAGGTGAGTACAATCGGCTCTGTACCTCAGTGGGTGATTGGGTAGGGTAGTGACAAGTGCTACCCGGAGCTATAGCCTTACTTTTTCCCCGGTTAGGCTTAGCGAAGTGTTTCACTTTGGAATACTTTGGGCATGGTTATTTTGTTTGTTATTTTTGTGTGGTGTCCGTGGACTGAGCAGTTGTCTCTGGGACACATCCGTGGCTTGGGGAAATCTGCCAGCGTGCTGGGTATTTTTTTCCCTTGCCAGCGGGCTACAGTGTGTAATTATCCACCGCAAATCCTCACGAAGACTAGGGTTGAGTTATTGTAGGTTTTGGGGAAGCTCCATATATATCTCATCTCTCTTCTGTGGTGCACAGGGTGATTGTCATTTAGTGTGATTGTCATTTCTCTTGTGGTCCGGTTTGATGTGCTCAGGAGAGGGGAAAAGCAAGATAAAAAAAAGTATTATTTACTTGTGACTATGGTGTCTTACGTAGTAGACGAGTTCATTCACTTTCCATCAGAGAAACTGTTAGAATTATGTACTAAAGAACAGCTGTTGAAGGTCACTGAACACTACAAGGTTGAAATTAGTGATGAACTAAAAAATTATGTTAGGTTGATATTGAAAGCCAATCTGATGGAGAGTGGTATTCTTGAAGTTACCACTTGGGCAGCCTCTGACGAGGATTCGCCTTCTCCCTGTTTCGTTACAATGGCCGCCCCATCTGTTAGACCTAGTGGTCTGTCCTTTGAAGAACAGGAATAACGGCTTCTGTTACAACTTAGAACATGATCGTGAGAAGCTAGACCATGATCATGTAAAGTATGAAAAGGGATTGGAATTTAAACAGGATTTGAAGCGTGCTAAAATTAAGCTGCAACAAGAGCGGTTAGAGTTGGTTAGGGAAGGAAAGATCTCGGGCGAGTTTGCTTTGGGAAGTTGACCCAGATTTACCTAGGGGTCGCTCCTCTTTCGGTCGTGCCCCAGACACATTTTATATTGTTGGGAACTTACGGTTGTTGCCAAAATTTAATGAGAAGGACCCTGAGACATTCTGTTCGTTGTTTGATCGTGTTGCTGACGCTAGGATTTGGCCTGATTCTGATAGCACTTTAATGTTGCAGTGTGTGTTGACTGGTAAAGCACAGGAAGCATACTCAGCTCTTAGTGTAGCCGACAATGTAATTTATGAGAAGGTTAATATGGCTGTGTTCCAGATTTACGAATTGGTTCCTGAGGCTTACCGCCAACGATTTAGAACTTTAAAAAAAGGGATGATCAACAGACTCATCTTGAGTTTGCGCAAGAGTTATCTTCACAGTTTAATCTATGGTGTTCCGCATCTGCAGTTATGACATTCCAAGGGCTGTGTGATCTGATTATGCTAGAACAATAAGGACACAATCCCTGATCGTATAGCCACGCACATTAACGAACAAAAAGTAAAGACTGTCGCTGAAGCTGCGGTTTTGGCAGACGAGTATGTTTTGACTCACAAAAGTGTCTTTGCAGAGCCCCGTATTCGGAGTGAGTGGGGGCGTTCGGAAAGATTTGGGCTTCGCTCACCGAGATACTCTCGTTCACGGGCAGAGTTTCATTCAACTAGGGTTGAGCCTGACTCCCGTGGTAAAGCTGACTTTGGTCAAGAGTGTCACTATTGTCAAGGTTCAGGTCATTGGAAAAACGAATGTCCGATTCTCATGGCTAAGGGTAAATGTAATACCTGTGCTTACATTAAATCTAAGCCTATGGCTTTAGCAGTGGCTGTCCCACATCAGTTCACTCCTGATACACTGTCTCATGCCCAGGGGCATGTGAAAGTCCATATTAACCCAGACTATTTACCTTTCATTACGGAGGGTTTTGTGCCTATGTTAGGAAGTAACGACCTAGTGCCAGTGAAGATCCTAAGACACAGGTGCCTCTGAGTCGTTTGTGTTGGAGTCTGTGTTACCCTTCTCTGCTGAGACTGATACGGGGAATAGTGTTCTAATTAGGGGAATAGGTTTGAACACTCTGTCAGTTCCATTGCATGAAGTGATGTTGGATTGTGGACTGGTGAAAGGTGAGGTTGTTGTGGGGGTGCGTCCTTCGTTGCCTACTGAGGGTATTGACGTTATCCTTGGGAATAACTTGCCTGGTGAGTGTGTATGGCCTGTCGTGTTTCCATCTCTAGTGGTTTCCGCTAAGCCGTCATTTGCAGGGATTCCTGATGAGAGTGTGCAGAGTTTCCCCAGAGGTGTTCTCTGCGTGTGCAGTGATGCGTTTCATGAGCAGTGGCGACCTGGTCACTGGGCTGGCTAACGAGAATGGCAGTTCATGGGAGTTCATCAAATCTTGTCACACCTGTCAATTAACTGGTGAACCTAATCAAGCTATTAACCAGTACCACTGTTTCCTATTCCTGTACTCAACCTTTTGAGTATCTGATTATTGACTGTGTTGGTCCTCTGCCTCATTCTAAAAAGGGTAGTTCACAGTGATGTGTCAGACCACTAGGTTTCCTGCTGCCTATTCTCTCCAGTGTATCACGACTAAGTCTGTGCTAAAAAGCTTTGACTCAGTTTATCTTCCTGTTTGGAATCCCTAAGGTAATTCAGAGTGATCAAGGATCTAATTTCCCCTCTAATCTGTTTGGTCAGATTCTCCAACAGCTCCATATTAAACACAATTTGTCTAGCGCCTATCACGCGCAGAGTCAAGGAGCGCTGGAATGTTTCCATCAAACACTTAAGTCTTTGTTGAGAGCTTATTGTACTGAGATGGATAAGGATTGGGAGGAGGGGTTGCCTTGGTTACTGTTAGCCGCTAGGGAGGTTTCACAGGAGAGCACGGGTTTCAGTCCAAATGACCTCGTGTTTGGACATAGGGTGCATGGACTTCTATCTGTGCTCCAGGATGACAGGAAGTCTCCCGAGCCCCCTCAGTCCCTGTTATCTTATGTGTGTGATTTCCTTCGACGCCTGTACACCGCTGGTGAAATGGCTAAAGAGAAGCTATCATCTTCACAGGAGAGGATGAAGGGCATATTTGATCGGCGAACTGAGCCTCGTCACTTTAGTCCAGGTGACCAGGTTCTTGCTCTGTTGCCAATTGTTGGTTCTCCTTTTCAAGCCAAGTTTCAAGGTTCATATACAGTTGTGCGCCAGTGCACTGACCACAACTATCTAGTTGGCACTCCAGAACGGAGAAAAGCACACCAACTGTGCCATGTAAATCTGTTAAAACTATATGTATGTTCCTCTGAGGCTGAACAGTGAGAGTCTACAGAGGACGGTAAACCTGTTCTTTTGGCCGATACGTTATTTCGCTAGGTTCTTGTCATGCTAGGTCCGTGCATGGGGAGGAGGATGTTCCTGGTCTCCACGATTGCATACTGCAGGGTAGATTGAAAAATTCACAGACATTAGATGTTTTAGACAGCCTTCTCGCTCATCTACCTGTTGATGGGTGGGAAGAGATGGTCGGTCTGATTCAGAGATTTCCAGGTTTATTTTCTGATACACCTACACGTACAAACTTAATAAAACACGATATTGACGTTGGGGATGCTGACCCCATTCATCAGCGGTTCTATAGAGTTTCTTCAGAGAAACTGCATTGTCTGGATGCTGAGGTCAGGTCAGGTACATGCTGGAGAGTGATATAGCAGAGCCTTCTTTCTCCAGTTGGGCTTCTCCCTGTATCTTGGTCAGTAAACCGGATGGGACAAACAGATTTTGTACGGACTACCACAAGGTAAACAGTGTCACTAAGCCAGATTAATTTCCTCTTCCCTGGGTGGAGGACTGCGTTTATCAAGTCGGAGCAGCTAAGTTTGTGAGCTAATTTGACCTGTTAAAGGGCTATTGGCAGGTGCCACTGACAAGTAGGGAACGTGAAATCTCTGCCTTTATTACACCTTCTGATCTGTACTTCTATTCGATTATGAGTTTCGGCCTGCGTAATGAACCTGCCACTTTTCAGAGACTTATGAACAGGGTTGTCTCCGGGTGCGCTGTTTATCTGGACGATGTAGTGATATATGAAGATACTTGGGAGGAACATTCAAGCCTTGTTCGACTGCCTAGCTGCGGGTCGCCTCACGATCAATCTGGCAAAGTGCGAATTTGCTCAGGCGACCGTTACATACCTTGGAAAGGTGGTTGGGCAGAGTGAAGTGTGTCCTGTTCGGGCTAAGGTTGTAGCTATTGATGCTTTTCCACCACCAACGACTACAAAGGAACTGATGAGTTTCTTGGGATGATTGGTTATTACCATCGTTTTTATAGGAACTTCTCTACTGTGGTCGCTCCCTTGACAGATTTGCTGAAAGCTAAGGCTGTTTATGTATGGTCTTCTCGTTGTCAACATGTTTTTGAAGATGCAAAGAGGTTGCTTACCTCAACTCCGGTGCTGGCTGCTCCTCGCGGTGATTTGTCATTTACCTTGCAGGTGGATGCTAGTCATGTGGGGGCAGGTGCAGTTTTGCTGCAAGCAGATTTGTCTTGTGTTGAGAGGCCTGTTAAATTATTTTCCGAAAAGTTTAACCATTATCAGTTGAACTACTCGGTCATGGAAAAAGAAGCGCTAGCACTCATATGGGCGCTACAACACTTCGAGGTGTATGTCGGATCAGGAGTAGTACCTATTATGGTCTACCCCGACCATAATCCTCTCACCTTCTTGAGGGCCATGATGTGTCCTAACCAGAGGATAATGAGATGGTGTTTATTTTTTACAAGCATTCCATCTCGATGTGCGGCACATCCGGGGGACTGATAATGTTGTTGCTGACGCTCTCTCTCATGCACCCTGTTCCTGAATGTCTACGTGACTGACCATTGTTTATTTTGTTTGGTATTGTCCTGTTCTGTTCTGTCGCTCTTGTCTCTTCCCTTCTGGTCTCGTCTTAAAGGTTGCTACCTGTGCTCAAAGGTTGCTGAGATCTAGGGAGGACGAGGTTGGCCGCGGCAAGTGGAAGTGTGAACACGTACCCCCATCAATTTGGGATGCTTCTTCAAGCAATGGTTTTTTTCTGGATACTCTTCCATAAAGCCCAGCTCTGTGGAGTGTACGGATTAAAGTGGTCCTATGGACAGATACTCCAATCTCCGCTGTGGAACTTTGCAGCTCCTTCCAAGGTTATCTTTGGTCTCTTTGTTGCCTCTCTGATTAATGCCCTCCTTGCCTGGTCCGTGAGTTTTGGTGGGTGGCCCTCTCTTGGCAGGTTTGTTGCAGTGCCATATTCTTTCCATTTTTTAAATCATGGATTTAACGGTGCTCTGTGGGATGTTCAAAGTTTCGGATCTTTTTTTATAACCCAACCCTAGTCTGTACTTCTCCACAACTTTGTCGGTGACCTGTTTGGAGAGCTCCTTGGTCTTCATGGTGCTGCTTGCTTGGTGGTGCCGCTTGCTTGGTGGTGTTACAGACTCTGGGGCCTTTCAGAACAGGTGTATATATACACTAAGATCATGTGACACTTAGATTGCACACAGGTGGACTTTATTTAACTAATTATGTGACTTCTGAAGGTAATTGGTTGCACAAGATCTTATTTAGGGGCTTCATTGCAAAGGGGTGAATACATCTGCACGCACCACTTTTCTGTTTTAGAAATCTTTTTGAAACAAGTTCTTCATTTCATTTTACTTCACCAATTTGGACTAATTTGTGTATTTCCATTACATGAAATACAAATAAAAATCAATTTAAATTACAGGTTGTAATGCAACAAAATAGGAAAAACACCAAGGCGGATGAATACCTTTGCAAGGCACTGTACAGACAGTTAGAGGAATTCCCGCAAGAGAGTAGCGGTTAATGTGATTGGATGTTAATTATTTGACTAGGCTATCTGTATTTGTATCTGCAGTGAAACGAGGCTACTCAGGCGAAGAAAAAAAACTCACCCAAATGTATAGCCCCATTGGAAAATATAATTGGACTGCTTAAAAAATATAAAAATATTCACATGTTCAAACACGTTCCCCAGTTTGGGAATACCTGGTCTAAGTTTTAATAAACTTTTCTTGTTCTTTGTATCTGCTACTGTACTGTTTCCCTTTGACAACCCTGTTCTAGGCCAATTAAACTCATTCAATGGAGGGCTTGGTGTCTACAGGTTTTTGTTTTCCTTTCAATTAAGCCCAAGACAATCAGGTGTTGGGAGTGTCTTACTTTTTTTTTTTTATTAGTGACCCTAATTCATCAATCAAGTACAAACCCGCAGACACTTGACCCTCCGTGGAATGAGTTTGACACCTGTCACCTACAACCTGTGTCTAACGTTTAGATGTTACAATTGCAATAAAAATGTTATATTTTTGCTAAGGTGTTGTCTGGTCCGTTGAATTGCTCAGGATGTTGACTCAACTGAATAGGTGGCCTGTCACCAACCTGTCTTATTTTCTGGTTGAGGTGTAGTTTGGTAGTTACTTCAATCATGTCCGCGAACACACTATGGTAAATACTGCAGTATACTAGTCATGTCCGCAAAACCACTACAGTAAATATAGCCTCGTCGTGAACCAGGCTACCCTAAAATGGGAAGCCTGGGGAAGTTCCATGGCAGAAATCAGCTAAAGAGGGGTAGTAACCCGGTGTAAATCAGTAATGACTCGCAAACCTGTCACACGGATCAAACGCGTTGCTGGTTTTCATATCAGTTCGAGATGAGCTAAAGCTGCAGCAAGAGGGGAGAAATGGTCTAGCCATATCAAAGATTATACATTTGTATGTTTCCAAAGTAGGACAAAAAGTAGCTGACTAGCTACAAAGAGGTTTGTTTTGAGAAAAGTAAGCTAACCTTGTAAGCTACCTAGACAAAAATGAACTTACGCGCTAGTTCAGTTTCTCTCTCAATTATAAAGCCAACATAATGTTAACACCATATTATTGACCTAAAATGTTAGCTATCTTAGCCCAATCACTAGCTTATCCAGGGTCAGTGATACTAGTGTAACCATGTACTGTCCCTTACGAAAAAATATTGCAGTCAGAGTGCAGTATAACTGCAGTTGGAGTGCAGTATAACTGCAGTAGGCTACAAATACTGCATCCAATATATATTTATTTTTTACTGCAGTACTTTTGCAGTATAATTGCATTTCAACTGCTGTTATCAGTCGACTGCAGTTAATGCACTTTTATTGCAGTTTCAAATGTCACGCCCTGACCGTAGAGATCCTTATTTATTCTCTATGTTCAGTTAGATTCTCCCACCTGAGTCACACCCTGACCTATGTTTTCTATTTCTTTGTTGTTTTTGCCTAGTGTGGTTCCCAATCAGAGGCAGCTGTCTATCGTTGTCTCTGATTGGGGATCATATATAAGTTGTGATTTTCAGTTTGGGTTTTGTGGGGAGTTATTTTCTGTTTAGCTGTTTAGTTGCCTGACAGAACTGTGCGCTTTCGTTTTTTCTACTTTGTTATTTTGTTGCGGTGTTCAGTTTATTAAAAATCATGAACGCCTACCACACTGCACTTTGGTCTCCTTCTTCAACCCACGAGAGTCGTTACATCAAAACTGCGATCTTTGTTTAAGGGGTCTATCTATGGGAACAACAACAACAATCATTTTGCAAGCAATATTGCTAAAATGAATGAACTAAAATGTTACCTGTAATGCTCATCTCCTGTAGCCAAATTGTCATCTTATTATTTTCATACTGTAGGTAAATTTACAATGGTTGGGTTTGCACTAAACAATTGTATTTGTCAGCACATAAAATCCATGTACAACATCTGGTATATGGTTTGCCTCATATACATTGTCTACTGGTATCATTTTAAATTGAGAATGTATAGCTGAAAATGTAAACAAATGTGAGTTGTGCTATTCTCTGCTTCAGATGACAGATGCCCATAAGGCCAGTAATGCCATCTAACTATAGGCCTATGGCTGCATTGGCGATGCCTGCCATATGATAAGCTGCTAAATGAATTCAGATAGCTGATACACTGAGGGTGACAATCAATAAAACAGATTGGAAATCTTACAACTAGACGAAAGGGAAATGTTCATTTGAGAATACAACACAGTAGTGTTGAGAGCTTAACGGACATTATGAAAAAAAAACTAATTGACTGATGTCGGTTCAATTATTTGAATTTCACGAAATTGTGGAGAAAAAGGGTGTAAAAATAAAATATATATTTGAATTCCATTTCGTTTTTTTCTGTGAGCTCAATGCGCATATTGCAAAAGTTTCTCTAGAGATTAATCAGATCAAGCCAGAACTGTGCGAACGATGTAGAAGGGAGTTGATTTCCAACAGACTAATATTCTACATAGTTTAGCGCAGAAAATGTGGTAATTAACTACAATGGCCATAATCCATTGCATGCCTACTTGGCCAGTCTGTGTTATATGCCTGCTGCGTAAAAGAGAAGAAGAATGCTCGATCGAGAGGAGCATTTGCTTCCTGCGAGGTATTTCTACCTGAAAATGTGCGAGTAAGTGATTTGATAGTTGGTATTCAGCAGTCATGAAAAAAAAAAGATTGAAACCAAAATCAAAACTGTGATTATTTCTTAATAATCGAACCGACCTCAAAAAACACTAATCGCTCAGCACTACAACACAGACACATTAGAGACAGAACCCCTTCCCCTCTTTATTGCAGAATTGTGATATGCGATTGACCAACATTGACACTAGTTCATTTTGAATAATAGTTTAACAATTAAAACAAATTTAAACACTTCACTTCAAAGAATCAACACTTCATCACTTCAAAATGTACAAATAAGCACATACGTAAAGATCAGAAATCTTAGTCGAAACAACAAAAGATAATTGAGCAATAACAAGAATGCTAATATTATTAAAGCATAATTTCGGGTGAACAAAAAACCCACCTTACAATCTTACTCCACTGACCCCGATCTTCTGGGTAGGCAGACATGTATTAGGTTTATACATTATGTGTGATGTTTAACTGTATTTTTGTATGCAACATTTGCTAGCATAGGTAGGCCTACACATATAATCCATGGCATATAGGATATACTCTTAGTCTCTTGGGACACGCTCATTGGGAGCGCTCTCCATCTGCGAACAGGCTTTCACAGCTTTCCATATCTGAGAACAGAAAAATAAAAATCACAAACAGGTGACAGATATACTCAAATTAGAAAGCACTAAATAATAGGTTACTATTATATCTCTGTCCTCAAAGTTTCCTGTCCAGTAGCCTACACTCGCTGTTTACTGACAGCTGGAACTGCAATGTCACCCTCTTCCATGGCTGTTATCTACAAATGCATTTGGATACTGTTTTTAATTTACAATGATTACATCAAGATAGCTAGCTAATGGGAAGTTAGCTAGCTGATGACATTTTAATTCACTTAGCTAAACAGTGTGTCAAGCTAGCTAGCAACTCAGTTGAGTTAGCCTACAAAGTGGCCTACTGTAGCCAGCCAGCTAGCTAATAATACATTAACATTTAAAAACATGCATTTACTTACTTGAATAGGTTTTCCCACTGGCTCAAAAACTTAAATAATGGACAATATTCACTATATTTTTGGTCGTAGCAAAGTGCCGCCAGGAGCCATGTGGATGAATGGAGGGGGGAAAAAAAACTATTTTGTAAAAAAAAAGGTTTCCCACCAGAGCGGTATTGACAAATGTTATGACGTTTGACTTTACCAGCGTAATCCACTTTAAATTTCACTTAATATAAATCGCATTACTTTGGGAGACAGTTATAACTTAAAAACTAGCACTTAAAACTAGCATAGGCAACAACTACCCAGACGGTAAAAACACTACAGAATACTACGGTCATATCCGCAATAACAGGAATACTATAGTATACTATGGTCAGAGTGAGAAGCAATACATCAGTGTACCTCATTGCCACCCCCGTTCCACTCCTTTGGTCACCCGGCTGAGGAGGTAATGAATGAACGCGAGGGTGGAAAGATACTGGCAACAGCAGACCTGAGGAAGTGCGTCTTCACAGTTAATTTGTACAGTGGTGACTACAAACACACTCAAGAGCCCCTCACTGTGTGTGTGTGGCACACTCAAGAGGCCATTGCTGTGTCTGTGCTAATGCCAGCTCAGAGATGTGCAGAGGGGAGAGGGATACACAGAGGCACGACACGTCGATGGACGACTGAAACCTTTCCCAGAGAGAGGAGATGCATGAAGGGGAACGCAGGGGATAATAGCGACCAATTAAAGACTTGACTGGTTGTTTGAGGGTTTGAGTCAAGCATGGATGAGGCCTGTCGCATGTAAACCACTGTAGGTTTGGAGAAGAGAGCTTTGGGGAAAACACAATACAGGGCTTCAGTTAAAACCAAAAATTCTAAGACAGATTTTGAGGTTTCAGATGACAAAACAAATGGATTAAACAGAGTGAACACCCAGAACTATAAATTGTGAAGATGTAGTCCAGCCAAACTCAACAGGCGGACCGCGGTTCGAATCTGGACCCAGAATGGGGTTGATATGGACCGTAGGTCCCAACTTAAAAACAACTTTTTTTAACAACTCAGTCGGGCTTTCAATTTAATGTTATTGAGAGTTGTACTAGTAGAATGTACAAGGTGCAATTTTTAAATGTTGTAGTTTATGGCAGCTTTCCTCTTATGTCATTTAGACATTACTTTAGAGAGCTATTTATAATCTATGTATAACTAGCCCATGTTAGTTAGGCTAACCAGCTAACTTACCCATCTAAATCTTGTAGTTATCAAGGCCAGCTTTGATTCCCATTGATTTTGTTGAATCGCTCAGGTATCATATGAACACACATAAGACATGGAAAAATGTGTAGAATTGAAAGAAATGAACTTAAAAACGGTAAAAGTAATCATTCCGCCAAAAAGAGGGGTGTGAAAAGTTTGGGTCGTGAAGTGGTGGTTTGCTACTACGCCGATAAATGACAATATCCCATCAGAACATTTGTCAGATAGGACATTTGTGTGAACGGACCTTCTCAAAAAGTAGTTGCGTATCCTTGACCTAGTCCATTAAGTAGCAAAAAATGACCAAAAATGCCTAAAAAGAGGAACTAAAACCGGAGTACCTATACCAATAACAAATATAAAACTCACAGAAAAAGGGAGTTATACTGTATAGTGATTTGTCATTACACTAAATGTGTGTTCTGGATAACATTACAACCCAATTACATTCTGTGACACCAAAGTGTTTCCTTGTCCGACCCAAATAACCCGCTCTCACTCTGTTCTCTTTCAACAGAGACAGCCCAGAGGACAAAAGGAAAAGAGAAATACAACAAACGAGAAAGGTTAATAACAGCTTTTCCTGTGTCATATTTGACAAGACCAGCCATTGGCCTAATTATCGTCATTATGGTTTGCCAAGACTTCTACTTCTCCTTCTTAGTGGCTGGCAGCATGATAGCCACTTCTAAACGCATATCTATTATTTAATCAAACTGTTGGTGGTGGCAGAACGGAGAGCGAGAGAGGCACTTTATTTTTTGGCCTGGGTGAGTTCTATTTGAATATGCCAGTGGGCCAAGGCTTTTAATGTATACCCTTTTGATTTCCAAGTCGCCACCACTCAAATGACAAAGGTGCAGTTTATGTTGCCAAAGGGAAAGGCTAAATCTGAGTCAAAGGCTAAGGCTGGGGTTGAGCTAAATGGTAATCCAGGATCAACACAGCGAAAAATACAATCAGGATCAACACAGCTCATTTATGATACAGGATCAACATAAGAAAGTAACATGTGTTCCTCACCAGAACTTTGGCTAGATGGACCAGTCCATTGTTAGTGATCTGGTTGTTCCATAGAATCAGAATCTTCAGTCCATCTGTCTGAACTCTCAGACCTTCACAGATCTCCTCCAGTCCTGCACAAGACCAGAAAAGAGAAATGAAACACTTAAGACTACAGTGCACTAGGCTAGTCATACAGGGCTTACATAAATGACAAGGGGAATTAAACAATTTGCTGCTACCTCAATCTCTGTGAGTGATAACAGAGTGAAAATGGTCCTGTTCTTTGACCAGGACCAGGACCGTTACCTGAGTCTGTTATGGTGTTGTTGCTGAGGTCCAGGATAGTGATGGTACTGTTCACAGGAGCTTGGTTGCACCTTAATTGGGGAGAACGGGCTCGTGGTAATGGCTGGAGCGGAATAAGTGGAATGGTATTAAATACATCAAACACATGGTTTCCATGTGTTTGATGCCATTCCATTTGCTCAGTTCCAGCCATTATTATAAGCCGTCCTCCCTCCAGCAGCCTCCACTGGTACTGTTGTATCTGTTTCATACAGAATATGTTCTTTAAGTGCACCTGAGTTTGCTATGGTGTTGTTGCTGAGGTCCAGAGTAGTGATTGAGCTGTTGTATCTGAGCAGGTCTCCTAACTGCATAGAGTCCTGTTCGCTGTTCAGATTATTGTTGGACAGGTACAGCTCCCGGAGCGCTCTGTTGCTCTTCAGAGCAGCCACTATGGACAAACAAAACAAAGCAATATTACTTTTTAAGTAAAGTTTGGTTTGATGGTAAAGAATCATGCTAGTCTAATAAATAACCTACTTTAGCTTAAGAACGTTTGAGACTAAACCATTGTATTTATAGTATGTCTCAAGAGTCAACCAGCGTTTCTCAAAAGCACAAATCTCCCATTATTTGACCAAAAATATTTCAAAGCATAATTTTACTGCACACTATCTCTCAGTGAATTGTACAGTGAAGTGTGTGCGCGTGTGTGCATTGGTGGGTTGTCACGCAGCCCAGCCTTAGCGGATCGATGCAGTAGATTTGATCAGGCCCTTTGGGCTGCATGTGGAATGCCAACATTGTCATCATGCACAGTGGGAACCAAATGGAGGGATCGCTGGATTGATCTGGACGACTCCACGGCGTGCGGCCCGTCGAGCGCCACAATCAGGGCCCCTTCGATCGAAGGCAATGATCCACAGCTGGGCCCCCCGCAGAGAAGGATGGAAAGGAACGGGGGAGGACAGGGGGGTAGGCAGGGGCGACGAGGCTGGATGCACGGCCCAAAAATATCAAAAGGATCCAGGAGGGTTTAAAGAGATAGGGTCTCTGTCTCAGTGGTGAGAAGGAAGAGCGTGTACGTGGATGTGCCTGCCTCTTCCTCTGGCTCATTTACAGATTTACAGGTCATTGTCTCCTCCCTGATCACTAGAGTACACCGGCCCAGCCCCCTGCTGCTCACAGAAGAGGAACACCTCCCTCGGTCGTCACGGTTACGTCCCAGAGATGAAACACCAGCCAATCAATGAAGGTCACCGTCCAAGGACAGCAGGACCAAAGCCATCACCATGGAGCCGTAGGGTGTGACATTGGTGAAAGCTTTCATCTTAACCTTAAGCTGTACTTGGCTAAAGGCTCCGTGGTAAAAATGATTAAAGGTAACCAAGGTAATATTATTGTCAGGGAAAGTCCAGTCCTATTGGAAGTCCAATGCTGTGTGCTGGAGGGCAGTGTTGGGCTCTTGTGCCTGGGTGCAGCGGTACGGACACAGTGTAGCACATGGGTGTCAAACATACTGCTCCGGCCTGCGAGCCTATTCAATCCAGCCTGTGGCTGGTGTGAGTAAAAAAATGTACTGTACTGTGCAAAAGTTTTAAGCAGGTGTGAAAAAATGCTGCAAAGTCAGGGATTTTGTAGGCCTATAGTCAGGTGTATGATTAAACAATTATACCAAACAGGTGCAAATAATAATCAATTCAATATGTAGGTTGAAACACAATCATTAACTGAAACAGAAACAGCTGTGTAGGAGGAATAAAACTCAGCTAACAAGGTGAGGTTTCTGAAGACCGTTCACTGTCAAAAGTCATACACCATGGCAAGACTGAGCACGGCAACAAGACACAATGTAGTTGTACTGCATCTGCAAGGTCTCTCCCACGCAGAAATGTACAGGCAGACAGGGGCTTCCAGATGTGCTGTCCAAACTCTTTTGCAGAAGCAAAGAAATCGGCAACGTTGAGGACCGTAAGAAGCAGTGGTGGGCCAAGGAAACGTACTGCAGCAGATGAAAGACACATCATGCTTCCTTCCCTTCGCAATCGGAAGATTTCCAGCAGTGCCATCAGCTCAGAATTGACAGAAAACAGTGGGACCCTGGCACAGCCATCTACTGTCCGGAGAAGTCTGGTCAGAAGTGGCCGTCATGGAAGACTTGCGGCCAAAAAGCCATACCTCTGACGTGGAAACAAGGCCAAGCGACTCAACTATGCATGAAAACACAGGAACTGGGGTGCAGAAAAAATGGCTGCAGGTGCTCTGAACTGATGAGTCAATTGAAATATTTGGCTGTAGCAGAAGGCAGTTTGTTCACCGGGGGGCTGGAGAGCGGTACACGAATGAGTGTCTGCAGGCAACAATGAAGCACTCCTTGCACGTTTGGGGCTGCATTTCTGCAAATGGAGTTGGGGATTTGGTCAGAATTAATGGTGTCCTCAATGCTGAGAAGTACAGGCAGATAGTTATCCATCATGTAATACTATCAGGAAGGCATCTGATTGGCCCCAAATATATTCTGCAGCATGACAACGACCCCAAACACACAGCAAATGTCATTAAGAACTATCTTCAGTGTAAAGAAGAACAAGGAGTCCTGGAAGTGATGGTACGGCCCACACAGAGCCCTGATCTCAACATCATCAAGTCTATTTGGTATTACATGAGGAGAGAGAAGCATCTGAGGCTGCCTAAATCCACAGAAGAACTGTGGTTAGTTCTCGAAGATGTTTGAGTTCCTTCAAAAAGTGTACATAGAAGAATTGATGCTGTTTTGAAGGCCAAGGGTGGTCACACCAAATATTGATTTGATGTAGATTTTTCTTCTGTTCCCTCACCTCTGCATTTTGTTAATTGATAAATATAAACTATTAACATGACTATTTTTGAAAGCATTCTTACTTTACAGCATTTTATCACACCTGCCTAAAACTTTTGCACAATCCTGTATAATACAGTTGAAGTCGGAAGTTTACATACGCCAAATACATTTAAACTCAGTTTTTCACAATTCCTGACATTTAATCCTAATAAAAAGTCCCTGTCTTAGGTCAGTTAGGATCACCACTTTATTTTAAGAATGTGAAATGTCAGAATAATAGTACAAAGAATTATTTATTTCAGCTTTTATTTTCACTCTGTCATTTAGGTTAGTATTGTGGAGTAACTCCAATATTGTTGATCCATCCTCAGTTTTCTCCTATCACAGCCATTAAACTCTGTTTTAAAGTCACTATTGGCCTTATGGGGAAATCCCTGAGTGTACAAAACATTATAAACTGAGATTTCCATGTCATTGACTGACCATGTGAATCCAGGTGAAAGCTATGATCCCTTAGCGATGTCACATGTGAAATCCACTTCAATCAGTGTAGATGAAGGGGAGGACACAGGTTAAAGAAAATACTTTTTAAGTATGCGTGCCCTTCAGAGGGTGAATGGGCAAGACAAATGTTTTAAGTGTCTTTGAACAGAGTATGGTAGTAGGTGCCAGGTGCACCGATTTGTGTCACATTCAAAAGTTTCCCATTTGCATCAAGAATGGTCCACCACCCAAAGGGACATCCAGCCAACTTGACACAACTGTGGGAAGCATTGGAGTCAACATGGGCCAGCATCCATCCCTGTGGAACGTTTCGACACCTTGTAGAGTCCATGCCCTGACAAAATTAGGCTGTTCTGAGGCAAAAGGTTGTGGTGCAACTCAATATTAGGAAGGTGTTCCTAATGTTTTATACACTATAGTTTTGGGGGGTATGGGGGTTTTAGAGGAGAAAAAAGCGATGGATAAAGTATTATTTTTTGCACATTTTGACAGTGAGGAAGTACAATTAATTGTAAGTGCGGCACTCTGGACCTCAGTGAAGACCAAATACAGGGCAAAATGAGTTTAGCATTTCTGGTGAAAGACCTGATGCCTGGTGAAATAACTGTTCTGAGGCCTGGTTACTGGTCCTCGTACTACAGAAAGTCCTAGGTAGAGAGGATAGTGTCTCTGGCCACGGTGACGGTGTGGATCGGTGCGGCGGTGTGTAAAGTGACAGGTTGAAGATTAGGACATCTAATCCCGGGCCAGTACCACTGTGAGGGTCACAGGGCCAAAATCTGCTCCTCCGCTCCTTGTCCTCCGTCATCTGTTCCTGCTGGCCACGGCCAAGCATGGACAACACCGAGTGCACACACATACACACACGGAATACACACAGACACACACAAATGCAGTCACGCACATACACCCACACCCACAGGAGATACTACTGAGCCCTATCAGGCCATGAGGAAGAACTTAGAAATAACAGATTGTGTGTGTGTGTGTGTGTGTGTGTGTGTGTGTGTGTGTGTGTGTGTGTGTGTGTGTGTGTGTGTGTGTGTGTGTGTGTGTGTGTGTGTGTGTGTGTGTGTGTATACATGTTTCGCTACCTTCTACCACAATGTCCTGACAAGGTAGGAAAATAAGAACATTTTGGAAAAATCCGGACTTTTTTTCCATGTCCTGAATTTGTTCAAATGCTATTTTAGGGTTAGGTGTGGGGTTTGGGTTTAAGAGTTAGGGTTAGGGGTTAAGGTTATGGAAAATATAGTTTTGAATGGGAACACATTTCTACTCCCCAAAAAGTCCTGATAATTCTCTAAAACAAAGCTGTGTGTGTGCATGTCGTGTGCATACGTGCAGGGCATACCAAGCGTGAAGAGGGGTCTGCCACTGAGGCAGGTGCTTTGGAGGTGCAGCACGGTGAGTCTGCTGCTTAGGAGGGCTCTTGACAGGACCTGGGCTGGATACTGTAGCAGGGCCACGTTACACACATCCAGCCTCAACAGACACACACTCTACAGAGAGACAAACACAAGGATCTCATCAGAGAGAGGGGGAGGGCGGGGGACAGAGGGAGAGAGAGAGAGAGAGGGGTGGGGAGAGATAGAGAGAGATGGACGGGAGATAGAGGACAGAGATAAAGGGAGAGAAAGTCAGCAAAACTTTGAGGGGATGGAAAAACAGAGATGGAGGGAAGGACAGGGTATGACAGGGACAGAGAGCGAGAGAGGCGTGTAAAGAGAGAGTGAGGGTCTGAGATGCTAGGTTATGGACTGGCCTCTGTACCTTACTTCTGATCAAACACTTCCAGAACCTGTCAGAAAAAGATGGCAGGGAGGGAGGGAGGAGAGGCTGAAAGGCTAGGCCGTGCCCTAAGTGTGGACTGAACTCCCTATTCTACCTCACCTTCAAACACTAGAGGAAGAGGGGAATGCCAGTAAGGCAAAACAACACTGACTGACAGAAGGAGAGAGTGACAGAGCGAGAGTGTGGCTGAAGGGCTAGGCTGTGTCCCTGGTGGGGACTGGCCTCCATGCATCACCTCTCCTCAGCAACCACTAGCCTGTCTGAAGGAGGAGAGGAGAGGAGGAACATCAAAAAAGGATGGGAAGAAAACAGTCCTGAGTGACGGAGGGAGAGCGGGCAGGTCTGGGGGCCATTGTTAGTCTCCATCAACCCCCCCCCCCCTGCCATCTCTCCGTCCGTCTGGTCGGCACATCAAACGTGTCCAGATTTTTTTCTCTCCTGCTGCATCCTCCATCTCTCGCTCTACACCAAGGTGATTTTGATTGATCTTGAGTAATACTGCCTAAGAGCCAGCTTTTGGTCTCACCCTTGAAGTCCATTTCACCACGAAGCAAAGCCTCACCTCTCTTTCATCTAAGAACTATCACTAATTGAACAAACATTGAAATTAATTTATACCATAACCAGCCGATTCCATCCAGCACTCTGAAATTCTAAGGAATGATAGAGGTTGTCATCTGGGCTTATTTTGTCATTGGCAAATGACTTAACGATCCTTCATCTGTTGGTCTATCTGTCTGTCTCTCAGACACAGTCAGCTAACGGAAGATGCTTGGGAAGATTTCCTTGGCATACTTTGAGTCCTGCCCTGGGCCCTGAGAGGTTTATTACCCCCAAGGACACGACCAGGCTGGCAGACAGGCCTTCAGAAATAGCATTTGGGATCTGCAGGATCATTTCTCCTGGCTCTGCTAGCTAATCAGATGCCCGTGGTAATGAAGTCTGAGGTACTGACTGGGGGTAATGGCGCGTGCGTGCGCGATTGTGTGCATGCATGCGTGTTAGCTAACAAAGTTAGGCAGCTTCTCTGGGAACTGCCGAACTTGAATATACTTTTTTTTTTTTTGCCCTCAATACTCACTCGCCTTACTTCTAGAATACATTCCCTCCTATAGTATGTGCACTTTCTCACCCCTGGCCTAAATCCACACATAGAAACACATTACGCTGAACTACATGTACCTGCTTTATCAAATGAGAGAGGGCCTTCCAACCAGATATCCCCATGCCGGTGTTGTCAGAGATGTCAAGATGGGGGGTAGATTCATAATACAAAATCATATCCAGCAAGGATGATGCTCCCTGGAAGAAGAAAAAAAAAGAAGAAAAGGGAGCGAGGTTTAAATTCAACAGCAACATAGTAATGGAGTTCCCAGTTCCTTTGATGGAGAGTAAAATCCGATACACAGGGACAGCTGAATACAAAACCCAATTGGAAAGTAAAAATTGAAAAAATAAAGTTTTTGCTCATAAAACTCACATTTTCCTCCAGCTCTGCCGCTTGCAGATTGATGAAATCAAAGCTCAGTGATTTCAGTATGACTTCCAGAGCCTCGCAGGAAAGGTGGTCTAATCGCTCACCTGAGTAGGGAAAGCAATCAAATAGAAGATAATTGGGACTGTTTGCTAACAGTCAGATTGCCATGTCCCCAGTCAGGAGTCAGTGTTATTTTGTGATTGGAATTTTAGGAAACTCAGGGAGGCTAGAGCACACAAAACAACCTTCCCCTCCTACCCCTCCTTTAGAAAACATAAATCATCTATTTATCTGTGCAATTGTTTACTTTCTGAATTAAAGTTGTACAGTAAGCTCCGAGAGAAGAAAAGCATCTCCACAGATTATGTGACTGGTAGTTAGTGCACAGTGTGATGCGGCGACTCAAGAGTTAAAAGGCGAAAGACGTTCTCTCTCTAACAAGATCCCATCCACTGTCCTCCCTCCCTCCCTCCCTCCCTCCCTCCCTCCCTCCCTCCCTCCCTCCCTCCCTCCCAGTCATGAATCAAAGGGTGTCTGATTATTCAACACCAGATGACTTTTGAACAAAGAGAGAGACTTTGATGGCCGCAGCGTCAGTCCGCCTCTCTCAGAGGCCCTAGCTCCTTCCTTCCTTCCCCTCATAAACTCTTATCTCCATGACCACGGAGGGAGGGAGCAAACAGCACATCGCTGTCTCACAGCTCACACACATCCTCCTCCTTTTCATCATTAGCATAATCATTTGTAAAAAAAAAAATGTTTTGAATGTTTAAACAATAATCACTTAACTGTACCGTAGGAACAGGGGGAACCGCAAGGAAGGGGAGGAACTGAAATCCCCTCTATCTAATCCCCTCTGTGTTGGGGAAGATAATAACTAATGCAGGGTGTCATCACCCCAGTGTGATGTCATCAGTGCGTGACAACTGAGAGGGGGGGGAACAAGATGACCCCATGTTGGAATCACACATCCCCACTGGGGTGGCAGCTCTCCTGTTACACTCATCAAAGGGGGGCAGGGGTTAACCCCAAACTGAAGCTTCACAGCATCAGAGGAGTGATTCAATTCTACTGGTACTGTAAATGTATGTTATAGTAAACTGATGGCTAATTAGCGATATTCTGTATAATGTACTGGAATGTGATGTCTTTCGGGCTACTAACTTTCTAGTATTGTAATATTCCAATCTTACACTGTTATAACCGTTATAATAGTCATTCATTTTACACTCAACAGGCACCATACCACTCACTGTATAAAATATTGTATTAATCATACCCTATGTCGTAAATAAAGTTAGAACAAACATTTCACATTAGCTTACCTTTCAAATCCAGACATGGGGCCCTGCCATTTAAACTGGTAACCTGCTGATGGAGAGAGAAAATGTAGCATTTCTCATTAACATAAACAATACAGTTAATGTACCCCTCTAACACGAGGCCTCTGCATCCCTCCATGGCTCTCTGACTTGTTTGTTCAGAGTTAGAAGCTCTAGCTTCCACTGCCACCACCACAACAGCAACATGAGAGCATGAATTATGGATTTCACACAGTTTACTATTGATGGCAACACCATGTCCTAATTAACCAGTGTATATTAATTAGCAACAGCTGGTCATCTGTTGAGGCGTTCATTTGCCAAGCCACTGTTCCACATACATCTAATTTGACTACATCAATCTCCAAAGGTGACATAATTGCGTGTATCGTGGAAATTGTCATCTTTTATTCTCCTGACAACCAGAACACAACAGCAAAGGAGCGAAAGAGAATCCCTCCTTACATGCAGATGAAAAAAATAATGTGATAGCATGTTCCCTCGTCTCTCCCTCTCCCTCCCTCCCTCTCTCTCTCTCTCTCTCTCTCTCTGGAAAGGAAGGAATGCGATCATTTCAACTGTTTCTCCCTCACATCAAGTGGAGGAACCGAATGCACGCCGTCTTCGTTTTGCCAAATCCCACTGTGTGAAGATGCCACCGGCTTATTCTCATATACTGCCTGTTTTATTTCATCCTTAAATATGATTCATTGTTGAAGGGACATGAGAGTACAAAATACCTTGAAGGAATGATTTCCTATATATTTTCTGTCTAGGAGCAGGGAAGAGAGACAATAGACCCCGTAAAAATGTTCTCAGCCAGAACCAAACTACATTAATCAAGATAACATAAATAAATAACACTTTGTAAATAGAGGCGTATTATTGGTTATAATTACACATTTCCTTTGAAATTATCAGTGTGCAGAAACACACCAAAACAATACAAGGAATAACGCAAGACACATGAGTGACATGTCACATTCGCCTAAAAAGAACGTGCAACACATATTGTGCCAAAGACAATGTTGGCGGCAGAAAAGGCTAACACGCACGCACGCACGCACGCACGCACGCACGCACGCACGCACGCACGCACGCACGCACACACACACACACACACACACACACACACACACACACACACACACACACACACACACACACACACACTAATAGGTTAGAGCCTGGAATGAACAGCATCATGTAGGCCTGCTACGCCCTGAAACAGTACTCCCTCTCTGTCTGTCTCTGAAATGTGTATCCCTCTGAGAAATATCCATATTTTATTTACAGAGGAACCACCACCACAAAACAGAGCATGCATATCAATTTATTAAATCCCCTAATATAACATTATAGCTGTATGAGTTATGATATTGTTCTACTTTATGATAGCATCTCTTCTGAGTACTTAGCAGAATAACCCAAAGAGAGGATTTTATTGATGAGCAGGAGACATGAAAGTGTTATACGGTGTGGTCGGTCAATATACTGTATATATTCTGTTTGGGATAGAGTACAGAGATGTGACAAATGTCTGTAAAATCATTTGAGGCTGTGCAACCACCGGCCCACCCCACCGATCACACAAACAACCACACAAGTGCAAGTGCGCACACACACACCCACACACACACACAGAGTAGTTGCTTTTTTTCATCTTAATGAATTTCTGAACTTATGAGCCCCCTTCCTTTTCCCTGTTGCTCTGCTGCTGAGATGTGCTGCCTAGCGTGGAGGAGAAAAACGAAGGGACCGAGTGCCAAACCTATTGATGTATCAGGAGGGAGAGGGACAAAATGAAGGGATAAAAAGAAAAGAAAGACAAGCTTTCCCTCTCCCAGGCAGAGAGGGATATGGTTTCTAAACTTGACTTCTAGCGAAGTCATCTCTGGTGCATTTGCCATTCATCACTCCGTCGTCGGTCCAGGAATCCCAGTCCCGCGCTCTGCCTTTGAATTAACAAATGTTTCACTGCAGCTTCTTTTTTTTAAAAACTCATTTAATTAGTTGAAAAAAAAGTTGATTTTTTTTCTGAGCACTTTTCTACAGTTAAAGCTCTTAGGGGTTAAAATCACCAGCACATTTTCCATTCAGCATCTTTTCTGCAATAAAGGATAAATTATTTAAAATAACACGACCTTTTATCTCACACCCTTTGAAGGCAGCAAATAAAAAATGTAAATTGGGAGCTAATTAATATGCAAATGTATTCATTCCCAGTTAACAATTAGCAATTAAACCTGCAGTGTCTAGAAAGAGAAGAGACAAAATTAGTAACTTCATTTATCATTAAAAAAAAACGTAACGTACAGTACACAAAATTCTAATTGACTTTGAAAATATTTCCCACTGTCTTTCTTTGTTCATCTGTAATGATTTTGAAATGTGTGATAGTACATTTGGTAACATTATTAATGAGTCTTCATGTAAAGTATTTGTGTATTGTATCCCTAAATGCTAGATGTAAAATAGAATGTTTATATTCACCACCTGCCTCTGCATGCTTCCGCTCCTCCATGTTTGAGAGCTTCTCTCTCTGTGTGTGTGTGTGTGTGTGTGTGTGTGTGTGTGTGTGTGTGTGTGTGTGTGTGTGTGTGTGTGTGTGTGTGTGTGTGTGTGTGTGTGTGTGTGTGTGTGTGTGCCTGCATGCATGTGAGGGTGTTTTTGTGGTGTGTAGCAGAGCTAAAAATATAATCAGAAATATCATCTCCATACTACAGAAAGCACAGCATAAGCGTGTGTTGTGTGTATCAGTAAAGTCCAGAGGGTCAAGTTTTAAAAAAAAGTCTGCATGGGAAGTTATTTAGACTGGATGGTGTTTAGATGTATGTGAGTTTGTATCGTATCGCTGGGCAGACAGAGGGTTATTGCATATCATAGACGCTGTGCTTTTCTGATGGATGCTGAGGTACAGGGCTCCGAGAGAGAGAGGGAGATAGACAGAGAGCACAAGAGGGAGAGGGAGAGATGGGTACACACAGACGACAGGATTGACTCAAATGGGAACCGTTTGGTTTGAAATGTAAGCTATTTACAAAACCTATGCCTGATCTCTGGATATGTCAGATCTTATCAAGATGAGGCTGCTGCAACAGCAATATTACAACTGCAAATTAATTCAATAATCACTAATACTAATACTGGTATTATTCTAAAATAGGACTAATACTACTTATATAACATTTTTGGTTACTTATAAAATCAAAATCTATTTTCCAAAACTTTCAAAGCTATTTTGTCCACTGTTGAATGTATTTTAATATAACCAAAATGAACCATATTAGAGGGCTCCCTTCAAATTAAAATTAATATTGAGAGGAGTCACAGATCCTTTCACTTCTAAAAAAATGATGTTTTAGTGAAAGTTTGTCTGAGCGTTACCAAATTACAATCTTGAGTGTGAGCCTGTGTAGGTCCCCAATGGTCTCCAGCCAAGCTAAGGAAAGGAAGCACTCTTCTCTTCAGGCTCTCACACTCCTGTGTTCAGATAGCTGTGGTTAGGGCATTGCCCCAGTAAGCGTCACCTCTTATCGCTGTCTGTGTTGTAATGAGCGAGGAGACATATGTCCGGTTCCCATGTTTGTTTTTGTTGTTGATAAGCCTGCATTCAGTCGAAAACATTCGAATCCCTATCACCTCGCTCAGCTTTTATTTGCATCTGAAGGACTAACAACAGCCTTGGAAAGAGTGTAACTCTTACTTAGTGACATTTACCTCTCATCTGCCTATTCTCTACACCTGGGGAGACACAATAAAAATCATTTCATGCATTTAATTGTTTTAATGTGTTTCTCTTTAGAATTACACGAGGCGAGAAAGAGAGAGAGAGATCTCTGTGTGCTGTGAGAGGCACACTGGCTGGCAGCAGCCAAGGATCATGTTGTAACACCACCGTACCGTACAGTAGGTGGGCCGCTACAGCAGAACAATATTAACGCTAGTCAAGAGAATGAGAAACCAGCAGGGTTTGCATCTAATGCACAAATATTTTTTTTGTCTTCAAATTCCTTGGGGGGGGGGGGGGGGGGGGGGGGGGATTTGGCTACACACACAACAAAAACTGCATTTCTGTGAATTAAACCTTGTGAATTTAACAGCAATAGAATATCACGTTGGCAGCTTTGCACCGGGAGGGATAATTCATCCTTCAATAAATAGGGAATTTATGACAGGGTAATTGATTTCTCCTCAGTCCACTCAACTGAAAAATCTGCAAGAGAAATAACCGATATCTATTCCTTAAATGATTCAACAACAAGCAACTAATTCCTAGCTTAGGCTACTCCACCTGGTGCCAACAACCCAGAGAGAATACTAAATCCTATTTAGGTCATTGTGATTTAAGTCTTAATAGTATTTTTGGAATCATATCATCACACCCTTGTACTGTAGGTGAGAGCTCCAAATGAATACAGGACACTAATAAAATTGGAGGTGCTTTTGAAATGAATGAACATAAAAGTAAACAAATCATACTTTAAAGGCCAAGTGCAGTCAACATTCGGTCGTTCCTATGTTTTGATTCATATTGTACAACAGCTGATGAAACTAACACTGTAAAAGTGAGAAGAAATGTCTTCAGTGTTAGTTTCTGGTTGAAAATATAATCTACACAGGACCTTCTAATCATCAGATTTGCGTGGGCGGGAGTTTCAGCATCAATGATGACATCACCATGCGATAAATTGGTTAATCGACCAATTACAAAGAGAGTTCCAAACCTCTCAGCCAATAACTTCTAGTTTTAAGTTTCCCCTCCCCCACTCAGACCACTCCCAGACAGTCCTATCAAAATTCTAGCTTGAGAAATCGTTTTTTTGCTCAATTTGAATGGAAATCTATTAGAGAAAGGTACTTTATTGATGCAAACATGGCTGCCATTGGGCCATTCAAACAAAAAATTACAACAGTCCTTCATGTCCAAGTCAAGGGTCTCATTTTGATTCCGAATGATTGCAGCATTTTGAAAAGTTAACCTTTCTCCCCCATGCCTAAATAGGGCTTAACTATGTTGATAGGACTTATCAGAATTATGTAAATAATCACAGGATCTAACCCAGAAAATAAAGCTTCATGAAATTCCAGACTTCAGAGGGAAAATGAAATGAAAGAGTAAGAGAGTCTGTGTTTAACTAAGGCAGCCCTGGGCCCTGAGCTGAAACCCATTATTGTTTATGAAGATGTAACCAAAAGCAATACTGTTTTATCCACTTAAAACATTTCAAAGAAACAGCGAAAGCCCACGGGTACAATAAAAGCTTTAAATAGTCTTCAACGGCCAACCTCAGGGGGATTACCCTGCTGAAAATACCTAATTTAATAAATATGCTCTTTAAGCTCACACTCTCATTTTGCATACTCTTATTATGAATTCACTCTCAGCCCTCTCTCTCTCGGCTAAATATTTCTCCTCTTAGCTACTCCTTAACCATACATATTTTACTCTTTTAGGAGGACCACCTACATTCATTTCGAACGCAATTGGGTTCATTAGTGCGTCCAACATAATACAGTGTGGGAATGTGTGAGTGTGTGTTCTTAATATAAGCACTGCTAAGTCTCTAATTTCCAACAAAGAATTCTCTTTGATCTAATCTTACATTTATGCAGGAGGGAAACTGATGTTCTTAACATTGCTGGTCCAAGTATAATAAGTAAGTACATAAAATAAATTATACATGTCGGAGTTTGTTTGTGTGTGTGTGTGTGTGTGTGTGTGTGTGTGTGTGTGTGTGTGTGTGTGTGTGTGTGTGTGTGTGTGTGCGTGTACACCCGCACTAGCCCATGTTTATTTGTTTTTGTTTACAGCTGTGCTATTATTTACAAAGCCACTAACTTAAATCCAATGTAGTAGTTAACCTGCTCTTAGCCTCTTCTTTGCACAAGAGATGCAGTTCTAATTTTTTGTGCAATAAGCCTGATTGAGGCTGATTGAACGAACTGATCCAAATTACCCTTGGAATTTTAATATGTGCAGTCACACTGTGTGTCTACTACTGTGAGTGTCTGCTACAAAGGCAAGGGACCACCACAAATCAGTATAGTCAGAGATTATTCATATCACTGGGTTTTATACCGATATGAACTGATCAGAATTGTCTTTCTTTTTCACTACTAATGTACCACAGTGCAACATGTACTGTATACTGTAAAAAAAAAATTAAAAAAAAAAGGTTCTATGGGGATTTTTTGGGGAAGGTTAAAAAGACCATATCAGGTTTCAATTACTGGCCAAAATGGGTTGAAATAAAAGATTTTAGGGACAATATATATGAAATATGACTTTGAAGCAGTCTTGGTTCTAGAAGCATATTTTCTACGGATGTACCATAGAATTACATTAAACTAATCTTTTAATAGGATCTCTGTGGAATGTACCTCAAGTTGTTCCAGAATCTTGGGTTTAGGTTCCACCTGGTGCCTGTCGCAGCTCCTCTTGTAGGCCTCAATTACCTCTGCCAAGGTGAGGCTGTCAACTAAAATAGAAGAATACACTCATTACCCACCTTAATGTCTCTCTGTCCCAATGAACTGGGAGCTCCCACTCCAAAGTGCTTAGGCCATACGGATGGTACACAGTCCCACATCCTAAATGGCACCCTATTCCCTATTTAGTGTGCTACTTTTGACCAGGGCCTATATGGCTCTGGTAAAAAGTAATGCACTTATTAGGTAATAGGGTGCCATTTTGGATGGAACCTGTACACTTCTGATTGACTGACTGTGGGGAAGGGAGAAGATGTCAGTCATTTGGAAGTGGGAAGGGCAGAGAGGATGAGTATCTGCCTTATAAATCAACCAATCAAGCGATCAAATTCATCCCAGGTGCCTTATGGAGTGAGCCTAACAGGTGTAGGTAGCTAGGCCTATAGGACTTGCAGATGGAAACACTTGACTCACTGACTGTCTCAAACTTGATACATCATTTGTGTCACACTAAAGTTATAACGCTCACAAATAATGTATTTCACACCACTCATCACTAAAACCGTAACATGATAATGGCCTCCATAGTCATTCCAATGGTTCTGTAAACATCATGTAAGTATACCCAGAGAATGACAGCTCCCTCTAAACCAATAAAAACACTTATCTTGAATCTGATTAGAAAAGTGTGTGTGTGTGTGTGCGCCTCAGGATGCTTAAATCCTTGCCATTAATTAAAACATATCTACAGTAATTAATTAATTTACTTCAAAACATTTAGGTCACTAGGAGATACTGCTGTGATTCTGTGTTGGTTACCATGTTTATGCAAATCACTAATAAATATAGGAGGGTGGGGAATCAGGGAGGGAAAGAGGGGAGGACCAGAATACAAATCAGGAGACTTGATCTTGAGACCATGTAAAATGTCAAAATGTCCAATGAGTGGAGTATGAAACTGATTAGTGCTAGGTCTACCTTACATCAATCAGCCCTCCACACTACACAGAACAACATTAGCCTATGCCGACTGGCCTATACCATACCTACGTGCAGATTCTAAGTGGGCCTATATCAATCACTAAAAGTTATCCCTCCCTTATTCCCTCAGAGCCATCAAGGGAAAGAAGAGGTAGAGGACATCAGCTCACCATTGATCGTGTCCTTGCGCTCAGCGAAGCCTGACACTATCTCCTCATCCGGAGGGAAAGACACATGCTTTTCACCTTTACATTTCTTTGGGCGCCAGGACGGAGACGGGGATGAAGTCTCTCCGTCATTATCGCTGTCACTGCGTCTAGTCATCGTTCGTTCCGCTTCCAAACGTCCAGTATGAATCTCCCAGTTGGGGAGGATATTTTTTGGATAGGGGCGCAATTGGATTCGAGTCACCAGAGCGCTCCGAGTTTTATCCGTTTATCGTTGGACATCTCAAGGGCCATTCTTGTTTTATACAGTCGTAGCTCACAGGTCATCAAACTACACGTTTTGTTATAAAAGCGATGGCATTGAATAAACTCCTCGTCTAGTGGCAACAGGATTCAAACTCTCCCAAAGTTTAGGTTTCCAGTGCAACACTTCCAGGGAGATGCTCAGGCTAGAAACAAGATAGGGCTACTCATGTGCCCATATCTTATTCATGAGCCATGCCATGTGATGCAAGTGAAACCCAATATTTTCTAAAACTATCAAATGGCCAGCAACAAGTACAATAATAATTCAGTTAAACTTGTATAAAATAGGTTACAATATAATTGATAACTACACAATATATAATATATATCATACAAATTTAGAATGATCGACTTCTCATTTTGATATTCTCACTGCCTGCAATCTCTACTAACTTTGCTAAACCTATCAAATGTTTATACTTTTGAATGTAGATGTGCTGCTGCTGCTGCTGCTCTTCTCCTTTATCCTCCTTCATCTCCTCCTCAGCATGAGCACCTGCATCAACGTCACATTCGATTTAGAACGTCATTTCCCAGCACCCCTGTAAATATGCAAATGTCAGGAAGTGTTTCTGACCAATAGGCTTGAGCAGTGTTGCAGAATGCGCCAATCGATTTCCGGTTGGACTGCAGTGCGGGAATTTTTGAGAAGCATCGAGGATAGCTTGGAAATAACACCAAAGTCAACGAGGTTTGCGTTAAAGGTTTATGTTATAAACCTGTAAAATCCAATGCCTTTGTTTAGATATATTGATATACCGTGTTTAAGAACACGATTATCATGGAAACGCTGGGTTTTGCGATCTAATCATCCAAAGGCAAGGCTTTTGCTAATTTCAGATAGCTAATGTATCTACGACGTTAGCAAAATAGTTAAGCTAACTAGCTATATGTTCTGACAATCTTTCAAACGTATGCACGCTTGTTTACCCGATATTGGCGTTTAAATGTTGCTACCAACTAGTAGTTAACGTTAGCTAAATAGGAAAAACCTCTCGCCCCATTTGGTGAGGGAAACTGGCTAGATTGACGTTAATAAGCTACACAACATGACCAAAAGTATATGGACACCTGCTCGTCTAACATCTCATTCCAAAATTATAGACATGAATATGGAGTTGGAGCCCCTTTGCTGCTATGACAGCCTCCATCCACTCTTCTGGGAAGGTTTTCCACTAGATGTTGGAACATTGCTGCAGGGACTTGCTTCCATTCAGCCACGAGCATTAGTGAGGTCTGGCACTGATGTTGGAAGATTAGGTCTGGCTCGCAGTCGGTGTTCCAATTAATCCCGATGGGGTTGAGGTCAGGGCTCTGTGCAGGCCAGTCAAGTTATTCCACACCGATCTCGACAAACCATTTCTGTATGGACCTCGCTTTGTGCATGGGGCATTGTTGCGCTGAAACAGGAAAGGGCCTTCCCAAACTGTTGCACAGAATCGTATAGAATATGTCATTTTATGCTGTAGTGTTAAGATTTCACTTCACTGGAACTAAAGGGGCCTAGCCCGAACCATTATTCCTCCACCAAACTTTACAGTTGGGACTATGCATTCAGGAAGGTAGCGTTCTCCTGGCATCTGCCAAACCCAAATGTGTCTGTTGGACTGCCAGATGGTTAAGTGTGTTTCATCACTCCAGAGAAGGCATTCCCTCTGCTCCAGAGTCCAATGGCGGCGAGCTTTACGCCACTCCAGCTGACGCGTGGCATTATGCATGGTGATCTTAGGTTTGTGTCCGGCTGCTAACGTTGCTTCTTGAGGCAGTTTGGAACTCTAGTAAGTTTTGCAACCCAGGACATAGGATTTTTACACGCTTCAGCACTCGGCTGTCCCATTCTTTGAAATTTTGTGGCCTTCCATTTCGCAGCTTAGCCATTGTTGCTCCTAGACGTTTCCACTTTACAATGTTGACCAGGGCAGAAATTAGTCAAACTGACTTGTTGGAAATGTGGCATCCTATGACGTTGCCATGTGGAAAGTCACTGAGCTCTTCAGTAAGGCCGTTCTACTGCCCATGTATGACTATGGAGATTGCATGGCTGTGTGCTCGATTTTAGACACAAGTCAGCATCGGGTGTGGCTGAAAAAGCAGAGTCCACTATTTTGAAGGGGTGTCCACATACTTTTGTATATATAGTGTATCTTAACTAGGTAGTTCGATGAGCCAGAAGTAATCGATGTGCTAGCTACCTTATTGGTTACCTTCATTCAGTCGCTTGCCACTCAAGTGAAGTATCATGTGATATGCTGTTTACACATCATATTCAAACCTCACTGAGACATTCAAGAAAACTGCTTTGTTGGTGAAGGTCAAATTAAAGCATTGCTAGCTTTATAACAAGCTATATGTTTTGGGAGGAGCCAGGCTCCCTTACTGACAGGCAGTGGCAAGATAGTTTTGTTGAAGGAAACACTGTTACATCTGCTAGATGTGTCACTAGATTGCATAGATTCTCTATCCTGTCCCTCCAGATGCCCCCTAAAGCAAAGGCAGCAGGGAAGGGCAGAGGACCAGAAAAGAGAAAGCTTGCTGAGGAGTTCCCCCCTGGAGAAGTACTTACAGATACTGGCAAGAAGTCCTGGAAACTGGGGGCCCCCATTGGACAGGGCGGCTTCGGACTGCTCTATCTGGGTAAGAGAGGCATGGCAACATGGGTTATAAAACACATCTAGGCTAGTTCGTTGATTATTGATCGGGAATTCCTCATCCGCTGACCTCAGAAGATCAGGAATACTACATGTCTTGCATATGTATTTCCAGCCCATTCCCTTTTAAACTCTAGGCTAGCCTGAGGTCTGTTATTGTTTTACAGCCGATGAGAATTCATCTAAAACGGTTGGTGCTGGTGCCCCATATGTCATCAAAGTGGTAAGACAACTCTGGCTTGGTAATCCAAGCCTTTTTGTATATGATTGCCTGATTGGCCTCAGTTCTATCTCATGCCTGTACACGCAAGACAAAGGAAACATTTAGCATCCTTACTGTATGCCTGTACAGTTGATGACAATATACTCTTAACTACCCTGCATGACTCCAGGCTTACCTATGCTGCATGTTCTGTATAATGTTTCCAGGATGAGTTTAACTGATCTTATGCTCCTGATTATGTCATAAACTGACACAAATGGGATGAATAAAGCTGTACTGTTTGGTCAACTGTCCTGGTTCCCCCCCCCCCCCTTCATCTAGGAGCCCAGTGACAACGGACCACTGTTCTCAGAGCTCAAGTTCTACATGCGAGCTGCCAAGCCGGATCAAAGTATGCATACCACTCCCTCCCTCAAGATTGCACACCCACGCGGTCCCTCAACACTGGAACAAACAACCACGAATAGCGAAATGAACAACTTTCTTAATTAAATAAGTGAAGTAGTAGGGCCATGTAGTGAGGTCTTCACTTTCCAACATGGTGCCTTTGGCTCCTGCGTTCGCCCCAAGGCCACAACTTTGCATTTTATATCATAACAATCCGAATGTCAATCTCCCCTGACAATTAACTGTTATATTACTAAGGAACGAAGGCTCATATTTTATTCATGGAATATGGTGGTGTCTGTTGGTAAATATTTGTCCCAGTAGCAGATTAGCTTGCGACCGCCTCTGGCTCGCCTCCCATGGAATTATCCTTCTCATTACTTTGAGCACCACCACCAAGTTTTAGGAAGTGTGTTTGGAAGCGTTTGTATGACCGGCTAAATAGTACTATCTTGATTTGCCTCACTGTTACTTTTCACTTGCAGTCATATGGTTTAACCATTAACAAGTGACTCTCTTTTAGCATGTTGTGATGTTGTTTTAGCTGAGTATTTTTGCTGTTTTTCATATGTAGTATTTTTATTTATTTTTACAACTGTTCTCCATTTTTTTTTTTGTATTGTAGTTCAGAGTTGGATGAAGTCTCACAAGACAAAGTATTTGGGAGTGCCAAAGTACTGGGGGTCTGGACTGCATGAGAAAGGAGGGAACAGGTATTGACTAGTGCCTTTTTAAAACCTGGTTCTTTCAGTACCTTTGATGGCAGTCTCATTTAAATACCTTTGAACTAGTGTCACACAATATACCGAAACCGTAGTACTTTTTTTCGATAGTGTAACATGAAAAACGGTTTGGTACTAGAACTTCTGTTACTTTCGGGTACTTTTGTCAAATGTTTCTCAAGTCATCTACTGATCGAGAAAGGATCAATTCGATCAACGCAGCCGATGTCCCCTCATAGCGCTAGGGCTCCGTGCCTGCTCCGCTTACTCATTGCTAGCTCTACCCTGTCCGCAGAATATTGCTGATTTCAAAGCTGATTGTCACCAAAAACTTTATTTATTCACTTAATCTCCCCCAGCCTCACGTCTCTCCCAGTCAAAATCATCTTTGCTTGAGCCTGGAACTGTGTGTGTGAATGCCATCATGGGTCTTAAAGAGACACCACACACTTTTATAAAATAAGATATTGAAAATAAGTCCCAAATTTAATGGAAATATTGTTTTTCATCTGTAGGCCCATGAAAAGGGCTTGTAAGTAAGCATTTCACGGTAGGGTTGTATTTGGCGCATGTGACAAATAACATTTTGATTTGAAATCAGCCAAAACAAGCTTAATAACTCAATGCCTGCACACACTCCTATTTAATATGCATCCACCTGCATTGTGAAAAGGCCTAGGCTACATCTTGAGTTACCCAGTTTATCAATAGACTATTATGTTATGTTGTTATATACTTTGTTTATTTTTTACCCAATGTCAAATTAGTTGTATAATTGATTCATTAATGCATACATTCAAACATTTTAAATGTAGGGATATTGAACTAAAAAAAACGTGTGTAGATCAAGTGCCATTCCATGACTTTGGCAAATACACTTTCTTGTTTCGCCGTGGTGTCATTTTGGTATAGAGTATCGAGTATTGTGATACTAAACCTGGTCTCAAAGTCAAAATTCTGGTATCGTGACAACACTGCTTTGAACCAACATAGCAATTGTTTACTTTACAGACACCCGTAAAGTTATGCATTCATGAATGTCCAAGCAACCCGCCACTTCTCCAGCTGCAAAGAAAGGGATGTTGATTGATTAACATATGCGATTTGGTGCTCCCCAATTGGCACCCTATTGCCTTTATAGTGCACTACTGTTGACCAGGGCCCATAGGGTGCCATATAAGTAGTGCACTATAGGAATTGGGTGCCATTTGGGATGCGCCCTGAATCTGTTTCCCTCTGGTTCCTCCCTTCCCAGGTACAGGTTCATGGTGATGGACCGGTTTGGGACGGACCTGCAGAAGAAGTTTGAGGAGAGTGGGAGGAGGTTCCCCCGAAAACTGGTCCTGCAGCTCGGACTGAGACTCGTGAGTTTTAGTCATCTTAACTGCCAATTTTTAGATAATCGGGCCACGGGGGGAGACTAAAACGACAGCTAACTAAAGCATTGATTTATTTAATTCACGCTATTAAAAAAAATAAATAAATTGTTGGCTGTTTATCTCATTTACTGTGTCTTGAGAGTTGTGTTAAAAAAAATAAAAAATTCTCGCTCATTTTGTTTGCCTATGCACTACTATCTCAGTAAATAATGCGTTTGCTATTTTTTTGTTGACTTCTCTTCTCCGCTCACTTGTGTAGCTTGACATTCTGGAGTACATCCATGAGCATGAGTATGTCCATGCTGACATCAAAGCATCCAACCTCCTCCTCAGCCACAACAACCCCAATCAGGTCAGTGGCTGTCCCACCTGTCTGCTATTCACTCTGCATTGACTGGTACCTTTTTTTTGATCTGGCCCTGTGCTAACGCACCTGACTTTGAGCTCATTATTAAGCCAGGGCTTGATGTTAAGTTTTTAGTTCAATCAGGTGTGATAGTACCGCGGGAGTGGATTGAGAAACGCCTACGTAGTGGAGTTTTTAGTCCTGATATGGCTCGCATACTTGGTACACTATATTATCAGGGCTATGTAGCCTAGCTAGCTATGTGCTATGTGTGTAGTGGATTACGGTTTCAGAGGGAAGGCCTATTTCTCAGTCTGGGTACGATTTCAAATGATTGTCTCTACCTCTTCAAGGGAAGCAATTCCTTTGACCCGATATGTAGCTAAGTTGAAAAAAAACGTGGGATATGTTTATTTATTTGATTATGCTCCTGCCACTGGTTCATTAGATTCAATTAAACAAATGAGAGAGAGAAGAGGGTGATGGTGGGGCGTTCATCATTCCTCTAAACAGGGGAGAGATTAGATGACTGGTAAGAGATCTTTCAAGCAAACAAGGTGGGGGCAGGGGCAAATATTTAATTTAGAGATTAATAATGTATCCATGGTGTGTTATTAAAGTGCTATTTTTAAATGACAATTTAGAAAGCAGACCCTTGGGAGTCTCAGTGTTAGCTCTCTCTCAATCTGCCTACTCCCTCCCTCCCTGCAGTTGTTGGAAACATTTGTTTGACTTTCTGTACTGTAGCCATGACTAGTTTTGTAGGCTTTGTACGGATGTGACGATTCGCCGATGCACGCGTCTGTCCAGAAAACCGCTAGGAATTGCTGCTGTTGCTCATATTGCGTTCTTTCTAAAATGCCGCTCATCTTTTGGGACGACCGATGGGTCCTCTCAGTGTCGAACTGCTTGTAACTGTGTCGACTGTCATTGATCTACATGTCATTTTGCGTGCGTGCCAAACATCCCCAGGCAATGTCAGTGACCTTGTGAAACTGCGCACCCTGCCCAGTTTCGCGTGCTTACTAACGCCAGGTTGGAGGCCCGTTCCTGATCTTGCACGTCTGCGTGGCACCTTTAGCGTTCAAGTGCTTAACTGACTTGCGTGATGTTGGGCTTTTATTAGTCGAGTGACAACCGATGTCATTTGCTAGGTTATTGTTATCTTTTGTGCTGTGTGTTTTACCAGAATAAAAGTAAGCTACCGGAGACAACTGTAATCTGGCTATAGCTGCTGAACAGGGTTTACCATCGGTTTTTATTTTGATCAGGTTCATCGTCAACAGCAGCGTTGGTAATTTGGCTTTAAACAGTCGGTGTGTATGGTCATTTTTAGATGTACAATGAGCTATCATTTTTGCAAAGTGCACTGCATGGCTGAAGCAAGAGGAGAACTTCCAAACTGTCGGTTGAAACCCTTCGATTTTGAGATGGGGGGGGGGGGGGTGAAATCCAAAATTATGCTATATATTCATTGGCTATGTCATAGCTAATTTGTAAACAATAAATATTGATACATTGCTATCTTAAACACTTAATCTGCCAAAATGACAAGTTAATTAGGTGATTTCAGAACCAAAGTGGGGGGGGGACAAAAACAGGCTACACTGTCTTCCCCCCCCCCCCCCCACACACACACACACACACACACACACACACAATCTTATAGTGGGGTGGTATATGCCAAGTCTCCCTTATGGCTCAGCTCAGGTGAGTACATAGACCATACATCACACACACACAGAAGTCCTCTCAAGACAGATCTAGCTCAGAGAGGTCCAGCTCATGAGCTCCATCAACAGCAGATGTTTAATTTAGAATAGGAAATGAATGTGTTTATGCAACAAATGTTAGTGCATCAAACCAAATTGCATCGATTTGTTCTCTAATCAAACCGAATCGTATGGAATCATTTCAATCTACTGTATAACGCATCGTTCCTGTATCGGAGCCCATGTATCTTTATGCGTATCGAATCTTATTGAAAGGGAAAGATCCTTATTTTATTCTTGTAGTCCAGGTGATTTCCCCTCCCGCCCCCCACACATGTACAGTTTATTAGTAATATACTAGTTCTAGGCCCATCTCGTGTATATTCCTTAGGTTGGATATGTGTCCGTGTGTGCATGCATGAATTTGTCTGTTTTTGTTTGCAAACCTATAGGTTTATTTAGTAGATTATGGGCTGGCCTATAGGTACTCTCCTGAAGGCATACTGAAGGAGTACAAGGAGGACCCTAAGAGGTGCCACGACGGGACCATCGAGTTCACCAGCATCAACGCACACAAAGGAGTCTGTAAGTACACCTCACCTCGCCTTTAGCCAAGCCAGGGGCACGTTAATTTGGGAGCAAATGTTGGGGGGGGGAAATGGTTTGAAACGGAACATTTTTTTAAAAAAATAGTTGATTAACTTGTATTAACACCACCTAGCTACCAGCGGTTACGGTGTATATAACCTGTCGTTCACACCTAGCTACCAGCGACCAGTCGTTTTCGATGGGAGGAGGAAACACAAGGACACACAGACACTTAATGGTTGGCGACTCGAAAGCTTGCGAGCTGTGTTGAAAAATCCCCACGTTTATGCCCATTTCTGCTATGCAACCATGCGACAGCCAATTGGGGTGGGCTGCTCTCACAATCACGCTTTGAAATTGGACAACAGAAACAACTGCTGTAATGCACACCTACGCGGGCAGATTTCAACAGCTCCATCGCTGATTATGTCGGCAAATGTAAGTCCAGAGTTTCGTGTCTATTGGTCAACTCAACCGTTCTATGTCTCCAGCACCTTGTAGAAGGAGTGATCTGGAGATCCTGGGGTACTGTATGGTCCAGTGGCTCTGTAGTAAATTGCCCTGGGAAGACAAGCTGCAAGACTCCCTCTACGTCAGAGACTCAAAACTACGGTAAGATGTCACACACGCACCTGCATGTGCAAAACACGCACAAGTGCTTGTGCGCACATCCCTCTTAATTTTTTTTTTTCTTCTCCCCCTCACAGATGCAGAGAGAACGTCTCAGACTTCATGTCTCAATGTTTCTCCCCACAAGACAAGCCAGGTGAGGTCTTTTCATTCACTTTTTTATTTATTTATTTTGGACTCGCCCCCTGGTATCAGTTTCCTTTTTGTGTCGAAGCCCATATTGCTGTGGAAACTTGCCAGTTACGTTGTCATTACTAGCTGAACTGACTGACTCTCTGTGGTCCTTGAGAACACCTGTGTTGGGAGTTCAGCCCTCCACATTACACCCCGTGCCTCTGCTTCATTCACAGCCCCAACCAGCCCTAATTGAACTGAAGCACTTCTTCATCACACACACAGAGGAGAGGAGAGTGGCTGTTCACTCCATAATAATGGGACCTGCCGATTCCCTCATAATGAATGCTAATTCATTAGCACCACCGCTAATTCTCCGACCGCAACAAAACTTTCCACTTTAACTTTGTTGTGAAGCCGTGAACTTACATATGTGTTGAGCGCATTAGTGTGAAGCATAGGTGAGAGTCAGTATGGACGGCTAGAGTGTTCACTGAGGTTTTCTAGCCATTTGGAGTGAAAACACTTCAAATATGTTGTAAACTTTTTTTGAGGGTTTGTTAAATATCTATGATTTTATTTTTGAACGATTTGTGGGCCATTCGTACGGTATTGAGGCCTGTAGATTTAATTTGGCTCTACATATCTTTCACCTTTAGAATATGGACCAGGGGGCCATAGTCGACAAGACAATTCTATCTGAAGTAGGAGCACGTCCAATGCAGCTGTTTTTTATCTCGACATCAAATCATTTTTAGTTAACAATGAAGTACCTTTACTGTGATTTTTTATTTTTTTTTGTCTTCAATTGTGGTCAAACATAAACAAAAATAGCTTCTTAGCAAAGAGCAATTTCTCAAGCAAGACTTTTGCTAGGACTGTCTGGGAGTGGGGTGGGGGAAACTGAAAACTAGCTGTTACTGGCAGAGAGGGATGGAACACTCTTTCTCATTGGTCTATTAACTCATTTACCGTCTGGTGATGTCACTAGGCCAAAACCCCATCCCACCAAAACAGGCTGAAATTTCAGGCCGTTATTTTCGAACAGCTCTTACACAAAAGGGCATTTTCATAATTTTCACAATATTACAGTACCATTCCGACTTCATAGTGTGGAAATGTTTCGGGTGAAATCATGTTTTTTGACTGCGCTGGGCCTTATAACAAACTTTGACTTGGGGAGTTTAACTGTCCCTTTAATCCTGAAGCCAGGGCCTTGCCTCCCTCCTCCTCTCCGCCTACTGTTGTCGGCCTCCTCTCCTCTGATCCCTATGTGGCAGCGCCCGCTCTGTGCGCTTTGTGGCAGCCGTGTGACAGAAGGAAAGATTTCTCCGCGGGCTGTTGTCTTGTGCGTACAGCAACACGCAACGCATCACAACGGCCCAGAGAGAGAGGTGACTGCAGTGGAGCCGTCATGGTTCTGTTGTGTCCGCCATCATCACTAATTCTGTTTGGTGTGACTTATTTTAGCTTTCACCCAGGCGGTAAACAACAGTTTGGGAGCAACGGAGCAGAAGGAAGAGGGGCTGACGCACCGTGCCACTTCCTCTCCTCATCCCTCTATCCTCTCCTCCTCACTCTCTCTTGACTTAGCCCCAAGGTCAAAGTGCCAGTGCTGGCTGTATTAGGAGAGAGGAAAGGAATGCGGGTAGAGGAGGAGTGTAACTGGAAGGAAGTGCGCTAGCTTACACTTTTTTTTTTTAATTCTGTTTTCATTTCACCTTTATTTAACCAGGTAGGCCAGTTGAGAACAAGTTCTCATATACAACTGCGACCTGGCCAAGATAAAGCAAAGCAGTTCGACACACAACAATACAGAGTTACACATGGGATAAACAAATGTGCAGTCAATAACACAATAGCAAAAAAATCTATATACAGTGTGTGCAAATGGCGTACAGAGGTAAGGCAATAAATAAGCCAAAAGTAGCGAAGTAATCACAATTTTAGCAGATTAACACTGGAGTGATAGATGTGCAGATGATGATGATGTGCAAGTAGAAATACTGATGTGCAAAAAAGTAAATAAAAACAATATGGGGATGAGGTAGGTAGTTGGATGGGCTGTGTACAGAAGGGCTGTGTACAGCTGCAGCGATTGGTAAGCTTCTCAGATAGCTGATGTTTTAAAGTTAGTGAGGGAGATATGTCTCCAACTTCAGAGTTTTGTTTTTTTTTGCAAATCGTCATTGGCAGCAGAGAACTGGAAGGAAAGGCGGCATATTTAGGTGTTGGCTTTGGGGATGACCAGTGAAATATACCTGCTGGAGCGCGTGCTACGGGTGGGTGTTGCTAAGGTGACCAGTGAACTGAGGTAAGGCAGAGCTTTACTTAGCAAAGACTTATGACCTGGAGCCAGTGGGTTTGGCGACGAATATGTAGCGAGGGCCAGCCGACAAGAGCATACAGGTCGCAGTGGTGGGTAGTATATGGGGCTTTGGTGCCAAAACGGATGGCACAGTTTGCTGAGTGGACTGTTGGAGGCTATTTTGTAAATTACATCGCTGAAGTTGAGGATCGGTAGGACAGTCAAGATTTACGAGGGTATGTTTGGCAGCGTGAGTGAAGGTGACTTTGTTGCGCAATAGGAAGCCAATTCTAGATTTAATTTTGGATTGGAGATGCTTAATGTGAGTCTGGAAGGAGAGTTTACAGTCTAGCCAGGCACCTAGGTATTTGTAGTTGTCCACACATTCTAACCGTCCAGAGTAGTGATGATTGGCGGTGGCGAGCCGCGATCGGTTGAAGAGCATGCATTTAGTTTTACTAGCATTTAAGAGCAGTTGGATGCCACGGAAGGAGTGTTGTATGGCATTGAAGCTCGTTTGGAGGTTTGTTAACACAGTGTCCAAATAAGGGCCAGATGTATACAGGATGGTGTCGTCTGCGTAGAGGTGGATCAACACCTAGATAACAAGCGTTCAGAGCATCAGTTTTTCAGTTTATCGTCAGTTGTGAATCGTTGATTTGACTTAGTTTGTCTGTTTTTGGTTGAATATGGTACGTTGTTTCTTCTCTGTGTTGGATGACTGTATTTTTATCACAATGTTGTTGGAGCAGCTTGGGAAACAGGTAGAAATTCATTGCCTCGTACTATTTTCTACTGTGTGCTTCATTGAACAGTAGAAATGAAACCACTGCAGCTAGCTACCTTTTAATTGTGGATAGGACTCACGTAAAATGTGTTCTTAAATCTGTGTGACCCTCTCAGTAGAGATTACCATAAATGGAACATCTAAATCAACTCTTTTTGTATACTGGAGATGGCGCTGCTTTGGACAGCATCCCTTGAGGAAGGAAGCAGCTGAAACACCGGGGCTTAACTATTGAGTTCAATACATGTTATTAATATCAAACTTGTATTTACATGGTGTGCACAATGTCTCTAATGTTATGATCTTCAGTCATTCTTTTTGGGGTAAGCAGCGCAGCTCATATACAACTTTATCTTCAATCTTTGCTTCGTGCGAGGACTCCTGACCTAAAACGTAAGGCTCAAATCTAACCCCCCCAATATCTATTGTTTCCTCTCCTTTTTAGACGAACTTCAGAAGTTTGTGGAGGAGGTGAAGACTCTAAGCTACACAGACAAGCCGGCCTATCAGAAGCTCCGGTCCATTCTGGAGGCGGGGCTTAAGTCGATCGGCGCCAAAGATGACGACAAGCTGGAGTTCTCCTCATCGGTCAACGGAGGCGGGCCATTGTCCTCTGTCGAGGTCGGTCCACAAAGAGCCCAACACAGAAAGACGTGTTGCTGTGCGGTCATGGTAGCCTCAGCGTTTAAAACCTGGCACGCTCCAGACCTTTTTGAAGCCCGGCCTTTCAAACGGAGCCCATTTCAACCACCCCTAATGTGTTTACCTGTTAAAAGCCATTTGAAATGTAAAAATGCCTGAGCACGGTCCCAGACTAATTGTGCACGTTAGTGTGAATGGCTGCCAAGTGCATTGATTTTCAAATCCAATTAAGGTGTGATGCTTTTAACAGATGTACCTTGACCGCTGCTTATTGGCGTTTTTACACCCAAACCACACACACACGGGAGCCTTCATTTTGCTGTTCAAAGCCATTTCTACATTACTCTGGCTTCCACACTGGGATTCCTCCAACCAGCTCAAAAGCCTTTTTCCATTTCTCTCCTCCCCGCTCTCTCGATTCTCACAATTCCTTCCCTTTCCTGCCCTCCCTTCTCCATCTTACCTATCTCCCTCCTCCTCTCCCCTTCTCTTCATTATCTTCCCCTCTTCCTTCCTCTCTACCTCCCTCCTCTCCTCCCTCCCTCCATCCCTCTTATCCGACAGGTCTGAGTACCTGTGTTTATCCCTCGCTAATGTATCACAAATTTGCTGACACGGTAACCTTGGAGTCGGCGCGGCCCCGCAATCAGCGCTCCGCTCTCACGGCAGAGGGAGGGATCTCCTCCCTCTTCCCCTCTTCCTCCCCCCTCCTCGCACTACCCACAATGCCGTTTGCATATGGAAGGTGCCACCGGGGAGCTGGCCCATGCCAGTTGAGGGTTACCTGCCCACTGCCGTTATTGTATGTAATTATCCAGCCAATCTGTTCAGCTCAGCAGGGTCTGCTGGTAATCATGAGGTAGCAATTGGCAAAATGGAAGTCAGCAGAGAGGAGAGAGGGAAGAGAAGAGGGGGGGGGGGGGGTTGGGTGAGTGATAGTTCAAGTCCGAGAGAGGGGCGAGCGTTCATTATACAGTCTGAGAGATGGAGGAAAGGTGGAAGGGAGGAGGGAAGGAAGGGGAGATGGAGGATTTGATTGCTGTCGTTAAGTGCATCTTTCTCGTCGCCTCATTCTCGGCTGGTATGATTTCATGGACAAAGTTATTATCTCGTTTTAGTCTTTAATCTGTATAAGGGGGGAAAAAATTAAGTCATAGTTTATGAAACCAAAGGGATCACCTCACTAAGTACGGATACAGCTCTGCTTTGTCAGTTACTAAACCATCAAATCTCAACTTTGACCCCAAAGAAAGTTCCCAGATGCCTTAAATGATGACCCGAGAAACAGAATTAGCGCTGACCATTGTTTTTATTTAGATAGTCATGGAACCATAATTGAATTTGTACTTTGAATGGATTATTCCCGTAGAAGGTTTTCTTACTCTGCGAGATGGCAGTGATAATTGCATTTGCTCAGATGTCACACAAGGCTCTGGGCGGATGTAAACGTTCGGTCGTCGTGAACCCAAGCAGAGTTTCTCATTTCATGTTTGATTTCGGCCTTCTCCAAGGATTCTGCAAGCGGACCGGGAGATTTGACCACTGCGCTCGCTCTCTCTCGCTGTTTCTCTTGCTGTTGCTCTCTCTCTGCACTTGTTCTCATCCCTCTTTTCTTTCCCTCTCCTCACAGAAGACTCCCAAAAGAAAGAGAGCGGTAGATTATGAAGGGGAGGCTAATGACGAGACCGACGGCACTCCCGCCAAGAAAAGAAAAGCTGAAAAGAAAGGTAAGAATCTCCTTTTTTCCTTCTCCTCTCCCCTCCCCTCTCTTCGGGTTAAATCTCACTGTTTTGAAATTGTAATCTTCTCCCTACAGAGGTGAATGGAGTGAAAAGGGTAGTCATCCCCAAGAAGAAAGCGACCCTTAAAAAGACTGCTGCTAGCCCGAAGAAGAAGGCTGCTAGCCCCGAGAAGATACTGGTGGAGATGGCTACTCAGACCACTCCTGGCCTGAAGAGAGGCAGAGGTAGACCCAAGAAAAAGGCAGACCCATTAGAATCAGAATGAGTTGTACTTCTCATTCTGTGTTCCAGCCACCCTTTAATTTGAACTACTTTGCAGATATGAAACAAACAATCATAATATCAGTCAAAAAAAAAATGTCATTCCCAGTTTACGCTACAAAATCAACTTTGTAACGGTTTTAAATATAGCTTCTATTTGACTTAACAGTCCATGATGTAGACTAAGGCATTGTTGGCAGAATAGATGGATGCAGTTCAATGCATGATTAATATAATTCACCAATACATTTCTTGGTAGTCCCATAAATATTGCTATCAGGTTGTAAATCACAGCTGGCCTGGTACATTGTTTGCTGCCTGCATTCAGGATGCACCGTTTTAGTTTCAATGACTCAATATTTTGGACCAAAACGGATGAAATGTAACTAAGGATAGGACTATCAATACAATCGAACTAGCAAGAGCGATGATCACAAGTCAGTCATAACGTGGCTAATAGGCTAGCGTATCTTCTCATGTGTCAAGCTAAAAACGCGGAGCCTAACGCTAGGAGGATGTCATGTCATGCCCTTGGAGGAGTGGTTGAGTGACTGACTTATTCCTCTCATATTGTTTTTCGGTGGCTATACACAGCTAGAGATGCAGGTGTCATTTGGTTAGCTAGCAAGAACTTGAACGACTGTTATTCAGTTAGCATATCTCTTGCGTTTGCAAATTCACTCTGGCTATCTACTCCAATTTCAGTGCACTCTTGTCTGAGTGTGCCAGAGCCCAGAATAACGGATGAATTTGCACTTGCGGAATATGACCAGTGTCAGTAAACATATGCAAAGAAGGTAATAGTTAATCACAAACACTTTAGTTAACATGTGAACAGCCTAACCAGCTCTGCTACGCTGAGTGAAATGGTCAGTGAGGTGTTCTCTCATTTGTGTCTGGAAGTAGCTAGCTAGCAAGCTAGCCAACTTCAGCCAGTTAGCTTGGGTGCTTTGTTGGGACAAGCATGTATTGGCAGGCAAGCTGTAGAATGACAAGTAGGCTACAATTCCCCATTGTTTTATCAGTGCAATTTTGACAGCCAACTAGCTGAACAAGTTTGAGAGGGTTTACAGTTGTCGGAAGTTTACATACACCTTAGCCAAATGCATTTAAACTCAGTTTTTCACAATTCCTGACATTTAATCCTAGTAAAAATTCCCTGTCTTTGGTCAGTTAGGATCACCACTTTATTTTAAGAATGTGAAATGTCAGAATAATAGTACAGTATTTCTAGGACATTTCTCTAAAAAGTACGATCTTTGTCCCCATGTGCAGTTGCAAATCGTAGTCTGGCATTTTTATGGCGCTTTTGGAGCAGTGGCTTCTTCCTTGCTGAGCGGCCTTTCAGGTTATGTTTATACTTTTGTACCCGTTTCCTCCAGCATCTTCACAAGGTCCTTTTGTTGTTCTGGGATTGATTTGCACTTTCCGCACCAAAGTACGTTCATCTCTAGGAGACGGAACGCGTCTTCCTTCCTGAGCGGTATGACGGCTGCATGGTCCCATGGTGTTTATACTTGGGTACTATTGTTTGTACAGATGAACGTGGTACCTTCAGGCGTTTGGAACTTGCTCCCAAGGATGAACCAGACTTGTGGAGGTTTTACACATTTTTGTCTGAGGTCTTGTCTGATTTCTTTTGATTTTCCCATGATGTCAAGCAAAGAGTTTGAAGGTAGGCCTTGAAATACATCCACAGGTACACCCCCAATTGACTCAAAGGATGTCAATTAGCCTATCAGAAGCCTCTAAAGCCGTGACATCATTTTCTGGAATTTTCCAAGCTGTTTAAAGGCACAGTCAACTTAGTATATGTAAACTTCTGACCACCTGGAATTGTGATACAGTGAATTATAAGTGAAATAATCTGCCTGTAAACAATTGTTGGAAAAATGACTTGTCATGCACAAAGTCGATGTCCTAACCAACTTGCCAAAACTATAGTTTGTTAACAAGAAATTTGTTGAGTGTTAACAAGTGTTAATGATTCCAACCTAAGTATATGTAAACTTCCGACTTCAACTGTATCTATTGTCACTTTTGTTAGATTTTAGCTCATCTTGCACAGCCTAGCATTAGTTGTTCTTGTTGATTTGCATAACTGAGGGAGAGAGAGCCCACCTCTCAATGGTTGTAAAGTTCCCAAATGTAAGAGGACTCTGTGGTGTTTACGTATTTGCAGAAATCCATTTAGGTATATTTTTGTTGCTTTTATCGAATGTGCTCAAATGATCTAAAAGTTGCGCTGTTGTATCTGCCTGTAAACACACACAGTCCAGTTCAAAGTGAATGCTGGCAGGCCTGTCTGGCAAATGGCTTGTTTGTATAAAGCCCTACTGTAGCTCCGATTGCCTACAGCACACCAGTCTGTGTAGACTCCGGTCTTGGACAAGACAGATGTTTTTATAAAGTTTTATTTACAGCGGTGTCTATTACTTGTCCAAACTCACTGCCAATTTCCCACTCTATATTGCTGTAGAAATTTCACAACCACCTTAGTATATGTAAATCCCAAACATTCTAAGAATTTATGAAAAAAATGTGAAAACGACATTATCTAAGTGCGTGCTTGTCAGACTGTTTCCAAGTGTCATTCTTCCTGGGGGTGTATATGAACACATTTTAATACGATTTCATATTTCTAAAATGCTGTCAGTTCCACTTTAAGAGATACTCCTTTTTAAAAAATAAAAAAAAGTTTGTACAGTATCGTTGATCTCTTCTGCACGGCATATTTTTTTTAAATATTTCATTTTGTTAACACGCATGGCCTTCTGTAAGTTGGATAATAAAATAATAATGATGTGAGAGTCTGGAATGCTTTCTGTACACTAAAACATGTGTCATGTAGAATGTCCACCCACTCTTTGGTGATGAAATTCCACATCCTTATATGTTTATAAGATAACATTTTACCCAAGACAAATATGATTATTCATGTTCTGAAATGTTAAGTGGGGTTGTTTTATCTAGCATATCTTTAACATTTATTGCATATCCCCAAAAAGTTGCGACTTCCTAACCGAGTACATTCAGTTAATAAGAACAGAGATGTGGTGCAGGTTTCTCGTAACAACTGTTGAGGATTTTACATTTTGGGGTTGTCGTCAAAGTTGTTAGCATGACAATCTGAATGAAATGTAAAAATGTGTTTTTGATCGGGCACCCTATATCATGTTTATGTGTGTCATGTATATTTTGAATCCAATAGGTGAAAAATATATGGGAAAGCTAAAATGCCTCCATGCTACTCAGTCATCCCACACATACAATACACTTGGTTTCCTTACCTGTTTGTCCTGCATAGTTTCCATTTACAACATAGATGACCAGTTTCCACTTAACATTATCTTCTTCTCGTGACCCCCTAATAGATAAGTATCTCCCTCTAACTGCTGATGGGAATGTGAAGCGTCAGTTTGGTGCTCTAGTGTGTCTGACATGATTGGGTACCAGGGCTCAGGGCTCATGCCCCATCCCTTCCCTCTCTTCTCCCCCTTCCATCTCCTCACTCCACTCTTCCCTCTCCACTTCTAGCTTCTCCCATGGCCTATCCTCCACCGGTGGGTTGGCCACAGCTTCAGTGCAGTAATTAGGCCTGATGTGCAGGACTTCAAATTAAGTGACAGGATTTACTAAAACAGTCGCAAATTAGACCGATTGTGTCTAACTTCTGTAACTGAAAACGCCTGACTGGGGCCGAGCGTCGTATTTAGGGTCAAGGGACTAATGTGAGGAGATTAGAGCTGATTTAACGGTCATTCGGCTCACATTTGGCGAAAAGAGATGGTCAGACATAGATTAGTGTCTCTGTAGCCCATATTACTGCTAAAGTTCAACATTTTACCATCGTCTGTGGGCAGAGAAGTGGTTCTTTTGAACATCAATGTTTTGAAAGACAGGTCTGTGGAATAGTGCCTCTATTAATGATTAAAATAATAACCCTGTTCATTTTTTTTTTCTATAGTCACATTGTTATGTTGCATATTGATTTAAGCTTTCAAAAGACATCCACCTTTTCCTCACCTGATAGTTGGTAATAGTTCAGTATATTACCATATATATATATTATATATTATATAGAGTGCCTTGCGAAAGTATTCGGCCCCCTTGAACTTTGCGACCTTTTGCCACATTTCAGGCTTCAAACATAAAGATATAAAACTGTATTTTTTTGTGAAGAATCAACAAGTGGGACACAATTATGAAGTGGAATGACATTTATTGGATATTTCTAACTTTTTGAACAAATCAAAAACTGAAAATTTGGGCGTGCAAAATTATTCAGCCCCTTTACTTTCAGTGCAGCAAACTCTCCAGAAGTTCAGGGAGGATCTCTGAATGATCCAATGTTGACCTAAATGACTAATGATGATAAATACAATCCACCTGTGGGTAATCAAGTCTCCGTATAAATGCACCTGCACTGTGATAGTCTCAGAGGTCCGTTAAAAGCGCAGAGAGCATCATGAAGAAGGAACACACCAGGCAGGTCCGAGATACTGTTGTGAAGAAGTTTAAAGCCGGATTTGGATACAAAAATATTTCCCAAGCTTTAAACATCCCAAGGAGCACTGTGCAAGCGATAATATTGAAATGGAAGGAGTATCAGACCACTGCAAATCTACCAAGACCTGGCCGTCCCTCTAAACTTTCAGCTCATACAAGGAGAAGACTGATCAGAGATGCAGCCAAGAGGCCCATGATCACTCTGGATGAACTGCAGAGATCTACAGCTGAGGTGGGAGACTGTCCATAGGACAACAATCATTCGTATATTGCACAAATCTGGCCTTTATGGAAGAGTGGCAAGAAGAAAGCCATTTCTTAAAGATATCCATAAAAAGTGTCGTTTAAAGTTTGCCACAAGCCACCTGGGAGACACACCAAACATGTGGAAGAAGGTGCTCTGGTCAGATGAAACCAAAATTGAACTTTTTGGCAACAATGCAAAACGTTATGTTTGGCGTAAAAGCAACACAGCTGAACACACCATCCCCACTGTCAAACATGGTGGTGGCAGCATCATGGTTTGGGCCTGCTTTTCTTCAGCAGGGACAGGGAAGATGGTTAAAATTGATGGGAAGATGGATGGAGCTAAATACAGGACCATTCTGGAAGAACCTGATGGAGTCTGCAAAAGACCTGAGACTGGGACGGAGATGTGTCTTCCAACAAGACAATGATCCAAAACATAAAGCAAAATCTACAATGGAATGGATCAAAAATAAACATATCCAGGTGTTAGAATGGCCAAGTCAAAGTCCAGACCTGAATCCAATCGAGAATCTGTGGAAAGAACTGAAAACTGCTGTTCACAAATGCTCTCCATCCAACCTCACTGAGCTTGAGCTGTTTTGCAAGGAGGAATGGGAAAAAATTTCAGTCTCTCGATGTGCAAAACTGATAGAGACATACCCCAAGCGACTTACAGCTGTAATCGCAGCAAAAGGTGGCGCTACAAAGTATTAACTTAAGGGGGCTGAATAATTTTGCACGCCCAATTTTTCAGTTTTTGATTTGTGAAAAAAGTTTGAAATATCCAATAAATGTCGTTCCACTTCATGATTGTGTCCCACTTGTTGTTGATTCTTCACAAAAAAATACAGTTTTATATCTTTATGTTTGAAGCCTGAAATGTGGCAAAAGGTCGCAAAGTTCAAGGGGGCCGAATACTTTCGCAAGGCACTATATATGGAAACCTCTGCTGGTTTCCAAAAACATAAATCCTTTTGTCACCTGAGCTGCATTTTGTCATACACGCTGTCCACCTTACCACCACTGTCTCCATTATGCACTTCTTCAGCCCATACAGACCTATCAGCACCAAGTGTTTCTGTTGAAGGCAAACTACAGACCACCTATCTATCCCCCATTAACTCTGGTTAGATCCCTGCCTTTCTCCCTCTGTCCCTCACACTCTGTAAGGCACACGCTGCCCTGGCTATAAGTGACACACCACACACAGAGGAAGATGTCTTTGTAAATGTTTGTGTTTTGTGAGCCTGCAGGGTCTCATGGATGCATGGTGGTGGCATCGATCCCCTCAGCCCAGCCCGGACGCATGGAGGGAGGTAGTAAGTGCACCCCTGCCTGCCTGTTCCCTTCTCTTTCCCTTCCCAGAACCTGGGTTGCGCCCCAATAATCTCTCCTTCCTCCTGAAAAGTGCACTCGTTCACTACTCCCCACAAATGTGAAAGCATTGTATTGGTGTAGGCTAGAGGGAGTTTTCATACACCAGTCATTTCCTTTCAAATCCATGGAGGGAAGTGAACAAATGCACACTTTGGGAGAAAGGAAGGATAGATGATTGGGACACAGCCGTGACCTTGGGGGCGCACAGCCATCGCTCCTCAGTAGGGGGCAGTAGCACATAATGATGGCACAGAGAGGGGGGCTGGAGAACAAGGGGAGGGGTGAAGGAGATGACACTTAAACATAACAATACCACCTGTTCCCTCACTAACGCTCACGGCCAGGCACAGTCACAGACTATGTCCCAAATGGCACATAATGGTAGCACTATGGGCCCTGGTCAAAGGTAGTGCACTATGTAGGGAATAGGATGCCATTTGTAACAGTTAAACTAGTGGTAGGGGGTGACAGTGTTTTGCGGTGCCCGACTGCGGACATTGATTGACCTGTGTTTTTATCCAGTGCCTGACTGCAGGTGGGTGTCTACATGCTCCCCGGGGCCGGGATGTGGCTGAGAGACACACACCCACTGTCCGAAACACATACACCATCCGTAGCACACACACTGGATGGACACATGCTGAATTGTGACAACCTTCCCAGCAGTAGTATAACCACCTCTTGTCCCTCCTGAAGCACCAGGCCATGATATGGATCTCAGACCGATATGGACAGATCCATCCTAATAAAACTCAATGACACTTTAACCCACTAGTGTCACTATTTTAAGTGTTTTAACTTTTGAGGCAATGTCAGGTCGCATTTATTGAGGCACACCAGATTAAATGAAACACAGGACATTCCTGCAGTCAACATGCAAATTGCATACTCCCTCAGAACTTGAGACATCTCTGGCATTGTGTTGTGTGACAACTAGACATTCTTAGTGGCCTTTTATTGTCTCCAGCACAAGGTGCACCTGTGTAATGATTAGAAATATGAAGGCTATTTATCTTTGTCTAGCATAAGATTGATGAATAAATCAATGAACATGCACAAACATTGATTTTGAAACTTCTAAAAATCAACCTGCAATAGAGCATGCTGGGAAATATGATAATGATTGTCTTGGTTTTGGTTCAAAGTGATGTGCATGAGTTTCATGCCCCTTTATTATCATAAAACCAGGCTCTCAAAAATACTTTAAATACTTACAAAACAAATTCTAACTGAGTGTTTAAATCAACGTTCAGTGTTTGTTCAGTGTTGATTTAACACGGCCAGTGTTGATTTGTTTCGTTTTTTTTTACACTGGAGAATTTGCTGTGTGCGTTTGGGTAAAAGTTATGTGAATGTATGTTGTGTGTGTGTATATATAACAACTTATATGATTCTGCGTTTTGTGTGTGTCTGTCCAGAGCTCTGGCTTCTACCACCTGTTCATGCAGTAGCTCATACAGCCGAGGCCCTACAGTCACTTTCTGCATTTCTCTCTCAAAAGAAATACCTAGATAAAAGCTTCACTGCCACAATTGTCCACACCTATCTATCTCCACCAGCATTTCTGATGAAAAGAAACCACAGAAATTTCACTCTTATTGTGTTCTGATTTACCTTCCTCTGTCCCACTCCCCCTCTCTGCCCACCCCTCCCTCCCACTCTTCCCTCCCTCCTACAAAAACAACCCGTCTCCCAAAAGACAAAAACACCCTAAACTATACCCTGATTTCAGGTGGGTGGGGTGGGGTGAAAATAAGCTCTTTCAATGCAGTTATGGTACATTTGTGACTGTAGTTCTGCGTAAAATATTAGAAACAGCGGGTTCTCAGTACATTGGGAGAATCCAGGCTTGGCAGTGGGGGCTAAGACATGCGTCCTTATCGGTATTGTATTCACACTACACCGTCCTCCTGCTGTTTCTAATCTGCTGCTGCCGCTGTGAGCAAAACTGGACAGGCATTTATTGTCTCAGCGGGGGCATGCTTGACAAGAGAATGTTAAACACTCCACTACCTGCAATTTTCAAAGGCGATACCAGACATGATAAAATGTAGATACACGTTTCATTTCTGTTTTGGGTGAAACGGCAGCAGAGAGAAAGAAACCGCAACCAGAAAATTACTTCTTTTTTTTTTTCTCTTTATACTTTTCTAATTTTCTTTATTTTGTTTTGTCCTTTAGAGCTGTGAGTGTGTTGTTTGTTGTGTATGTGCGTGTGTCTGTGTGTGTGTGTTTTTCTGTATTTACGTGATGTGTGTGTGCTTGGGATTTTGGCAGGGCTGTAGAAGTTCAAGTTCAGGGGACAGAGCATAAGGGAAAGTGTTGTCATCTCTCTGCAGCCCGTGATCCCCCAGGCAGAGGAAAGGAGGACTCTTCCACGCAGAAAGTGCCAAAGTGGAGTACTCCGTCCGCGGGCCAAACTGAAGGGCTTTAATTTGATTTAGCCCTGGCAGCGATGTTGAGTGTGCTTAGTGGTCATCAAAAAGACATGTTCATCAGCGTGCGGCAGGCTGCCTCACTCTGGAACTGTCCATGCTTAACGTCCCCCCCTCCCTCTTTCTCTCATCCCCTCCCTCCCTCCACACTCAACCACCACAACCCTCCTCATTGCATACCACCACACCCACCTCCCTCCCCACCCACAACCTTCCGCAGTCTTGAAACGTCCCCTCTCAACCCCTCGCCTCCCTCTCCACCCCCCTGCCACTTGGACAAGTGAGTGCCAGCCGCGGCCATGGTATGGGAGTGGGTAAATGTTGGTGACAGCACGGTGTTAACCTTCAACAACGGCATCAGCCACGGCAGTTTTTAATTACTCTGACACATACACGTATCACAGAGAGAGAGAGAGAGAGATCTTATTAATTAAGTGTTGGCTGGGGCTTCTAATGAACTCTGATGGGGTCCTAAAGAGGACTTTCAAACTTACGTTACGCCCCGTTACACCCCATTCGCCCCCACCTCCCCTTCAGATCATTGTCATTCAGTGGGGATGGAGGCATAGTGGAGGCAGCGGCTGGTCATATCAAAATCACGCCATGGCAGTGTCGAGGCGAGGAAAAGAAAGGATGTATAAATATTCTGTTTCCCAAATGGACCTGGGGCCCTGGTCAAAAGAAGTGCACTAAATAGGGAATAGGGTGCCATTGAAGTGCACTAAATAGGGAATAGGGTGCCATTTGTGATTCAACCACAGGCCCTGATGATGCTAACGTAACGTGTGCGCGATGGCTCTTAAATTAGGTCACAGTGTCTAATGGCCAACAAGCTGGGAGCGCCATTAGGGGAAATAAACCTATGTGGACATATTTATTAACCAATCTACATGTTGGCTGAGGAGCATCTATTAGTGGATAATCAGGGAGGGAGGCTAGTTGATTGCTGAATGCTACAGTCCACAGGGTTTAGCCGTTGTTTTATACCCCTGTCTTTGCTCAATAGCACACACAGATATACCTGCTGTACAGTCAAAGATTAGCTTTCACAAAGATGGCTGAGGAACAAGGACATTATAACACGTTCATGACTATGCACCTTCAGAGCCAAAACATAACACATTCATAGCTGTTTTTTCGAATTGTGCAGGGAAATGTAAATAAAGCGTTTCTTGAATGCAGATTAAGATTTTTTTGCCAGCGAATGGATCTCATATCTCAATGTGTTTCATATGTTATATATGAGGCTCAATTTCGCTGCAAAATAACTATCGACCCTCCATACATCCTCTCTCCCTGTCTGCTCTCCCCTCCTTACCGCTTGCCCAGGCGACCTCAGCCCTATGTTATCAACAAACACACACATACAGTGGTGAGGGGGAGAGTCCGGAGGGAGACCGTTGCTTTTTTCTTCCTGGATGTCTGGGAGGGGTGACAAGGGCCGGCTGGCCGACTGGCCCCAGGCCATGATCCATCAGACCGGGGTGTGAGTGCTGTGGCTGGGGGTAGTGGTGGTGGGAGTGGGGGGGTGTGGAAGATACGGCCCGTCAGGGCACTTGTGCTTATCCACTGAACACAGAGGCCTGGTAGGGAGCCCGGGGCAATGTCCCCACACATGGCCACAGAACATTGTTGTGGTAGCCTGTAGGCTGTTCAGGGTCGGGGACAACCAGTCTGTCTGTGGTCAGTCAGTGGTCTGAGTAGGAAGGTATCTGTCTGCCTGCAGGCCAATGGCTTTCAAGGTGAAATCTCCCTTTATGTTGAGTTGGCGTGGTAAACAGTGTCTGGCAGTGGAATTGTTGAAAAAGGGAGGTACAATATTTCCAAACTTGCCTTTTGCCTCAGCTTCCGAGAGTAATTTTGATGTACTTATTATATAACATTTCACCGATAAACAACATTTACAACTTAAAAAACAAGCTTCATAAAAAGCCTTAAAATGTATCCGTGACACCATTAGTGTTGATGTATTCACTGTCTGCCCTCAGTGCAAGTGTTTGATTTGTCCCACTTTCCATTTAAACTGGGAGATACAACATTTTGATGCGCCTGATAGACTGTAATTAAAATGAATTTTTCTCTGGTTCCTGCCCTGTAAAGCTACTCTCCTGGGTCTGATAGTACATGAAAAGTCAACGCTGCTGAATCTACACTCAGCCTTCTGTCTAGATGGGAAATACATGCATTCTCATAGCCCTTGGTGTGCAGAGAGACTCTGGGGTTGTGTGTGATATACACAAGGAGCACCAGCTTTGGGAGTTGGCTTGGTAAATCTTTTCACCTCAACAGTTTTTCCTCAATATACTGCAGACCCTGCTTTTTGTAGCTTTTTTGTCCAATTGTTTTGCACTTTGAGTGTCCTTTATACTGTATTATTTAAATGTAAAATGTTTAGAAATATAGTAGAATATTCCAAACATTTTCACGTACAATATAGGAATACAGTTGAAGTAGGAAGTTTACATACACTTAGGTTGGAGTCATTAAACTCGTTTTTCAACCACTCCACAAATTTCTTGTTAACAAACTATAGTTTTGGCAAGTCGGTTAGGACATCTACTTTGTGCACGACCCAAGTAATTTTTCCAACAGTTGTTTACAGACAAATTATTTCCCTTATAATTCACTGTATCACAATTCCAGTGGGTCAGAAGTTTACATACACTAAGTTGACTGCCTTTAAACAGCTTGGAAAATTCCAGAAAATGATGTCATGGCTTTAGAAGCTTCTAATAGACTAATTGACATCATTTGAGTCAATTGGGGGTGTGTGTACCTGTGGATATATTTCAAGGTCTACCTTCAATCTCAGTGCCTCTTTGCTTGACATCTTGGGAAAATCAAAAGAAATCATCCAAGACCTCAGAATATTTTTTTGTAGATCTCCACAAGTCTGTTTCATCCTTGGGAGCAATTTCCAAACGCCTGAAACAATAGTACGCAAATATAAACACCATGGGACCATGGAGCCGTCATACCGCTCAGGAAGGAGACGTGTTTGGTCTCCTAGAGATGAATGTACTTTGGTGCGAAAAGTGTAAATCAATCCCAGAACAACAGCAAAGGACCTTGTAAAGATGCTGGAGGAAACAGGTACAAAAGTATCTATATCCACAGTAAAACAAGTCCTATATCGACATAACCTGAAAGCAAGGAAGAAGCCACTGCTCAAAAACCGCCATAAAAAAGCCAGACTACAGTCTGCAACTGCACATGGGGACAAATATCGTACTTTGGAGAAATGTCCTCCGTTCTGATGAAACAAAAATAGAACTGTTTGGCCATAATGACCATCGTTATGTTTGGAGGAAAAAGGGGGAGGCTTGCAAGCCGAAGAACACCATCCCAACCCTGACGCACGGGGATGGCAGCATCATGTTGTGGGGGTGCTTTGCTGCAGGAGGGACTGGTGCACTTCACAAAATAGATGGCACCATGAGGGAGGAAAATTATGTGGATATATTGAAGCAACATCTCCAGACAGAAGTTAGGAAGTTAAAGCTTGGTCGCAAATGGGTCTTCCAAGTGGACAAGCATACTTCCAAAATTGTGGCAAAATGGCTTAAGGACAACAAAGTCAAGTTATTGGAGTGGCCATCACAAAGCCTTGACCTCAATCCAATGGTTAATTTGTGGGCAGAACTGAAAAAGCTTGTGCAAGCAAGGAGGCCTACAAACCTGACTCAGTTACACCAGCTCTGTTCGGAGGAATGGGCCAAAATTCACCCAACTTATTGTGGGAAGCTTGTGGAAGGCTACCTGAAGCATTTGACCCAAGTTAAACAATTTTAAGGCAATGCTACCCAATACTAATTGAGTGTATGTAAACTTCTGACCCACTGGGAATGTGATGAAAGAAATAAAAGCTCAAATAAATGATTCTCTATTATTCTGACATTTCACATTCTTAAAATAAAGCGGTGATCCTAATTGACCTAAGACAGGGAATTTTTACTAGGATTAAATGTCAGGAATTGTGAAAAAATTAGTTTTATGCATTTGGCTAAGGTGTATGTAAACTTCTGACTTCAACTGTATATACAGTATCAAGGACATTAATTTGCCAATTGCCAGTGACTGTACAAAATGCATAGTGTGCTGCCTTGCTCGCTCTCTCTCTCTCTGTTCCCAGGGAGTAGATATCTTCATCTGTCGCCTCACCTCCCAACAGCTGAGCTTTTCAACTGGCCCTGCTTCCCATTGTGACCGAGGGGGAGAGTAAGGGTGAAGGGGAGGAGAAGGGGTAACCCTTCCCATCTCAGGTTTCATGGGCACACCCTCCCCTCACCACCCGCCACCTAAAACAACCACACAACCTAGCTGCCCCCTCTGCCCTCTCTCACCATTGTGTTCCCCACATCCCCCCTCCCCTTTCCCCTCTCCTCACCCCGGCCCCTGGCCTCCAGATTGGCTTGCTCAGGAATGGGAGGAGAGGATGTGGCTGGCCCGTCCATCTGTCAGACTCACCATCAAATAATAGGATTTTGTGTCTTGGAATTGAAGATAATTGCAGTCTCTATTCCGCTGCCTAACCGTATGATATTAACCCCTCTGCTCCCTAGCCCTCTCCCCAGCCCTCCGTCAAGTCAGTGTGTGTATCAGTGTCAGTGTCAGGGCCAGGCTCTGGGGCCAGATGGCACTATGTTTGGATATCCGAGCTGGAGGAAGATCATGACCAAGTTCAAGTCCAAAGGACCACAGCTTCTCTCCTCTCCTCATGTCCCTCCTTTCCTTTCCCCTCCTCTCCTCTCCTTCTCTCCTCCTCTCCTCACCCCTTCTTTCCTCCTCACCTCTCCTCTTCCTGCACTTCCTCTTCTCATCATCCTCCTCCTACATATGGATGTCATTCAAAATGAGGACAGTCCTAGGACTTCTGTTCCATACTGTAAAGTTAAACATACATGAGGGGAACCAAGCTGAAGTGGTAACCCACTTATATAGACTGGGAGCAGGAGCATGCAAAGGGGTCGGGCCGAGAGGGTGAGGTTGGGATGTGGGCTTGCAAGTGTGTGCTGGATTTAATCTAATTCAGTATCTGGGGTGCATAGGGTGCATACTATAGCATAGGTCAAGAGTCGAGCGGGTGGGTTTACAGAAGAGGTCATTCAAATACACATACGTCAATTTTTGTTGAGTTATGCTGTATTTCAGTGTCCGTTATGTGACCCAGAGCCTACTGCACCCAAAGGGCATCAGATATTGAAGTAGTGAATATGTGAAAGTCTGCAGGGAAATATTGCAGAAGAGCAGAACCAGAGATAGCCTAATCTTCAATGTTGGTGTATTTATATCTCAGTCTTTGTCTGTGAAACACAATGAATGCCTAGACATGGACATTATTATTATATTCTGTAAATCATTGACTAACTTAACCTTACATTTATGTTCATAACTAGTATTTGTGTACCTTGCTCACGATGGTGTAGTCACGTGGTCTTTAGTTCACCTGTCCTAAGGTCCTCTTTCCCTTACTACCCCTCTCTCCCCCTCTCTCTCTCTACCCCTACCCCTAGCACAGTCCCTGTGACCCAGCCCTGGTTACTGTCCCCTTGGAAACCATTTAGAGACCTCTCCACATCCAACCTCAGGGAACAACAACATGACAAGAGTGGTGCCTCAAAACAACATTAATATGATGGATACGTAGTGAGAGATCACATGATAGAAAGGGAATAGGATTTCTGCCAAAAATAACTTAGAACAGGATGTGGATTTGTCCTTTCTATCTGAGGGTAAGACAGTAGGTGAGACAGGGCAGTAGGTGAGACAGGCCAGTAGGTGAGACAGGGCAGTAGATTAGACAGGGCAGTAGATTAGACAGGGCAGTAGGTTAGACAGGGCAGTAGATTAGACAGGGCAGTAGGTTAGACATGGCAGTAGATTAGACAGGGCAGTAGATTAGACAGGGAAGTAGGTTAGACAGGGCAGTAGATTAGACAGGGCAGTAGGTTAGACAGGGCAGTAGGTGAGACAGGCCAGTAGGTTAGACAGAGCAGTACGTTAGACAGGGTAGTAGGGGAGACAGAGCAATAGGTTAGACAGGGAAGTAGGTTAGACAGGTCAATAGGTTAGACAGGGCAATGGGATAGACAGGGCAGTAGATTAGACAGGGCAATAGGTTATTCACAGGGCTCTGGTTGAGCCTGGATTTGATTTGAGTTAATATGTTAATATACCTTTTTACAGCTTATGTGCTAATAGTTATCAATAACGGTGCGACTCAGAGAATAACAGAGAAGCGTTAGTGTGTTTGTGTGGGTTGATGTTTTATGAAGCATTTTACCATGACATGTGTAAAGCGTGTAAAATGCCCTGCTCCATTATGAAGACATGTGTAGTCTACACGTCTAAGTACTTTACGCGATTACAACCCGTTGTTCCTTTAATGAGCACTCCCACTTCCTCTCTTCCCCCTTTTATCATGAAGAAGAACATGGGATGGATCGGGGTTCACCTGTACTAGAACATCATCCATCCAAAAATAAAAACAACCAGACCTTTTTCCTGCTGATTCCAATGATCCTCTTCTCGTTTTCGCCATCTCTCGTATGTCTCTTTCTTCCTCCCCCTTTGCCCCTCCTAGCCTGGAGTTATTGTAATTTAGTGACGATTTGTCACTGTCACAGGCCCCTAGTCCCTGTCCTATCTGGGGATCGTTGGCCAAGCTCACTGGAGGTGTGTGTCTGTGTGTGTCTGTGTGTGTCTCCGTCCGCCCATGTGTGTGTGCGCGCGCGTCTGTATGCGGGAATGCGTCCGTCCATGTGTGTGTGTGTGTGTTAAAGAAGGGGGTGTCCTCACTCATGGCGAGGGCCGTCATCTTAACACACTTCATTAATAGGGTTAAAGCTGGCTAATTGTAATCCAATTAATAACAGGCACAATGATCTACCGCCTGCCTGTTACTGGAGGACCCAGCAGAACAACTTCTGAGGGGGCAACCCCTCACCGCTTCAGCACCTTCACCAAACATCCCCTCCATCTAACACACACACACACACACACACACCTTGCTGTCCCTTTCTTCCCCCTCCCACCAACCTCTGCTGCACTAAATCATCTGTGCATAGGATGATAGGATGCAGTTATATTATTTTGATGAGAAGAAAGAAAGGAACTGGCACTGACCAATTAGAACGGAGCGATTGATTTAATGTCGTCTGGCTATTAAAGAAGACGGTGTAGGTCAACACTTTGCCTCCTCTCTCTCTCTTTGTCTTTGTCTCTCTCTCTCTCTCTCTCTCTCTCTCTCTCTCTCTCTCTCTCTTTGTCTGTCTCTCTCTCTGTCTCTCTCTCTTTGTCTGTCTCTCTCCCTCTCTCTCTCTCTCTCTTTGTCTGTATCTCTCCTCTCTCTCTCTCTCTCTCTCTTTCTCTCTCACCCCTATCTTGTTATCTCTCTCTCTCTCTCTCCTCTTTTCAACGGTAGTGTGTGTGTATATACAGTGGGGCAAAAAAGTATTTCTCCCACTTAAAAAGATGAGAGAGGCCTGTAATTTTCATCATAGGTACACTTCAACTATGACAGACAAAATGAGAAAAAATCACATTGTAGGATTTTTAATGAATTTATTTGCAAATTATGGTGGAAAATAAGTATTTGTTCACCTACAAACAAGCAAGATTTCTGGCTCTCACAGACCTGTAACTTCTTCTTTAAAAGGCTCCTCTGTCCTCCACTCATTACCTGTATTAATAGCACCTGTTTGAACTTTTTATCAGTATAAAAGACACCTGTCCACAACCTCAAACAGTCACACTCCAAACTTCACTATGGCCAAGACCAAAGATCTGTCAAAGGACACCAGAAACAAAATTGTAGACCTGCACCAGGCTGGGAAAACTGAATCTGCAATAGGTAAGCAGCTTGGTTTGAAGAAATCAACTGTGGGAGCAATTATTAGGAAATGGAAGACATACAAGACCACTGATAATCTCCCTCGATCTGGGGCTCCACGCAAGATCTCACCCCATGGGGTCAAAATGATCACAAGAACGGTGAGCAAAAATCTCAGAACCACACGGGGGGGGACCTAGTGAATGCAGAGAGCTTGGGACCAAAGTAACAAAGCCTACCATCAGTAACACACTACGCCGCCAGGGACTCAAATCCTGCAGTGCCAGACGTGTCCCCCTGCTTAAGCCAGTACATGTCCAGGCCCGTCTGAAGTTTGCTGGAGAGCATTTGGATGATCCAGAAGAAGATTGGGAGAATGTCATATGGTCAGATGAAACCAAAATATAACTTTTTGGTAAAAACTCAACTCGTCGTGTTTGGAGGACAAAGAATGCTGAGTTGCATCCAAAGAACACCATACCTACTGTGAAGCATGGGGGTGGAAACATCATGCTTTGGGTTTTTTTCTGCAAAGGGACCAGGACGACTGATCCGTGTAAAGGAAAGAATGAATGGGGCCATGTATTGTGAGATTTTGAGTGAAAACCTCCCTCCATCAGAAAGGGCATTGAAGATGAAACGTGGCTGGGTCTTTCAGCATGACAATGATCCCAAACACACCGCCCGGGCAACGAAGGAGTGGCTTCGTAAGAAGCATTTCAAGGTCCTGGAGTGGCCTAGCCAGTCTCCAGATCTCAACCCCATAGAAAATCTTTGGAGGGAGTTGAAAGTCCGTGTTGCCCAGCAACAGCCCCAAAACATCACTGCTCTAGAGGAGATTTGCATGGAGGAATGGGCCAAAATATCAGCAACAGTGTGTGAAAACCTTGTGAAGACTTACAGAAAACGTTTGACCTCTGTCATTGCCAACAAAGGGTATAAAACAAAGTATTGAGATAAACTTTTGTTATTGACCAAATACTTATTTTCCACCATAATTTGCAAATAAATTCATAAAAAATCCTACAATTAGATTTTTTGTATTTTTTTCTCATTTTGTCTGTCATAGTTGAAGTGTACCTATGATGAAAATTACAGGCCTCTCTCATCTTTTTAAGTGGGAGAACTTGCACAATTGGTGGCTGACTAAATAGTTTTTTGCTCCACTGTTTGTATATATATACTGTATATATCTTATATATATCTTGCTTTCTCTCTCTCTTGCTGTCTCTCTCCCTCTGTATCTCCCTCTCTCTCTTCCCAGCTATCTCTTGAAAAGAAAACACACACCAATATGCACCAGCCTCTGCAATCCAAGCTGCATCCCCTTCAGTCAAAACTACCTCTAAACTTATGCTTTCCTTACATTCACATTTAAAACAGCATATCGCCAGTGCCCACCTTTTATCTGCAATGTTCTACACTGTAGTTTCGAGAGGAGAGAAAGAATAATATATAAATAAGGGGGGGGGGGGGGTGAACCTACAATATTTGTGTTTATGGCTTCGGAGGGAAAGAGATAAATGACCTCACTTTTAAATGTGGTTTTAATGAAGTAGGGATTGAGGGACTCCTCTGTCCCCCTGGCATTACACTGCGATTCTCGCCCCCCTCTCCCCTCCTCGCCTGTCCTCCCTGTCCTCGTCCTACACACACATCAGCATGCTAGTCTCTGACCTACATGCAAGTCCACGAAAAGGACATCAGGCACTGTTTAAGTGTGGATAGGAACACCTCCCATTTTTTTTGATAAACAACCCTGTGTTGTTCTCCCTCTGGTGTGAATGAATGGTCAGGGGGAAAGGGAATAGTGGACAGCGAGCAGAGAAGCGCTGAAATGATCAGTGTCCCACAGTAATGAGTGTCCCCTGGCCTCTCTGGCTAAACGATGGACCCTCTGAGCCTCTCTGGAGGCTCTATATCTGTGTCCCAAATGGCACATATTCCCTACATAGTGCACTACTCTTGACCAGGGCCTATGCGCTTCTTGTCAAAAGTGGTGCATTATGTTGGAAATAGGTTGCCATTTGGGACCTCTGTCCCAGACCAACCAACCAACCCCCTGGACAGTGGGCCTCCAAGCAGTATTAGTTTAGCCACCATATGCTAGCCACATGTCCCTGGGCTCTGCCTCGACGTTAATTGCATACTCAGGCCCCCAATTAAGGCTCTGGCCCAAACGAGGACCAGGAGAAAAACAACCAGGCTTCTTCCTCTCCTCCTCTTCTCTTCCTCTCCTCCCTTCTTTCCCTGGGACTTCATTAAGAGGATGGTGAAGGGACATCCTGGGGGGAAAGAAGGGACACAGGCGTACACACATCTAGAACACACACACACACACAAACATATTTTGGGTATAAACATATAGTACAAACACTGACATACATACTGTACATGGACACACACACTGCACACACGCACATAAACAGTGTGACCTAGTGGCACAGCCGGAGCGAACCAGTGGAGAGAGGAAGAGAGAAAAGAGAGAAATGTTAATTACACACAGAGGGTATGTATTCCTCTTCCTCAGTTCAGGCCTAAAAAATATTACAAATTCATAATATGAATTTTAAATGATATGCTATTCCTCACGAATGCGTAGTGTGTGTGTGTGTGTGTGTGTGAACGCTCTGATGGTAAACGTGTGTTGTATTTGCCCTCTGCGGATGGAACTGCAGCCTTGTGTCTGTCTCCTTAGAGGTGTGTGTGTGTGTGTGTGTGTGTGTGTGTGTGCGTGCGTGCGTGCGTGCGTGTGTATGCACATGTACAGATGTAGGATCTGAATTTGATCACTCTTTTGTTACTGAGAATTTTCAGAAAATGCAAACTTGTAGTGCATTCAAGGTTTAAAAAAGCTTCTAAAGTTTGTAATTTCCACTTTAAAATGTCAGGCTTGATTTAACCTAACAAAAAATGTATCACCCCTACAAAAATGGTCCATTATTTATAATTCACATAATAATTCACATGTTCTGTTGCTGCAGGATTATTTTCCTGCTGTCGCAAACTGGCTCAAATTAAGATCCTACATCTGCATGTGTGGTAGTTTACTTATAAATTCATCATCCACGAGGCTTTGCTCATGATTATTTGTGACTCGCGTCTTTCCATTTTAGCGCCAGTCTGACACAGACACCGCTACTAAACAGGCGACAAGCCTTGTAATGAAGTTGATTTTTTAATGTTGCTGCCACACAGGATAAAGTGCTGTCTAATCAAGCCGCCCTGCCCACCCCTGCCCACCCCAACATTCACATACTATTTCCTCAGACGGGCAGCCTCAGTGGGACTGATGGCAGTGTGTGTACACCATGCATTTGTTGTTGTGTGGCTAATGTCATTAGTGACATCCTACTGTTTTTAAAAGGCATTAGCCTAGACAGCTCCAGCTCTAATGCTACTTCGAGTTCCCTCTGCGTTTGTGTTTCGTCCTCTTAACTACTCTGGCTGCGTAGCTTCTTCTTCATTCATCCCACATGGGGAAATATATAAGAGATGCTAATTGAAATAGATAGAAGGAGAGCAATGGAATGGATAGATATTCTCCTCTCTTGTCCTCTCTCCTCTTGATATTGTGCCCCCTGTACTTGTTTGCATTTCTTCTCCTTGACTACTCTTAGTGGTCTCTGTCCATCCCATGTTGATATACTCAGAATAGTGAACAGAGATAGAACAGAGAGGGGAAGTTAACTTCTCTCTAGATAGATATTGTCCTATCATTGTTCTCCCTCTACTTGTGTTAGCATGTATTCTCCTTGACTAGGCTACACTTACTGGCTTCCTGTGGCCATCCCATATGGATCCAGAGATATAGAGATTTAAGAGATGCCTGTCAAAGTATATAGGGACGTGAACATCCTCTTAATTGTGTCTGGTTATCAGATAGAGGTTTAACTTTTAATGGAGGGCTATAAATTTAACATCAGCAGTCCTCTTAGCGTAGTGGTGGCTGCCTGTGTCTCGGCGGGGCAGTGATAGGTTGTTGCTGTTGTCCTGAAGCTCGCCTGCAGACTGCCCTGGAGGGAGCACTCTCCACGGGCGCTATAGAGCCCCCTGCCCTGACACCCCTCACACAAGCACGCACACACACACAGAAGCGCACCCACATGCACACACACATGCACACACACACAGAAGCGCACGCACATGCACACACACATGCACACACACACAGAAGTGCACGCACATGCACACACACATGCACATACACCAACACATTCATACAGACGAAGGATCTAAGTTTGAGCCAGTTTACTACATCAGGAAAATAATCCTGCAGCAACAGAAAATGTGAATTATTATGTGGATCATAATTCTTTTTTTTATTTATTTTTTACTGTAGGGGTTGATGCACTTTTCGTTAGGGCAAATCAAGTCTGACTTTTTAAAGTGGAAATTACAAACTTTTAGAATACTTTTTAAACCTTGAATGCACTACTAAATGGCATTTCCTGCTGTGAAGGACAATTCTCAGCATCAAAAGAGTGATCAAATTAAGATCCTACATCTGTACACGCACATACTTTCGAACAAACTCACACACACACACACACAAACACTTGCGCAAGCACACAGGCACACACACACAAAAACCTGTCACCCTTTAATCCCATTCCACACATGCAGAATTCCTCCCAGCTTGTGATGTGTTAATGATCCCTCTGCGCTTCTAGACATCTCTTTGCTACACAAAGAATAGGAACTAAAAATGATTACAAGCACACTAACAGATGATAAACTCTATAAATAAAGTTGCACGAGTACTTCCAGATATTTATTGGATGGCCGAACCTTTGTCAGCCAGAGACAGAGGGGATCACACCTAAATAAGACAACAAACAGGGACAGGCACCGGGAGAGACAGTGGCCACATCTGTGCAGATGCCTCTAACTCATCCCTTTTAACTATCAGGGGGACATATTTCAGCGTTGCGCAGGACCATCAATCCCATTTAGTAGTCACTGAGAGGTCCACACACAACCCTGAACATGTGGTGGCAAACCTGGCCCACTAGTGGAGCCTGGGCCCCAATTAAAAGCACGTTTTGGGCGGCAGGTAGCCTAGTGGTTAGAGCGTTGGGCCAGTAACCGAAAGGTTGCTGGATTGAATCCCTGAGCTGACAAGGTAAAAATCTGTCGTTATGCCCCTGAATAAGGCAGTTAACCCACTGTTTCCCGGTAGGCTGCCATTGTAAATAAGAATTTGTTCTTAACTGACTTGCCTAGTTAAATAAAGGTTAAAAAGACCAGAGCCTAGCTATTGCCCAGCTAACAGCTAGTGACTGGCTAGTGTCCCTCAGCCCTGGTCAAATATTTAGCCTGCATCCCAAATGCTTTTGACCAGAGCCCATAGTTCTCTGGTCAAAGGTGGTGCAGGAAATAGAAGTGCCATTTGGGATACATTTATAAATTGCTAGCTAGAGCAGCGCGCTTCTGTGCTAGCCTAGTACTATTCTACCTCCAGGCATGTCTTCAGGCCCTCTTCATTAAGCTTTGTTTAGTTCCTGCCAAGGGAGAAACAGGGACAAATGTGCCAGTCACCATCTCTCTCTCTCTCTCTCTCTCTCTCTCTCTCTCTCTCTCTCTCCTCTCCTCTCTCTCTCCTGTCTCCCGCTCTCCTGACTCTCTCTCTCCTGACTCTCTCTCTCCTGTCTCTCTTTCTCTCCTGTCTCTCTCTCTCTCTCACTCTCTATCCTGTCTCTCTCTCTCTCTCTCTCACTCACTTTCTCTCCTCTCTCTCTGTCTCTCTCTCATCTCTCTGTCTCTGTCTCTCTCTGTCTCTCTCTCCTCTCTGCCTCTCTCTTTCTTGTCTCTTTCTTCTCTCCCGCTGTCTTTGTTTGTGACAGAGCTGGAAGTGGTTGGTCTTGGCAAGCGGGATGGGCCTCCCATAAACCTCTATCTTTGCTTGTGGAGTGGGGATCTTGGCTCGGGACACAACACAGTTGTTTAGCATCAACAGTGTTTTGTGACTTTTAAACTGTAATCTGGCCCCTTAAGAGGGGTTTTCTTTTTTCACCCAACATGTTTAACTAATGGTGCTATTAGCGAGCACTTAAAGGGAAAGTCCCAAATTGTTTTGCATGTCAGCAGTCAAGGGTTAAAGATATTGAACTTTCAAGAAGCAAGGGTCACTGACCTCATCATCATGATGATGCAAATTGCCTTGCACAGTCTTCCTTAAATATTTTACTCAATGAAGTCAAGTTTTGTTGCATCATTCTCTTCCGTGTGTTTGTATGATTAGTGGGTTCGTGTCTGTGCTTGCAGGTGAGGTTGGCAGAATGGCCCCACTGCTCTTTTTCCACTCACAGTGCTGCTGATGCAATCATGTTGGCCATACTAAACACACACACACGCACACACACACACACACACACACATTTGTGTGTTTATGTGTGTGCATACATAACATAAGGGCTGTTTTTCTGTGTCCAAGGTGTCCTTGGAGATCAATCCCCTGCATCTTCGCTTTAATGAAGCCCCAAGCAGGCACTAGGGAGGGAGGGTAAAGCGAGACCTACGACGGCCCTTAATTGGGTCTTAGTAGCCTATTAATGCTGGAGGCTGGGTGACCTCCCTCCCGTGGCCACTTTACAATCACTAACGTGACATCTCTAAAGCACTGGGCCTCGCTGAACAACAGGACCAAACAGAGAACCATTTCCCCTCCCTCCCTTTGTAGGACCTGTCTCCCCAGTCCCCACCGGCACCGGCATTAGGCCCTTTGTTGACACGATGGCCATTATTTTTCATGGCAACAGGGTCTTAATCAATGAGGTGGAGGTGGTGTGTTTAGAGTGCCCAGGTCCCACTGCACACACACATATACACTCATAAATGTGTGCACACGTACACACACACACACACACACACACACACACACCACACCTACATTGTTCCCATCTACTTGTAAAGAACTGACACCTTTCATAACATTTCCATACCACTGTTGTGATAAAAACACAAAAAAAACGATATATTTTTTTTGACATTTGAGGAGAGTTTGTGTTATGGCATTTTCAATCACAACATATGGCAGGGATGGCTTCGCTTTCCTAAAGACAGGATTTTATTTTTCATGTTGATCAGGGCCTCCGCTCTCCAGACATCAGCAGACACTGAGAGAGAGGGGAGAGAGAGGATGAGAAAGAGAGAGGTGAGAGGAAGAGAAAGAGAGAGAGGGAGAGAGAGAGAGAGAGAGAGAGAAAGTGGGGAGCGTTCCGTTCAGAAGAAGTGCTCTCTGAAAAGAAGTGATGGCTGCATCAAAGCAGGCTGTCAGCTAAAAGGTAGACTTCATCATCAGGAGAGAGAGAAACAGGAGAGGAAAGATACTTTGTTTTCAAACAGCCGTCTTGAGCCGATGGTGTGGCAGGCAGGCAGACAGACAGACATGTAGCTAGTCTAATTAATAACAGAGTGTTCGCTGTGTTGACCTAAAAATGTTAGCTGCTCATCACCATCAACTGATATATTTTTAATAGGAGAGGGAGGTTGGCAGGCAGTTCTCGAATCCATGCTTTCATATCAAAACAGAATAACAGGCTGTTGACCTTATGCCAACGGCATTTATATATACTACCTCTGGGTTCTGGTTGATCATCTTCTCCAAAGGGTTACATATCCTACATAGAGCTACATTGGGAAAGTATACCCACAAAATTATTCAGGAGACTGGTCCAGTTCAACACCATGGCCAGTTGGCCTATATACTGTATCCATCAGTCTATTGACTAATTTCAAGTTTCACAGTTCTAGATAACCAATTAGTAGCTGTGTAATAGGTAACATTCTTACCATAGAGCTACAGTGACCACTTATCACTTCCAAGGACACCTAGAAGGGCACTTAGAAGTACACTTTGTTACCCACAAGGTCCCATGTTTTTTTGTATGTGTATAAGCTGTGGCTCCACTCTGGTCACGCCTTGACACTTGGTTTGATTGAAATAGGAGGTGGGTGTGTCAGGAAGAAGGCAAGTCATCATTCGGTGAATCCCAAACCACCTCCTCGCCCCTACCAATTCGATTGGGGAGTTCTCCGTTGTTACATGTTGCGGACGAAACAGAGAGGGTGACTTCCAGAGATTAGCGAGGACTAGACTCGCAAACTTTTGCTTAGACTCAAGGTTTATTTATACCTATGGCCTACAAACACTAGCTGTGAGTTAGTTGTCTGAGGGGGGAGAAAACAACTTAAAACTGCCTGTTACTAGCAGAGAGGTTTGGAACTCTCTTTGTTATTGGTTTATGAACTAATTTAGCACCTGGTCATGTCACCAGGCAAGCTGAAACTCCCGCCCAAGCAAACAGGCTGATTAGACGGTCCTGTGTAGATTGTATTTTAAACCAGCAACTATCAAGAAATGACACTGATCACATTTCACACGTTTCTAGCGTTAGTTTCATCAGCTTGTTGTCCAATATGACACAAAACACAGGAAAAAAGATATACATGTTGACTGCATTGGACCTTAAAGAATGACTTCAATGAGGAGCTCCATCTTTCTTCAGCGTTGTTCACAAACATACTGCTAGGGCCTAATAATCACACATCGCATAGTATGAGGCTACATGGACATGTACACATAAATGTAGGCTACGCCTATAATTTTTATGATCAGCTACTTTTTCACATTTGCCCTATTTCACTTGAGAACCAGAAGCGTAGAGTAAAAGATACATACACTTAGGTTGGAGTCATTAAAACTCGTTTTTCAACCACTCCACAAATTTCTTGTTAACAAACTATAGTTTTGGCAAGTCGGTTAGGACATCTACTTTGTGCATGACACAAGTCATTTTTCCAACAATTGTAGACAGACAGATTATTTCACTTATAATTCACTGTATCACAATTCCAGTGGGTCAGAAGTTTACATACACTAAGTTGACTGTGCCTTTAAACAGCTTGGAAAATTCCAGAAAATTATGTCATGGCTTTAGAAGCTTCTGATAGGCTAATTGACATAATTTGAGTCAATTGGAGGTGTACCTGTGGATGTATTTCAAGGCCTACCTTCAAACTCAGTGCCTCTTTGCTTGACATCATGGGAAAATCAAAAGAAATCAGCCAAGAACTCCACAAGTCTGGTTCATCCTTGGGAGCAAGTTCCAAACGCCTGAATGTACCATGTTCATCTGTACAAACAATAGTACCCAAGTATAAACACCATGGGACCACGCAGTTGTCATACAGCTCAAGAAGGAGACGCGTTCTGTCTCCTAGAGATTAACATCTCTGGGATAGGGGGGACGCAAATGTCCCACTTGGCCAATTGCCAGGGAAAATGCAGAGTGCCAGATTTATAAAAAATACTATAAAATTCTAACTTTCATTAAATCACACATGTAAGATACCAAATTAAAGCTACACTCGTTATGAATCCAGCCAACGTGTCAGATTTCAAAAAGGCTTTTCGGCGAAAGCATAAGAAGCTATTATCTGATGATAGCACAACAGTAAACAAAGAGAGAATAGCATATTTCAACCCTGGAGGCACCACACAAAACGCAGGAATAAAATATAAATCATGCCTTACCTTGGACGAGCTTATTTTGTTGGCACTCCAATATGTCCCATAAACATCACAAATGGTCCTTTTGTTCGATTAATTCCGTCGATATATATCCAAAATGTCAATTTATTTGGCGCGTTTTATCCAGAAAAAAACAGCTTCCAATTTGCGCAACGTCACTACAAAATATCTCTAAAGTTACCTGTAAACTTTCCAAAACATTTCGAACTACTTTTGTAATACAACTTTAGATATTTTTAAACGTTAATAATCAATCAACTTGAAGACGGGTCTATCTGTTTTCAATACAGGAGGATCACAAACTAACGCTACTTTTCAAGTCTTACACAACTCTCAAGCAGTACACATAACGTTACCCTGTTCCAAGATGGCCGTACTTCTTCATTGCACAAAGGAATAACCTCAACCAAATTCCAAAGACTGGTGACATCCAGTGGAAGTGGTAGGACAAGTGCCTTACAAATCTCGTTTCCCAATGAGAACTCATTGAATAGACAGTGACCTCAAAAAAAAAAAAATCTGAATGGTTAGTCCTTGGGGTTTTTCCTGCTACATAAGTTATGTTATACTCACAGACATGATTCAAACAGTTTTAGAAACTTCAGTGTTTTCTATCCAAATCTACTAATAATATGCATATCTTATATTCTTGGCATGAGTAGCAAGAAGTTGAAATTGGGCACGCTATTTATCCAAAAGTGAAAATGCTGCCCCCTATCCCAAAGAGGGTAACGTACTTTGGTGCGGAAAGTGCAATTCAATCCCTGAACAACAGCAAAGGACCTTGTGAAGATGCTGGAGGAAACAGCTACAAAAGCATCTATATCCAGAGTAAAATTTGTCCTATATCGACATAACCTGAAAGGCCGCTCAGCAAGGAAGAAGCCACTGCTCCAAAACCGCCATAAAAATGCCAGACTACGGTTTGCAGCTGCACATGGGGACAAATATCATACTTTTTAGAGAAATTACCTAGAAATACTCTCTGCTATTATTCTGACATTTCACATTCTTAAAATAAAGTGGTGATCCTAACTGACCTAAGACAGGGAATTTTTACTAAGATTAAACTGAGTTTAAATGTATATGGCTAAGGTGTATATAAACTTCCGACTTCAACTGCATATATACAGTATATATTTTTAATAAGTACCCCGAATGGGGTTCCAACTCACAGCAGTCACAATCGGGTGAACCACTTTCAAATTATTTTTTTTTGTAACCAGGCTAGGCAGTTAAGATCAAATTCTTATTTCTAATGACAGCCTAATGGGGAACATAAACTGCCTTGTTCAGGGGCAGAAGGACAGATTTTTTACCTTGTCAGCTCGGGGATTTGATCCATTAACCTTTCCGTTACTGGCCCAACGCTCTAACTGCTAGGCTACCTGCCGCCCCATAAGCCAGGTGTACACTACACGATTCTGGCCCCATTTTAGCGGTCCCAGACAAGTTTTTGAGATCGGTGCCTACTCGGGGTGCACGGCCATCACCGACGCTCATTTAATGTGAACGGGTCAGAGACGCAGTCTGAGTACTACGGACCTCACATTTGAGTTGTCCCAGATGTCCTGATATTTTCAAACATGTTTGATTTTATCAGCTTAAAATCTGCAACGCTCTTGTAGTGTGAGATGTGCAACGACAAGTTTGAGAACGGTGATCAGCAATAGCCAATGAGAGCTCGCCAGAGAAGAAGCCAGTGATATGATGACGTTTGTTTGGCATCACCCAGATTGTGTAGACTTTTGAGCAGGAGTGATGACTACTACTAGTATGTGTTTGTACTTGCCTTTAACCAAAGCCAAAGTGTCAAATCGTTACAGCACTGAAGTTCACAAGCAATGTTATTTCATTCAAAATGTTGGCTAGATTTTTCAACTTCATATGACAAACGTGAATGTCTGACTGAAAACGTTTGAGGCTGCTTTGAGCCCCAGCTCGTTGTAGCTACGAATTGTAATCACATCATCACATTATTGTTTTAGTGAGACAGCATGGTATAGAGAATCCTCATGACCAAGTTAAAAATCTTGTTGTGTGTGACCCATGTGTGTGCCACATCGTTTAGTGTGCGCACCACTGCGTTGGCAAGAAAATAAAACTACAGGAAAGACGATAGTTTAATGTGAGAGGCTAAGCGTTATTAGTATTAGTAACTAGTGTAAAACTGGCTTTAGTGATATAATGGCGCCAGATGGGATGGTTGCCATTTTAAGGGCTCCTAACCAACTGTGCTATTTTTTTGTCGCATTGTTTGTAACTTATTTTGTACATAAAGTTGCCGCTACCGTCTTTTCTGAACGAAAAAGAGCTTCTGGACATCAGAACAGCGATGACTCACCTCGAACTGGACAAATATTTATTCTTTAATGAGTCCGACACGAAGGATATACTGCTTAAAGGATATACACGAAGGATATACTGCTTAAAGGATATACACGAAGGATATACTGATCAGGCCCAAATCCCTGTCATTCGCGTGAAGAAAAGGCGAGGAAACAGAGGGAGAAGGTTGGGGAGGATTCGTAGGCAAGTGAGTAAATCGACACTACCATCGGTTCAATTGGCCAACATGCAATCATTGAAAAACAAACTGGATGATCTATGGTTGAGACTATCCTACCAACAAGACATTAAAAACTGTAATATCTTATGTTTCACCGAGTCATGGCTGAACGACGACACGGATAATATAGAGCTGGCTGGGTTTTCTGTGTGTTGGCAGGACAGATCAGCTACATCTGGTAAGACTAGGGGTGGGGGTGTGTGTCTATTTGGCAATAATAGCTGGTGCGTGATGTCTAATATTAAAGAAGTCTCAAGGTATTGCTCGCCTGAGGTAGAGTACCTTATGATAAGCTGTAGACCACACTATCCTCCAAGAGAGTTCTCTTCTATATTATTCATAGATCAAATCAAATCAAATCAAATGTATTTATATAGCCCTTCGTACATCAGCTGATATCTCAAAGTGCTGTACAGAAACCCAGCCTAAAACCCCAAACAGCAAGCAATGCAGGTGTAGAAGCACGGTGGCTAGGAAAAACTCCCTAGAAAGGCCAAAACCTAGGAAGAAACCTAGAGAGGAACCAGGCTATATGGGGTGGCCAGTCCTCTTCTGGCTGTGCCGGGTGGAGATTATAACAGAACATGGCCAAGATGTTCAAATGTACATAAATGACCAGCATGGTCCAATAATAATAAGGCAGAACCGTTGAAACTGGAGCAGCAGCACGGCCAGGTGGACTGGGGACAGCAAGGAGTCATCATGTCAGGTAGTCCTGAGGCATGGTCCTAGGGCTCAGGTCCTCCGAGAGAGAGAAAGAAAGAGAGAAGGAGAGAATTAGAGAGAGCACACTTAAATTCACACAGGACACCGAATAGGACAGGAGAAGTACTCCAGATATAACAAACTGACCCTAGCCCCCCGACACATAAACTACTGCAGCATAAATACTGGAGGCTGAGACAGGAGGGGTCAGGAGACACTGTGGTCCCATCCGAGGACACCCCCCGGACAGGGCCAAACAGGAAGGATATAACCCCACCCACTTTGCCAATGCACAGCCCCCACACCACTAGAGGGATAAAATAAATTGCAATTGACATATTTACGAGTGTATTTCTCGCTGTCTCTCTATGTATTGGCCAGTCCATATGCTGGAGAGAGTCGACAGAAAATTATCTGGTTGCGTTTCCCCGATGATCAAGGTCGTAGGTGGTTGTCGGTGGTTAGAATGGATACTTCAGAGTACCATACGGAAATGTTCTCATAGAATAGATGCTTCGGCGGTTGTCAGTATTCTCGTTCTAGGTTTCGGAATTTCTAGCAGACTACTAATTCGTGTCATCTACAATTTGCTCCTGCTGTAGATAATTAATAGTCTCAGAGTTGAGACACGGTCTTAACCATTCGAGACGTCCGGCTTCCTGTGGGTCTCTTTGGCTTGAAATGTAAATTTATTCATGGGTGGTTTTATACATTTTAGATTAAAGGGCGAATCCATGACGCCTGATGTAATGGGCCGGCAGGGTAGCCTAGTGGTTAGAGCGTTGGACTAGCAACAGAAAGGTTGCAAGTTCATATCCCCGGGTTGACAAGGTAATAAAATGGATGGCCACTGACTAGTTAAACTTTACATGGAAGACAATGCTCTCATTTTAAAGGTTAACATCACATTACGTCATTGCACAAATAGTTTCATCTTTACTCTTTCATTTTATACAAGAATTAGAAACAATCCCTATAATTGAGAAATGTACAGATTCAGCGGTACAGTTATGTGTGTTTCCTGTCCTTCATGAGGTCACCAAATGAAACACTCAACATGACTGTCCTTTAAGTGTCCACGGACCACTCAAAGTAGAAATATTGTTTGGCCAAGTCTTTCTTTGTTCTCTCTAGGCTCTCTACCTCCATACTGCATGGCAGTTTCTACACTGTATTTATGATCTGAGGTAATACACCTGGTTTAGGAGAGAGAGTGAGAGAGAAGGGGGGGAGCCACGATCTACACACAGAAAGGGCCATGTCATGACATCACTTTACCATTACCTACATGTACAAATATCTGGCACATGTAACAAATATTTGATTTGATTTGATCAAGCCAACATCATTTTCAGGTTAATTACTGCTATTTGACAACACCACGAGAGCCTTCGCCTTTGACTTAGACAATTATGAACGCAACATACAACAATTTCAAAGACTATACTGAGTTACAGTAAGGAAATAGTTCAATTTAAATACACTCATTAGGCTCTAATCTATGGATTTCACATGAATGGGCATTCAGATACGCGTCTGTTGGTCACAGATAACTTTTTTTTAAAGTAGGGGCGTGGATCAGAAAGCCAGTCAGTATCTTGTGTGACCACCATTTGCATCATACAGCGTGACACATCACCTTCACATAGAGTTGTTCAGGCTGTTGATTCAGGCATGTGGAATGTTGTCCCACTCCTCTTCAAGGGCTGTGTGAAGTTTCTGGATATTGTCGGGAACTGGAACACGCTGTCTTACACTTCGATGCAGAGCATCCAAAATATACTCAATGGGTGACATGTCTGGTGAGTATGAAGTCCATGGAAGAACTGGGGCATTTTCGGCTTCCAGGAATTGTGTACAGATCCTTGCGACATGGGGCAGTGCATTATTATGCTGAAATATGAGGTGATGGCAGCGGATGAATGGCACGACAATGGGCCTCAAGATCTCATCACGGTATCTCTGTGCATTGAAATTGCCATCAATAAAATGCTATTGTGTTCATAGTATGGAGCTTATGCCTGCTCATGCCATAACCCCACCGCCACCATATAGGGCACTCTGTTCACAACGTAGACATCAGCAAACCGCTCGCCTACACGACTCCATACACATGTTCTGCGGTTGTGAGGCCGGTTGGACGTACTGCCAAATTCTCTAACACGGCGTTGGCTTTTATTGTCCCCAGCACAAGGTGCACCTGTGTAAGGATCACGCTGTTTAGTCATCTTCTTGATATGCCCCACCTGTCAGGTAAATGGATAATCTTGGCAAAGGAAGAATGCTCACTAACAGGGATGTAAAGAATTTGTGCACAAAACTTGTGAGAAATAAGCTTTTTTTTCATGTAGAACATGTCTGGACTCTTTCATTTCAGCTGATGAAACAGCTGATGAAACAACACTTTACACGTGGCGTTTCTATCCTTGTTTAATGTATGAATTAAAACAATTCATAAAATCCTCCTACTTTTTCCGTAAAGCTACATGGGTGTGTGTGAAATGAATGTTGTGTAACGTCAGTAGCCTAGTCAAGGAAGCATCATGCAATATACACTGAGTACACAAGCATTATGAACACCTGCTCTTTCCATGACATAGACTGACCAGGTGAATCCAGGTGAAAGCTATGATCCCTTATTGATGTCACTTGATAAATCCACTTCAATCAGTGTAGATGAAGGGGAGGAGACGGGTTAAAGAAGGATGTTTAAGCCTTGAGACAATTGAGACATGGATTGTGTATGTGTGTCATTCAGAGGGTAAATGGTCAAGACAAAAGAGTGCCTTTGAGCGGGGTATGGTAGTATGTGTCAAGAAGTGCAACACTGCTTTTCCGTTTGTATCAAGAATGGTCCGTCACCCAAAGGATATCCAGCCAATTTGACACAACTGTGGGAAGTCAACATGGGCCAGCATCTCTGTGGAACGCTTTCAACACCCTGTAGAGTTCATGACCCGACGTATTTAGGCTGTTCTGAGGGCAAAAGGGGGTGAAACTCAATATTAGGAAGGTGTTCCTAATGTTTATTATAGTCAGTGTATATTGGCACACTACATTTTAGAGCCCAGGAAGAGTAGCTGATGCTTTTGCAGTGGCTAATGGGGATCCAAATAAATACCAATACCAAGTAGACTGAGGCATGGGTAACAAAATACACTTTGATGTTGGGGGTTTTAGAATCTCCCTCTGGTGGCCAAGTTCACCTGTTTAACAAATGTGTGTGGATAGTGGCTCTACCATGTAAGGTCTCTAATAGGTTGATTCATATTCTGTTACCGTATAAAATGATGAGCTCAGCTGGTCGTCCTCAGCATCGCGGCTAATTGTGCCAGGTTGGCCCATGAGAAAATCTAGCAGCTAGCCATTTTAGACCACAGGTATAAACTTTATGTCTAAGCAAAGGTTTGCGAGGATGGCCCCACAACTTCGTGACACATAATGAATTTCCACCTTTAATAATAATCAAATGAGCATGACATTCAAATGAGAAAATTCCCTGTCATTTTACAAGATATAAACTTCAGTAAGTTAAATATTTAATTTGGAAGGTGTTTCAAATGTTACATTTGTCACATCTTGAAATCAGACACAAACAAATACAGGCAGCTCATAATTAGGCACGCCTCTCCATTCTTTTGTGTGAAACTGTACAAACTCCAAAATAATGTGGTGCGTTTTGATATACCACTTCGCTCTAAAGCTGGCAGCGTAGCCGACTTGGTTGAAGTGACCATCGGAGTATTGAACTATTAGTCCCTACACCAGAGTTTCCCAAACTTGGTCCTCGGGGCCCCAAGGGGTGCACATTTTGTTTTTTGCCCTAGCACTACACAGCTGATTCAAATAATCAACTAATCATCAAGCTTTGATCATTTGAATCAGCTATATAGTGTTAGGGCACAAACCAAAACTTGCACCCCTTGGGGTTCCGAGGACCGAGTTTGGGGAACGCTGCCTACACCCTCCATAATTTTTGCTGCCTCAGCTTTGGGACACTTGTGCACATGGCAGAGGCACGCATGAATGTGCAAATAGAGAGCTTAGGGCCAAGGGGAAGGAGGAAGGGGGTGATTTGGGATTCAGTCTTGGACTAATTTATGTGGTCAGACATGTTTGGTAACTAGGGAACTGATTAAAGTTTAAGGCAAGGCACCACAGGCTAAAATTAAAATGTTGCATGTATTTCTTAAGATGTCAAAAAGTTTATATTTCCATTGATTTATCATACCACCAACATCAAAATGTCATGAATTGTAACCACATTTAAATGGACATACATCCACAATGTCAAAGCTCACTACATTGAATCACACACAATTTAAAAGCCAACTTTTCTCAGCCTCAGAAGCATCTGCATTCACAACATATTCTCCAGATGTATACATAGGGAGTTGTTGATATGTTGTTACATTTTTATTCTAGGTGACATTTTCTTCTGAAATATTTGCAAAAAAACCTTTTTTCTTTGTACCTTTCTTTAACGTTTTACAGATAGAAAGATTGAAAAAGTATTTATCCACAATCGACCACACACACACAAAAAAAAATCCTCAAAGGTTCTTTGAGCCCTTCAATGGTTCTTGCAGTTCAGAAAAGGGTTCTTTCCTCTTTAAGTGATAATTAAAATGTAAGTGTTGGCTCAGAATATTTTGGAGCGTGGTTTGCTCACATCTCTTTTTGTGCAACTGTGAGTGAGAGTTTCATTTCAGTTTATCTAATCTGTTGAGGTATACCTTTACATGTAAAAAAATATATATACAAACAATAACTATGACCAGCGATGGTGTCTTGTGAAAGACTCACGTATGACCATGTGTCAATTGAGAACTGTTGAGTAAATCAGTGCTCCTCAATTCTCACCTTAGGAACCCCCAGCCATTGTTGAGCTGACATACCTGATTCCACTTGTCAATAAACACAATAATAAAGACTATGTTTAATATGGCTAACCAGAAAAAATAAACCTGTATGTGTAAGGTTCTTTGTAGAACCTTTGAGATTGAGAAAGTTTCTTTGCAGAACCATTCTCCAAAAAGGTTCTGTAAAGAACCATTAAAATGGGTTCTTCTCAATCAGAGGCAGGTGTTAGTCATTGTCTCTGATTGGGAACCATATTTAGGTAGCCTGTTTTGTGTTTGGTTTTGTGGGTGGTTGTCTTCGTGTTTCTGCACCAGACCGAATAGTTTTTTTTTGTTTTTTTTCCTCCCCCCCCACATTTGTTGTTTTGTATTTTGTGGTGTTCACGTTTATCGTCTTTATTAAACGTGATGAACACTAACCACGCTGCACTTTGGTCCTCTCCTTCGTCCACAGAAGAAAGCCGTTACAGATAGATTAAAAAAGAAGTTATTAATGGGGGAAAACATCCTGTTAGGGTGTGGTGCCTGGCCTTAAAAGCCTGCTTTATGACTTCAGACAACTGAGAAATGTATCAATTACATGTAAGGGATATTATATTGATCATCAAGATGCGTTTCCTTTGAACGTTTAGCTTCATTGGAGGACAGAGACATTCATGTTGCTAATTTGAAACAGAGTCTTGATTTTGCATTTGTGAATACATGCTATTTTCCACATTTGCTCCCCTCACTCATATTTCTATTAGCTGCGTTGGGCTTAGTGCTAACGTGCTATTATATGGTAATGGGTTACTTATTAGCATACAGCTACTGTGCCCACTAATCACTACCAAACCGCCTATTTAGAATCGATCACCGTCTCTTCGAAGAGAGCTAATAAACATAGTCCAGTTTAACACTTAGAAGTACAGTTGTCTCTTGTGCATGGTGCCTCTCACTACAGTGCACGGGCCTACACACACATTCTTCTTCTTCTTTACAGCGCCAAATAAGGGTTCTTTGTAACCGTGGCAGATCCCTTTTTGGTGCTATGTCAAACTTTTTTAAGGTTCTACAAAGAACCATGCTCATAATGTTCTAAATGGAACCTTTACGGTGTTATAAATAACCCTCCCCTAACGTTTGATAGAAAACCATTAAAGATCCCAAACAGTGATTCTGATTCCCATGTAAAATAGCCTTGTGAGTGACTAAATTATCACCCATAATATGTTTTGGGGATAGAAATGCTGATAATTTGAGATAAAGGACTTTTCTTCTCTCCTGGCTAACTATCAGTAAGTTTGAAAAGGCAGGCTGAGTGGGCAGGGAGTGTATATTCATGACATCGCCTTGACTGACAGCTCTTTGAAACACCCATGTCAAGAAATGTGTATGCAGTCAGCAGTAAAATCATCTCAAGCAAATTTGGTGATTCACAAAGCAACTCAAACAACATTGAAATTGCATCAATGATGTCACATTTTTATACATCTCCCGTTTGGCATGTCTCTTGTGATGCGATTCCTAGCAGCACTGACGGATGTGTTGACATGACAACTATGGCAGAGTTTTGAATGACCCTTCCCCCCCTTTTGTTCCATGCTGGCTGAAGACCTACCTAGCAAGTAGCTAGCTAACACCAGACACAGATGAAAGGGGACACATACACGCATCTTTCCCACAGATGAATAGTGTAAACTTTTAATGAGAGAACTTACTGAGGAGCAAATTGAGAACCACTTAACTGTTCTCAATTGACATAAAGCCATACATTGGTCTTTCACAAGACACTGTTGTTAGTCAAAGACATGTTTAACAGGAAACATAACAATACATATTAGATAAACTGGTATAATACTCTGACTCACGTTGCACAAAAAGCGCTTTGTACAAACCTCGCCCCAAAATATTCAAATGAAAATTAATCTTCACTACATTTGAATTATCACTAAAAGAGGAAAGAACCCTTTTCTGAATTGCAAAGAACCACTGAAGAGCTCAAAGGGTTATTTGAGTCTTTCTGATTCCACATAGAACCATCACCCCTCCCAAAGAACCCATGAGGAACCCCCTTTTCTTGGTGTGCATATAGTTGTCTGTCTGTTGACTCATTTGAAGTGTGAGCAAATGTCCACAGTGCTCTCAAACCAGTGTTTTTTATTCCAGCACGTTGAATTATAGGCCTGCAATATTTACTAATGCTACACTTAGGATCTATGAGGACATGAAGTTCAGCTTGTCAATATTTCATGTTGAGAGCTATTTAGAAAGTCTACCCCCCCCCCCCCCCCCCACACACACACACACACACCTGCAGCTCTCCATTGGCTTCAAGCATCTCTCCTCTCCCATCTTTTCGAAAATATTTGTGTGGAATTAATATGCTCTCTACTTGTCACACATCTCCTTACACCACCACCATGCCGTTAATCTCTGAGATTTCTCCCACTGGCACGATCCATACTATATAGTGAGTTCTGTATAAATATAATGTAATTAATCCAACAGAAAGAAAGTGTTGATTGTGGCCAGCAGGCCTCCATGTGACTCCAGCTTTATTCAGAGATCAGGTTACACATTTGGGACTGGCAGGGCTGTTCAGATGACAACCCCAGAGCCAAAAGGGACCATGCCCTTAACTCCTTTTTCCTTTATTTATTCCCTCTTTCTCCTTCTCCGTATATCTCTCACACCTCTTTGGTAACAGAATGACAGCACAAAAAACACAAACTGTCATTCTCTTTCCAAACTTTGCATCTTTGCATCTCAGGTAAATGTGTTTTTGTAAAATGTTCTGTGGAAATTGTTAAAAGTAGTCCTCGTGCAACCATTGGTTTTTGTTTGACATACATTTTAAAGTGTAAAACCTGAGCGTCATCATCATTCTGTTACCGTGGAAATGCCCATCTCTCTCTCTCTCTCTCTCTCTCTCTCTCTCTCTCTCTCTCTCTCTCTCACTGCGGCAGTAGCAGCAGTATCCTCTGCTCTGCTCTGCTCTCCTCTCCTCTCCTCTCTGTGGTGCACCAACAGGCAGCTCTCTGGTCCTCTCTGTGTGTTTCTCTGTGACTGAGGACAGCAGCTAAAGGTTGGATGGAGGATGACTGATTTCCCAGAAGAACCAACAGCACCTCCAGGCCCCATTAAAGCCATCTGCACCTCGCCTTCCTGTTTATCTCATCCTCTCTCCCCTCTCCCCCTGGACCAAACACTGGGCCCCTCCCCTGCTCTGCCCACTCTATCCACAACCCCTCTACCAGCCCTCTAAAACCCCCTCCTACCACCCCATGGACCAAACAGCCCCCCTAATAGCCCCCCCACCTCTGCTGTACCCATCCAGTACCCCTTCCCCCTGGACCAAACATTGCCCCCCCCTTCCCTCCCCCTTCCCTCCCCTGCTCCAGTACCCCCTCCCCCTGGACCAAACATTGCCCTCCCATCCCTCCCCTGCTGTCCATATCCACTACCTCCTAGCCCCCTACCACCACACACACCGCCCAATGTCACCACTCACCACTGGACTCCCACTCCTCCCAGTACCCCAAAGTGCCCTGGCCCCCCATTCCCCTGCTGCCCCCTCAACCCCTCACTCAACCCCCATTGTGTTGTACCACCCTCAGGCGTGCCAACAACCAACCCTCTCTCCCTGCCAAGGCACCTTGGGCTCCATTACCCAGCGTTATCAGTGGGGACCAAGCAGGGGGAGACGACTAAAGTGGCATTTCCAGAGCGCATCAACAGATAACCCACACATCCTCCCCTCTCCCCCTCCACCCTCCTCACCATCCTTCTCCCCTCAACACCCCCCTACCATCCCACCCTCCGACCCCCCCCTGCCGCCTCGGGCCTCGTAAAATTGGACTTATGGCTGGGTTGCCAGCATAAATAAGTCCCTTTGATAGTTAGCGGAAGAAGTTATGACACTCTTGGGTACGCGTGAGGGACAGTGGCAGCGAGCGTCGTCTCAGGGAGGGCTTGCTAGCCTGGCACCCCGGTGGCTGTGATCTTTCTGACGATTCAGGGCACGCTCTCTTCATTACCGCCGGCCACCGGGGACTTGTTTTTTTCTGCAAGATTAATGAGTGCCGCGGAAATTCTCCAGCGCATCTCGATAATTAAGTCTTTGTTTATCAAAAAACAAGTTATATTAGGAGCAGGAAATTCGCAGTAATTATTCATAATCCTAACAATTCAAGTGTAGCTACCTCATTTGCCTGTGTAATTCTGCTTTTTAATTTCTTGCATACATTTGCATATTAATTTAGCCCGTTGGCTGCTGCAGGGCTCTGACAGTTTTTTTTTTGCTCGTTTTTTCCCTTCTCTCTCTCTCTCTTTTGCTCCGCGTGATGTTTTTCACAGGGGTGAGGCTCAGTTGGGTGGCATTTCGGCTGGGTGTAATGATAAATTATGAATTTTTCTAATTTGCTGCATAATGAAGTAACCCCTTCCGATCCACTTCCTCTTCTTTCCACCGATGGATGCACCAAGGCGCCGCTCCGCTCCGGCCCACATCAGATGGCTGTCAGGGCACGTTTACCCACCTCCTCCCTGACACGGCTGTACACACACACACACACACACACACACACACACACACACACACACACACACACACACACACACACACACACACACACACACACCCACACACACACACCTCCCAGCCACGGCCATGTGGTCATTAGGGACAGTGAAGGCGGCCATGCCGCGTGGGTGTCAAAGGCTGTTTGGTGAGTGAGAGGTGAGAAATCGTCAGCTCCCTCCCTCTCTCCCTCCCTTCCGTCCCTCCCTCCTTCCTTGGCATGCTCTCCGGCCCCTCTGTGCCCTGCCATCCCTGGCCTAACCTCCAATCCCTTCCCCTGCTCTGCTCTGCTCTCTGCATGTGGTGTCAACTCCCATTTACATGATGTCTCCCCAATGCCCTGTACCACGGTGTCACTGCCAGGCACTGCCAAACTCCACTAGCTGTGTCCACTCCAGAGAGAGAGAGAGAGAGAGAGAGAGAAAGAGAAAGAGAGAGAGAGAGAGAGAGAGAGAGAGAGAGAGAGAGAGAGAGAGAGAGAGAGAGAGAGAGAGAGAGAGAGAGAGAGAGAGAGAGAGAGAGAGAGAGAGAGAGAGAGAGTGCGTGTGAGTGTGCGTGTGAGTGTGCGTCTGTGCATGTGTGTGTTTGTTTAGCCTATGTTTATGGTATGTTTTTAGATTTGCGTAGATATATAGCCAGTCCTGGGCCTTGATGACAATGTCTAAGAGACACCCTGACATATGTTTAAGTGGTGCAGTGCATCGTTTGTTAAGTGGTAACTGTTACACAACTAGACTGGGGCCTGTCATAGGGGAATGAATATTGATGATGCAGAGACTCATGAAGGAGGCAGGATGATGTGCTTAAAATACACTGGGAGCCATTTAGAGCACTGCAAACACACCCCCACTGACATCTGAGGCACTCACACGCAAACGCTAGAACACACATGACACACACACACACACACACACAAATGCGTACATGCAAGCACGCACATGCCCGCTCAGGTACACACACGGAGGCCCGTGCGCACACATGATCTGACAATTAACCACTGACATGAAATATGATGTAACCTTTGACCTGAAACGTTGGCTTATAATGGGATGATCGCGTATTAAGCCTTATGAGACGAGATTTGACGATTCGAATAAATCAACACCGATTTAAGACGAAATCCTAGCTGAATGCATGTGACCGTTCAAACCATAGTGCATGTTAAGTCCTTTCCTTTCTCTTTGTTTAATATAATATAAAGGCCAGAATATTAAACATAATTTGCATGAATTTGATGCTATCCTACTTTGAGAGTGTTCATTACAAATTAACAATCATATAATACACAATCCATTGGTTCCTTGAGAAATAGGCCACTGAGAGAGCTTATTAAGGTATGGCTGTAACTCTCTCTCTCTTTATCTCCCTCTCCCCTTTATGAGGTAGAACTGGTAGAACTCTCTGGACTCATTTCTTTCTGTCAGAGCCACTGTCATGCTCTTAGATTTATCTCCTATAACCACGGTTACACACCAAACTGGTCAACAAATGGCGCATGGGCTCACCAAGATACTCTGCCCACATGTTGCAGCTCCAACTTCAACTTCATTTTTCGTTTGGCTTTAGTTTTTCTCGCAGGCTTTATAATCCATTGTTATCCTGACAATCTTTCTCTCCTCTGTTTGTGGTTCTTAGGATAAGGTCACTGTTGAGGTTAATGTTTCGTGAAAACCAAACATACAATGGCATTAAACCTTATTGCAAACCCTGAGTTGAAAGCTGTTCTGTAATCCTTTATGACTGTAGATAATACAGAAACCAGAACTCTAGCTCTATCTCTGTCTCTCTGTTCCAATCTCTAACTGAAACACAGGACAGCAACACTAGCTCTATCTCTGTCTCTCTGTTCCAATCTCTAACTGAAACACAGGACAGCAACACTAGCTCTATCTCTGTCTCTCTGTTCCAATCTCTAACTGAAACACAGGACAGCAACACTAGCTCTATCTCTGTCTCTCTGTTCCAATCTCTAACTGAAACACAGGACAGCAACACTAGCTCTATCTCTGTCTCTCTGTTCCAATCTCTAACTGAAACACAGGACAGCAACACTAGCTCTATCTCTGTCTCTCTGTTCCAATCTCTAACTGAAACACAGGACAGCAACACTAGCTCTATCTCTGTCTTTCTGTTCCAATCTCTAACTGAAACACAGGACAGCAACACTAGCTATATCTCTGTCTCTCTGTTCCAATCTCTAACTGAAACACAGGACAGCAACACTAGCTATATCTCTGTCTCTCTGTTCCAATCTCTAACTGAAACACAGGACAGCAACACTAGCTCTATCTCTGTCTCTCTGTTCCAATCTCTAACTGAAACACAGGACAGCAACACTAGCTCTATCTCTGTCTCTCTGTTCCAATCTCTAACTGAAACACAGGACAGCAACTCTAGCTCTATCTCTGTCTCTCTGTTCCAATCTCTAACTGAAACACAGGACAGCAACTCTAGCTCTGTCTTTATTTACATTTTTTATTTAACCTTTATTTAACTCGGCAAGTCAGTTTAGAACAAATATTTTTTTACAATGACGGCCTACCAAAAGGCAAAAAGGCCTCCTGTGGGGATGGGGGCTGGGATAAAAAAAATAAAAATACAAGACAAACACACATCATAAGAGAGACCAAAAACAACAACACAGCATGGCAGCAACAACTCTGTCTCTCTGTTCCAATCTCTAACTAAATCACAAGACATCAACACTAGCTGTATCTTTGTTCTCTCTGTTCAAGTCTGTAACAAGGTACTACCAATATGTAAATGTCTTCTGGCTAACGTATTCAGATTCACATGTCAGCCATCCTGACACCGGGTACCATTCCCGGGGACCTCAGAGCGTCACACGGTCCTCCGGTGTCACCTTGCTGTGCCAGCCCCGGAGCAGGCTGCTGGATGCTCTGACACTCACAATTAGACGGCCGTGTCACTGCCACACGATTAGACAATATTGGACGCTATCGTCCGCCTCACCTCTTGCTCTCTCCTTGTCTGTCACTCCGTCTGTCAGACTTTTATGATAATTTTGAGTTTTGTATTTTCCGCTTAAGGATAGGTACTGGCCAGCAGCATAATCCCGAAATGAGGATACGTCATTGATGCATAAGTTGTTTGTGATTGTTGAACTTTCCCACCTCTGGAATAGAGCTGAGGTTCATTGAGATCATGTAGGGGTTGCGGTGTGTGTGATCTGTTTACAAGGCTGGCGTTAGCAAGGGTCATGGGTCAACATTATTGCATGCGGTCACACCATGTTGGCTAATTAAGTGTGACAATATTGCGTTTTCTGTTGCCTGCGTTTTCTGGAATGGTCTCAACAACCGTATGTTCTGTTCTACTGAATATTAGTGCCTTGAGAAAGTATTCATAACCCTTTGACTTATTCTACATTTGTTGTGTTACAGCCTGAATTCAAAATGGGGTATTCTTGTTTTCACCCATTTACACACAATACCCCATAATGACAAGGTGAAAACATGTTGGTTTTTTTATTTTGCAAATGTATTGAAAATTAAACACAGAAATATGTCATTTACATAAGAATTCACACCCCAGAGTAAATACTTTGTAGAAGCACCTTTGGCAGTGATTACAGCTGTGAGTCTTTCTGGGAAAGTCTCTAAGAGATTTCCAGACCTGGATTAGGCAACATTTGGCCATTATTCTTTTCAGGATCCTTCCAGCTCTGTCAAGTTGGTTGTTGATCATTGCTAGACAACCATTTTCAGGGTCTTTCTATAGATGTTCAAGTAGATTTAAGTCAAAACTCTAACTCGGTCAGAACTTTCACTGTCTTCTTGGCAAGAAACTCCAGTGTAGATTTGGCCTTGTGTTTTAGGTTATTGTCCTGCTGAAAGGTGAATTCATCTCCCAGTGTCTGGTGCAAAGCAGACTGAACCAGGTTTTCCTCTAGGATTGTATCTGTGCTTAGCTCCATTCCGTTAATTTTTTATCCTGAAAAATTCCACAGTTCTTAACAATTACAAGCATAACCATAACACGATGCAGCCACCACCATGCTTGAAAAGATGGAGAGAGGTACTCAGTGTTGTATTGGATTTGCCCCAAACATAACACTTTGTATTCAGGACAAAAAGTGAATTGCTTGCCACATGTTTGCAGTATTACTTTAGTGCCTTGTTGCAAACAGGATGCATGTTTTGGAATATTTTATTCTGTGCAGGCTTCCTTCTTTTCAATCTGTCAATTAGGTTAGTATTGTGGAGTAATGACAATGTTGACGCATCCTCAGTTTTCTCCTATAACAGGCAAAAAACTCTGTAACTGTTTTCAAGTCACAATTGGCCTCATGGTGAAATTCCTGAGCTGTTTCCTTCCTTTCCGGCAACTGAGTTAGGAATGGCACCTGTATCGTTGCAGTGACTGGGTGTAATTAATAACTTCACCATGCTCAAAGGGATATTTAATGTCAGCTTTTTTTTTTTTTTTTTTACCCATCTACTGTATCAACAGGTGCCCTTCTTTGCGAGGCATTGGAAAATCTCCCTGGTCTTTGTGGTTGAATCTGTGTTTAAAATGCATTGCTCGACTGAGGGATAATTGTGTGTGTGGGATACAGAGATGAGATAGTCATTAAAAAAAATCAAGTTAAACACTATATTTACAAACAGAGTGAGCCTTCGCAAGGGGTTGAATACTTATTAACTCAAGACATTTCATATTTTAATTTTGATCAATTTGTAAAAATCTCTGAAAACATAATTCCACTTTGACATTGGATATTGGATATTGTCTGTAGGCCAGTAAATTTGAAATGGATAACCAATCTGCCGTTCTGCCCTTGAGCAAGGCTGTTAACTCCCAACAGCAACTGCTCCCCGGGCGCCGATGACATCGATGACACCAGCCCCCCCCCGCACCTCTCTGATTCAAAGAGGTTGGGTTAAATGCGGAAGTGTAACGGCTGTTGGAAGAAGGTGTGGACCAAGGTGCAGCGTGGTACGTGTTCATGATTTTTATTAACTGAACACTGAAATAACAAAAATAACAAAGAGAATGAACGAAACCGAAACAGTTCTGTCTGGTGCAAACCCCACAAAAACCCTGTGGGGAAAAGCTACCTAAGTATGGTTCTCAATCAGAGACAACGATAGACAGCTGTCCCTGATTGAGAACCATACCCGGCCAAAACAAAGAAATACAAACACATAGAAAAAGAACATAGAATGCCCACCCAAATCACACCCTGACCAACCCAAAAATAGAGACATAAAAAGCTCTCTACGGTCAGGGCGTGACAGGAAGACACATTCCGGTTGAATGCACTCAGTTGTTCAACTAACTAGGTATTCCCTATTATATTGTGTTTTTCCTGATATATGGAGGTGTAACGCACGTCGTGGGTGGAAAAAGAGGAGGACCAATGCGCAGCGTGGTAAGTGTCCATATTGTTTTAATAAGAATACTGAAAACTGAACAAAAACAATAAAACGACAAAACGAACAGTCCTGAACGGTGAAGCAAAACACTAAACAGAAAATAAACACCCACAAAACACAGGTGGGAAAAGGCTACCTAAGTATGATTCTCAATCAGAGACAACGATAGACACCTGCCTCTGATTGAGAACCACACCAGGCCAACACATAAACGCAACATAGAAAAAAAACAAACATAGACTACCCACCCCAACTCACGCCCTGACCAAACTAAAACAAAGACATAACAAAGGAACTAAGGTCAGAACGTGACAGGAGGATATTGTAAAGTGCTATTTCAAAAGCAGAGCAGCCTGTGCCTAAAGGTTAGGATACAAACCAATCTCACAAATGTTTTGTGACAAATAGATGTTTCTGAAAATGTTATGCTTAATCAACACGTGTGCATACTGCATATAACTTCTTAAAGATATTACGTCAAGTTTGTTTGTCATACAGTATATGTGGACTAATTAATATGTAAGGAGTCTTTGAAATTAACCCATTAATGTTGCTCTCGGGGATGCCTCACTGAGACAGTGAGTGAAAACCTTCTTGATGACTTTGAAGGGCTTATTGAGACAGTGAAAGCGTTCTTGATGACTGTGTAATGGAGATGAATGAGTTGGGCTGTAGAATATTTTTCATAACTATCATCAACACCTGGCTGCTTCTGGAAACATCTGCTTGCGTAACTCGTGTCATTCTGGACACGTCTTCACATGACACATGCGATGTGATACACATATGTCCATATGGAGACGTGTGCACTTGTGTGTGAAACACATGTGCACACACACATGCAGATATATACACACACACAGATGCACACACAAGCACGCACACACACACGTGTAGTTAAGTAAGGGTGTCCATACTATTGATGGGTTAGTGTATCCATTTTCACTTGTTGTTGGTGGGGAAGGTCCAACATCATGCATCCCAAATGGCAACCTATTCCCTATATAGTACACTACTTTTTTTTACTAAGGCCCCTAGGGCTGTGGTAAAAAAGAGTGCATTTTATAGGGAATAGGGTACCATTTGGGATATAACCTATATGCATTATGACTACACCATATTGGTATCAACCTGCATCTCTCCTTCCCTTTCAGCCCAGACTGAACCTACATCTCTGGCACTTGTAACAACCCTGCAGGTCTATGACTGCCAGGGTGAAAGGGTTCAGAGTGGAGAGAGAGGAAGAGAGAGAGAGAGTGAAAGAGAGACAGGAAGGAGAGGAGAGGAAGGAGTGAGGTGGCATGGTGGGGGGGTGGTGGGGGGGTTGTTGAAGTTGAAGCCTGTTCTTTTGTGCAGCCGCTTCTGATCATTTACATCAAGTTGACATTCGGAGAGTTTACTCTGGGGTCTGTAATTGTATTCTTTCGCCAGTTCTGCATTGCCAACCGTGAAAATGGAATCATATCAACCCTGACCAATTTTTAATGTACAAAATGAATTGGCAGAGGTTCAAAAAAGAGAGCTACAATTCAAATCAGGTGAATGATACATGGGAGTTTTTTTCTAGAATGCACAGAGCCGAGAGCACCACCCCCACCCCCCCACACTGCTCAACCCGTCCCCCCTAGCCCCCCCCCCCCCTTGCTCTCAGCTATCATATTACAATGGATTTCTTTTGCTTTCAGGGGAAGGGTAGGCAGGCTTTGAGGGAAGCTTGGGGGGGAGGGGGGGGGGGGCTGTAGAGAGGTGTTCTAGTGAGAGAGAAAGAGATTAAATCACCACAGATTTATAGTTGTCTTAAAGGTGAATTAACTAATTGAATTGATGGCCTAAAACAAGGACGGACAACCTCAATTTTACTGAGTTCACTGTAGCTGCTCAAAACAGACAGAGGTTGACATTTCATTGGCCCTGCTGGGTGGCTAATGTTGGGATGAGTGAGGGAATGCTGGTGTTTAAAACTGAACTGACACCATCCTGGTCTTGGATACGTCTGTATGAGATGGGGGTTAAGGGCTCTCTGGTATGGGACTCACTCCATCAATCATGTTTAGCTTGTACGCATGCCACAGAAGTATAAGGTAAATTAGCTGTCCTGGAATGTTTACCCTCTATTGTAATGTTGTGAGCATACAAGACAAGATACCACTCGGATTAGATAGCCATTAAGTATTATTTTATTAATGATCTATATGTTCATATGCTCACAACTCACATCGAGAATACATCATAGTTTACCTGACCACCTACAAGTCTTTGCTGTTGAATTCCCTTAAAGCTAGAGGATTGTCATTGCTAGTTCATTGTTGACTCTCCTCAACATTCCATTGGATTATATTGGATCTAAAATTATCCAGAATGATCCAGAAGGATCAGCGTGTTGGAATCTGCTCGTGTATGGAGAGGATCTCAAAGATTCCATATCTCCTAGACTCCCCTCTTTTTCTCCGACTTCAACTCCTAGTCCCTATTCCCCCTATGTGACAGTGCACCGAACCCCAGAAAACGGACGTGTCTCTTCCTCTTCCATATTCCAGTCAATATCTCTCAGAGAGAGACAGAGAAGGATGGAGAGAGAGGGATGGATGGAGATAGAGGGATGGAGAGAGAGAGAGAGGGAGAGAGAGGGATGGAGAGAGAGGGATGGAGAGAGAGGGATGGAGAGAGAGAGAGAGGGAGAGAGAGAGCGCAAAAAAACAAAGGGAGCGAAACGAAAGCCATACATATGTTAAAATCACATCAGTAATAAAGATTAAGTAGAAGTTAATAGCATCCTCAGTCATGCTTGTGGAGGTAATCTCTCTTTTTTTAAATCAAAATTAGATTTGGAGGAAAGGAACAAACAGGGGGCGAGACTTTGGCGTAATATTTTAATCAAATTGTCATGAATGAGTGCATACAATTAGAGATGCTGTCAGTCACAGAGCCAGGGACCCTGTTGTCACTCAGCTGTCATGTCGGGGAAGGGGGCTGGAGGGGTGGGGGGTTAAGCAAGGGGGAGGCATGACATGGCCAGGATTAGAGATGATGACCTTTTGCAGGGTCCCACATACAGTATGCGACCCCTTTGGCTACTATGCCTTGCGCTGTTGTAGCCGTCGTATGGACACCGTCTCCGTGTGTTTACTCAAAGAGGGTCAAGGACATGTGTGTGCATGCGTGTGTGTGTGTTCCTTACAGGCGGACTAATTAAGCGGCCGAGGTGGCTGCTCTGGAAGTCAGACAGTGAGAGACAAATCTCCTAATCTCATCAAATGATATTAGAGCAGGGGGGGGGGGGGGGGGGGGTGGAGAGGGAGAGGGGGAGGGAGGGAGGGAGGGAGGAAGATAAAGGTATAGAGGCCAAGAGGGGCAGAGTAAGAGGCAAATAGGGAGAGTGGAGACGTGGAGGGAGATTGCGATAGAGAAGGAGGGGGAGAGAAGCATTGGAGGACGAGGTGAGTTACAAATGGAGACAGGTAGACAATCAGGTTTTGCAGGCCACACTATACATGAATGCTATCATAGAAATGATTGTGTGGAATAAACACTCATGTCGCTGTTATCATACAGAAATAGATCCCCCCCCCCCCCTCCTCCTCCATCTCTGTTGATTCTATTGCTGTTGTTTTTTGCATGAGCACTCTAAAGCCTAAACAAGTGTGAAAACGATGGCTTATTAGTGTTGTTTGGGCCCGGGCGGTCTCCGTCTCTGTCTCGCCATGCACTGTGAATAAAACGCCCTGCGATTCGCCTCGGCATTGCTGATCTCTGTGCGTTGGAGCGTCGGCCTGCCTGCCTGCTCATGGTGAGATAATCAATTTCTGACACACCTAAAGAGGACCAGGGCTGGCTTCTCTTAATTGGGCTATTATGAGACCAAGAGGCATAGACAAATGAGGGGGCTACTTTATTATTAGCCAGACTGTTTGAGGAGAAGAGTACATTATTCTCCCTTCGTTGCCTATTGTATTTCTACCCCTCTGTTGAAGAAGAACAAAAACACATTTTCATCTTTTGGTTGTTGAAGATGACCATTAATGATCCCAAACCATTAGGGATCCTCTCAGAGATCAAGTCTGCGTTCCAAATGGCACCCTATTTCCTATAGTGCACTACTTTTGATAAGGGCCCTGGTCAAAAGTAATGCGCTAAATAGGGAATAGGGTGTAATTTGCGACGCAGGCCAAAATACATGTAGAGAACGCTCGGCCCACCATACTGGAGGTTAGCATGTGTGTCACCCACCCTTTTAAACCTGTTTTAACATTATCGCCATATTATTTGTACAAGTCATTACTTGCAAGCGGGAGACACCCCCCCCCACCTTCCCTCCAACTTTGATAACCGATAATTATGATTTATCAAATACATTTATCAGAATCAAGTCATCACTTAAAGTGACAGACTAAAGAGAAAATTGACATGTTAGCCAACACAGCAGACAGGTACGTAGTCCAACATTTGATACAACTAATTAAACACAATGTATGTCAGACACAGTGACTGATGCCTTGCATAATGGCATGTGTGTTTGTGAGCTGCTGGAAAAAAATCTACTCAGCCAAAACTGAAACTGAAACCGAAACGCCATGTGACAGCAAAACCACGGGCGACGTCAAGCTCTCCACTGAGAGAGAGGACTGACAGCATTTTGATTCAAAAACATTATTGAGCACCAAGTTAAAAAGCAGGGACAAAATTTAATGTATTTACTCTGTAGATATTTTACGTCCCAACAGCGCACAGTGACACACACACAATCCTACCTTTCCTCTTTGTGTTATATACACTGATTTAAGTTATTTTGCTACACAGAACATTGGCCAGTGTCACCTAGTGTGTGATTGTGTCAGATTTACTCTGTGGAGAGTAAAACATTTCCATCAAAACCCCACCCATCATTATCATATTCCCCAGCATGCCCTACTGCAGCTAGATAATTTTTTGGGATTGTTTTTAATATCTGTGTTTTTGCATGTAGCATTGCAAGAGCCTTAACTCCTGTAGCTTGATGTACAAGTACACCCCCTGGACAGGACACTATTATTTCTCCTTAATGCCAAGCAGAGATGCATCAGGTCCCATTTTTACAGTCTTTGGTATGACTCGGCCAGGGATTGCACTCACAACCTTCCTATCGCAAGGCGGACACTCTAACCACAAGGCCACTGGTGCATGTGCATTCCCTGAATGATTAATCTTATGCTTCACAAAAATAAATAACGTACATTTTTCTAAACTAATCCAATCAGTTAGTTAGATAGATGTATTGCACCCACTACTGAAATGGTTGTTACAGTTGAAATACACTATATGAGGTGTTATTACATCTGAGGTGTTATTACATCTGAGGTGCTATTACATCTGAGGTGTTATTACATAACACTGAAACTGTTAATTCCCTGACACGGACAAAGTTTAACAGTGTCGGCACGAAGCACAGTGTTCATTTAACACTCAAATGTTTTGGGCCCGTATGGACACTGGCCCAGTGTTACATGTAACAGTCGGTGTTGATTTAACACTGGAGTGTATACCAATGTGTTATGCATTCAGCCCGTAATCGTGTAAAACACCATAACCATCACAACATGCTACTCACACAAGGAAATGTCACCTCCTGTGAAATGGCGATGGCATGCTATTCCAGCAAATAACCCATATTACTTGAATGATAAACACCCCCTTGACAAAGAGTAGTAAATATCAAATGGAGAGCAGTAAAAATAAATGGTACGTCCCTCTCTGGTTATGGATTGGCTCATCGATCAGAGAGGGAAACATAGATATTCTCTTTGACAAGTAACGGGGTTGGTTGCACAACGGACATGGCGGAGGGGCATAAGTACGCGAGCGAGCAAACGAGGCTCGGTGTGGAGTGGAAGGCGGCCGAAGGCGGTAAGGTGCATCGGTGTGGGACGTGCTCCATTTGAGCGCGGATTATGGAAGCAGTGCATCTTGGGAGTCAGGTAGAAGAGGACAGGAAGTTGATGGATGGGGACTTTTGATTGATTTAACTCTGTCTGGTGAGACTCAGTGGTTCAAGACGTGCTAAAGAGTAGAGGAGATGAGGAGACATTATCAAGAGTAATTTCTTCAGGTACACTTATGCATGCAACGGGAGGATATCATTTGGTGTGCATCCCAGATAGCAGCCTATTTCCTATATAGTGCATTACCTTTGACCAGACCCCTATGGGTCCTGAAAAAAGTAGTGCACTAAGAAGGGAAAATGGTGCCATTTTGAACCCAGGCATGGTCTGTGTTGAACCCAGCCATGGTCTGTGTTGAACCCATCTGGTGATGATGTTGACATTTTTTGGGACCAGTTATGTATGTTTTGAATGCTTGACTTGACTCTTTATGTCAATGGGGCTGTTATACTGTATGTCTGATGTGTTTGGCATAAAATATGTCTGTATGATCTCATTATAAATCATCCAAGACATCCATTAACCCGTTACACCCGTTAAACGTATAACATGAATCCCCAAATAGTCATTACAAGGTAACTAAAACCACAGTTACATCTCACATTCACATAATACTGATAATTACCAAGATAATAAATGTATTAAGATCTCCTCATTCATTAATTTGTCCTGCTGCAGGCAGGCCTGACTGGAGCTAGACTGTGTCTTCGTCCCAAATGGCACCCTTTTCCCTATGCATTGCTCTAGTTTTGATCAGAGCCCTATGTTCCCGTATGGGCTCTGGTCAAAAGCAGTGCACTATATAGGGAATAGGGTACCATTTGGGATGCAGCCTACAGCAGTGTATCCATTCATCCAACAGTGTTATTCCCAGTCATTTGTCTACATCAGCGGCCCACATCAGAGCTCAGATTGAGCTGCAGCCAAGCTCTACCACTTAATCACCGGGTTAATGCCAGCCTCAGAGGAAGAGAAGGTGTTGGACATATTGAGATTTCAGTCCATTTACAAAATGTGCATAGGAAATTACCCAGACCCCGTGTCATTCTCACCCCCCTCAACCCCCTTCTGCCCCCGAGACACTGTTAATGCCAGCAGGGCATGGGGGGAAAGAGGGAGGAAAACAGGGAGGAGGGGGGGTTGAAGGAGAAGGAGATGTTAATCAAAACCTGCCCGCATGTTTTAAAATAGTTGGCATTGAGTCATTCCCCTTCTCTCATTTCTCCAGCCCTCCTTTCTTTCTCTCCCTCATTTTATTCTCTCTTCTCTCCTTGTCTCCTTCTGTCATTTCTCTCACTTCATCTTTCGTCCTCCACCGTTCTCCGTTCATTTCTCTTTCTTTCTACCTCTTCCTTTTATATTCCTGTCCTCTCTCTCTTCCACACTCTCTATCTGTATCACTCTCACTTCCTCCCTTCCCACCCCTCTCTCTCTCTCTCTCTCTCTCTCCATTCGGTGGGAACATGGCGTCCTGAGTCCCTGTGAAATATAACTGCCGGTGTCTGAGGAGGGGCTGTGTGTGCGCTCTGGCAATATGCTCTCACTCAATCAGATTTGCATAAGTAACCTCTCAGCAGGGCTGCTCCACTGCCCAGGTGCAGGCCTATTTGCATATAGAACTGTGAGAGGGCTCCCCAGAGTCACTTTAGACTCCAGTGACTGCTGAGTGAGCTTACGGGCCGCGGCGCCCCACATGAAATTTGAATTAAAAACCTTGCCTTCCGCCCTGTTTTTTTTTTTTTTAGGGGATGGGGTGGGGTTGGGGGAGGGGGGGGGGTGGGTGGGGGGTGTTTGTGTGTGTGAGTTTGTGCGTGTGCTTGTGTGTCTGAGGGCGGAAATGGGGCTCAACACGGAGGCATGTCAGTAATGAATGGAGAGACAGATAGCCCAAAAGAGATGGATGGATGGATGGACAGAGGGATGGGATGGACCACTGCTCACAGTCTTGGAACGTCAGGATGAGATTGAAGGTGAAGGGATGATACGTGTGGTGTCATGTGGACAAATGTAAAACAGAAAGCTGCGTTTACGCCATTACCCCTGAATCATCCACTATTATGGACTGATTTGTAATGAGAAGTTAAGTTTAACCAAAATCTCTTCTGCATCTTCTTCCTCAATGGTGATAACAGCACATTTTTTATTTTATTTTTTATTTATTTCACCTTTATTTAACCAGGTAGGCTAGTTGAGAACAAGTTCTCATTTGCAACTGCGACCTGGCCAAGATAAAGCAAAGCAGACACAGACAACAACACAGAGTTACACATGGAGTAAACCATAAACAAGCCAATAACAAAATAAACAAATCAATGACACAAAGTCTATATACAGTGTGTGCAAAATGCATGAGGAGGTAGGCAATAAATAGGTCATAGGAGCGAATAGTTACAATTGACCAGATTAACACTGGAGTTATAAATGAGCAGATGATGATGTGCAAGTAGAGATACTGGTGTGCAAAAGAGCAGAAAAGTAAATAAATAAAAACAGTATGGGGATGAGGTAGGTAGATTAGGTGGGCTATTTACAGATGGACTATGTTAGCTGCTCAGATAGTTGATGTTTAAAGTTGGTGAGGGAAATAAAAGTCTCCAACTTCAGCGATTTTTGCAATTCGTTCCAGTCACTGGCAGCAGAGAACTGGAAGGAAAGGCGGCCAAATGAGGTGTTGGCTTTGGTTGATGATCAGTGAGATATACCTGCTGGAACGTGTGCTACGGGTGGGTGTTGTTATCGTGACCAGTGAACTGAGATAAGGCGGAGCTTTACCTAGCATAGACTTATAGATACAGCATATGATGACTGAGATAAGAAAATTAAACGTTAACAGTGCAAACACCATATTATTTCTGTACCACTGAGCACTGTTTCTATCCTTCTCTGGGTGTGAATTCAAGCATATACTGTATATTGAAATGTATCCTCTTATTCTCATATGGCGTGACAGTAGCAAAGGAAATTGGCTGAGAGGATCTCACTGGTGTCCCATTTTCTAAGAGATAAAAACTTGTAAAACAATGTATTTTAATACACGAGGACCCACAGTTTGCATCAGAAGGGAATCGGTGCATAATTCTGGGGCTCCAGCTTTGACCTTGACTTAATACTATCTTTAACAGAGGGCTATTTGGTGAAACCACTGGCTGTACTGTATGTCATTTGTACTTTCTTATATGTTAATGTATCGAGGAATTTATTCTAAGTCCCTAGGAAAAAAAAGGAGTCACCGGGGAATTCCAATGGCTGAGCAATATCCCTTTCCCATGAATAGAGGATATTGTGCACTGACCGTTAGAGGAATAGCCTATTTGAATATATCCTTCTGTTGTCTGTGACTGCTTGCTAAGGTAATCAGATAATATCGAGAGGTGGCTAGAATACAACAAGGATGGTACAATCCTCTGTAGTGTGTTTGTTCTGTACTGTGGCCGTTCCCTTTAAAATAGAATGTAGGAAACGAAACCACTGGTCATTCATTTCAGTCTTACATCTGCGTCTACGAGTGAGGGTCTCTTTAAAGCAAATATTTACAGAAGGGTGTAAATTGAGCTTGTATCGGTACTTTAGCAATACCACTTATCTTCAACTTTCATTTTCATCCAAGAAGTGCGATATGTATTGTATGGTATATCCAATGTATGTGGTGGCAATGAAACATTAGTTTAGTTTCCACATTCACAGTGTACACACCTCTCCGCTGTAAAGTACTACACAAAACTCTTGACTACATGCTTAGCTCACACTGTGCAAACACACCATGTGGAAGTGAACCTGTCTTTTCACCTAGTGCAGGTCAGGCACCCTATAGTGAACATATGAAAGGACGCTTGTTATATACAGTGCAGGCAGTGTTAGGTTAAAAAGGGGAAGGAAGATGAGGAAGAAAGTGGATGGTGGAAATATAAGGCTAACCTATCCCACCAGGTCTTCATCTCTTATGTATAGAAATTGGAAACGCCTGACTGTCCGAAGCGTCTTATCTCCCTGTCCAGATAGCATCACAAAACAGCCCTGTAATGACCACATGCTCCATTTGATAATCCAAAAGCCGTCCCCTTCCCTGTCCCCGTTTGTGCAGAGATATGTGTGCTTTCTCCCCGCCGGCCGTTGCTAGGGTCTTAGGGCTTAGGGCCTGGAGAGCATGAGTGCATTACAAATACAAAGGAAATGCATTTGGGCTCTCTCTCTCCACTGCTCCGGCTGCTGGGTTAACATAATAGCCTTCCCCTGCTGGCCCTGGCCTTGTTTTTGATTGATACTTTTCAATTACAGTCGCTCCGTCCAACCTGTCCCAACCCGCTCCCTCCACCCAAACATTCAAAATGCTATTTTTTTCCCCTCTGTGATAACTTCAAACATTTAGGGGGTACAAGAGCGCCAGTAACCCTGTTTAGCTGGTGCAGTAAATTGGTTCCATGTTCAACATAATAGCACTGACAGGCTTTTGCTAGGGAAATCAGTCTGGCAAAGGGACATGCCAACGATAAGACACCCAGCTTTGAAATTCTATTTCTCGGTATCAGAATTAAATCTGGACTTTTTCTTTGCTGGTGAGGCACTCTGTAGTTGCTTCCTCCACAGCTGTACCATTTGATCATGGGTGACAACTAATACTTACCCCTGAGATCCCTGCATGCTCTTCCCATTTTAGGGATTTTGGACCACTTTTGTTGTTTTGTTATTTTTTTTCATGTTGTCTTATTGGTTGTCTAAATATCTACTGATTTGTTCCATTGTAGAATATAATGGTGTTGCACATATTCTGTACTTTACCTCAACAGCATACTGTATTCGCTTTTGTGTATTTTATCCTCTGCAATGTCAATGGAGGCATTTCCTGTTAGAAATAAAGCATAGTTTACTGTTCTAAGAGCGAAGGGTGTTTCACATCTTTGCTTGTCAATGGGCCACAAAAGCACTGATTCAAACACAAACAAATGTCTGATGACTGAAGAGAAGAATATAAAAGAAGAAATCAGTCTTTACTCTGTAATTCATACAAGGAAGGAATCCCCTCATAATCCTCAATATCAATAACAGACACACGCATATGCCTCTCTATCATTATCTCTGATCCATATTCATAAGCATTCTAATACATACATATTGTAATCAGCAGTAAAGGAAGAGTATATCTGTCTATCTGATATCCATGTGGTGAGGAGTGACAGCAATAGGCCTTGAGATAATTAATCGATTTAGTTGAGGGGTGGAAAGCCACCCGTCGCTAGGTGAGATAAGTTTGTGGATTTACACATTTTAAAGTCATCCAGTCCCTCAATGGCACCAAACTGTGCGATATTCTAATGCCATTAATTACTATTTCCGATTGGATGGTCTCGGCTGTGTCTGGACCAGCTGTTTCATCAGTGTGTGTGTGTGTGTGCTGTGTGCGCGTGCATGTGAGAGAGAGAGAGAGAAAGAAAGAGAGAGAGCAAAAAAAGAGAGAGACCACCACACCCACTCTGTGGGTCCCAGTACACCCCACATTTATCCTTTAGTCACGGGGTGACATTCTATAAGCCTCCTGCTGTATTTCTGCCCACCATTGGATTGTCAGGGACTGAAAACATTACTGTACACATGCTTTCACTGAGTTATGTTTATCCTTATAAGAACAAATAATATTATTGCAAGATAGCATCATTGATCGGCACAGAGCGCCACAGAGAAAGTTATAAAAACTAGACCTACTGCACTTTACTATTGGTAATGGATCTGGTATTAGTAAATATTGTGCCATAACGTCGAACAATACATCAAGAGAGTACATGTTCCTACACTAAACATATGTACAGTGTTGCCTAGTGTTGATTTTTCAGTGTGACATTTCTAATGTTGATTCCGGTGTTCAATTAACTCTGTAAATGTTAAATGAACAGTCATTGGTGTAAAAGAACCCCAGTGTTGGCGTTAATAACCAGTGTTAAACTTAAACCATGCCCATCATTATCATATTTCTCAGCATACTCTATTGCAGATAGTTTTTTTAAAGAATTGTTTGTTTCAATATCTATGTTTTTGGATTGACTGATTCATTAATCTTAATGTATGGTACTCAAATATAAATACATTTTTCTAAACTAATCAAATCTGTTACTTGGATTTATTTCACCCGTTACTGAGGTAGTTTAGGTAGTCTAATAGTTTAGGGTACCTCCATTAAGTTGGCTGTAATGGAGGTTGCAGGTGAATGTAAATTCCGAATGTTGAATAACCCATTCTGGCTTAATTCAAATGCTTCTACACCTACATTGCTTGCTGTTTGGAGTTTTGGGCTGGGTTTCTGTACAGCATTTTGTAACATCAGCTGATGTAAGAAGGACTTTATAAATGCATTTGATTGAAATAGGAATTACACATCATTTTGCTCGCTAGCATAATGCGATTTGCAGGCTTGAAACGTTACTTTTGTGCTAGTGTATTAAGGTAAACCTAGGCCCTCAAAATAAGTGCTTATTAAATACTTGTGTTGAGTAATTACATTTTAATGACGACATATGTGACCCATTACAGACAGCTGGATGCATGTCGCACCACACTAGATCACAGGAGAGGCATTTGAATGTAATACATTCAATACAATAAAATACACATTTTTTTTCTCAGTTGTCACGCCCTGACCTTCGAGAGCCGTTTTATTTCTCTATTTGGTTAGGTCAGGGTGTGATGTGGGGTGGGCATTCTATGTTTTGTTTTCTATGTTTCTTTATTTCTATTATTTTGGCCGGGTGTGGTTCTCAATCAGGGACAGCTGTCTATCGTTGTCTCTGATTGGGAATCATACTTAGGTAGCTCTTTTGCCCTCCTTCAGTGTGGGTAGTTGACTTTGTTAGAGGCATTATAGCTGGAGTGAAGCGGCACGGTCGTGTTCTTGGCTACATTTTCTATAAATAAAAGGAATATGTACGCTCACCACGCTGCACTTTGGTCTACTTCCAACAACACTCGTGACATCAGTAAAATCCTTTTTTTCCCAGAAATGCCTTCTTGGAGATTTGAACTGTCATGTGCATGTGCATATGTCATCTGTAAATATAAATAAAATGTCAAATCACAAACCTGTTTAGACACAGAGAATATACAGAATATTGCCTAGACATGATTGGTTGAGATACTGAAGGGGCTGGGACATTCACGAGAAAGAGAGTCCATTCTGTTGCTCAAGGCTTCTCTGTCAAATGGCTCATCCTGCTCTCTAATACTGCAGATATATATTTTTTACATCCATTAGATTGACTAATATTTTCATCATGGACTACATGCAAAGTGTGGCTACAGCATTCAATACCAGTGTTGTCCTGAATACAGTTGCTGGTATCAACACAGCTCTGTCTTCTGTGGCTAAGGCAGTCTGTACTGGCTGAAACCAAGCGGGAAAGATTATTTTGAATGTGTTTCAGTTTGTCATTAATCATCATAATCCATACACCGTTAAAGGTTAAAATGCCAAGATAGCTACATGTACATACGTTATTGTCTCAACTGTATGGAAAGGTTTTCCATTGTTAGCTATGTAGCTAGCTAACTAGACAGTTGCATACAGGTACTGATATAGCTTGCATTAAGACAGCTAGCTGAGCTGGCAAGTTGCATTCTGCTGTTAATGTTGATTGCTGATGTGCTAAGGCATGCATGACAGGATGATCATCTTTTTCATGTTTTCCAGTTTGTCATGTTTAACTTACTAGCTACAGAAATGTGCCACTGTGGTGCGAATGCAAACCCCATGTTACGTTACAGGAACACATGCTACGTTGAAATGATAGCTAAATAGCTAGCTAGCGATTGGATAATAGATTTCAATGTAGTTTTTTTGTATGTTCAATTAGCTGGCTAGCTAGATGAATACCATTTACATCTAGCCAGCTGGTAATTCTGAAGATAAATGTTTGCTAAATCTAGCAAGTTATCTTGTGTCTGCATTGCCATTGTTAGGCTGGAAGAAGGTTAAGTGTGTACAGGGGATTTTAGTAGCGGTTAACAGGCAAAAAAAAGAAGCTATAGAACATTCATCAATTAATGTTTTAACCAATGTTTCTGGATATTACCTCATTTGCACACACTGTATATAGATTTTCTTCAACTGTATTATTGACAATATGTTTTGTTTATTCCATGTGTAACTCTGTGTTGTTGTGTGTCGAACTGCTTCGCTTTATTCTTGGCCAGGTCGCAATTGTAAATGAGAACTTGCTCTCAACTTGCCTACCTGGCTAAATAAAGGTGAAATAAAAATGTTAATAAAAAAATATATAAACTGTAGATATTGTCTTCAGCATAAACCTGCCTCCACCACAATTACAAGGAGATGATCGAGGGTGAACAAGCAACAGTCAGGTATTATGTATTTGTACTTTATGCTTATTGCTTGGACTTGGGGGTCAATGCATGTTATTGCTGGTATGCAAGGTTTTAATGTCTTGTCTATTTTTGTCTGCTTTCCTCCTTTACATATTTAATTGTCTGGAGCCTGGTGTTGTCATGGCCATGGAGCTTTCACTCAGATGGAACCAGGTTTCAGCTACTGTGCAATGTTGACGTCCTTCCTCCCAAAGATGTGAAAGTATCCCCCGGACTGGACACAACCCGGCAAACTCGGGTTCTTGGTCAAGTTTGAGAAGATCAGGACTCTTGCAATGAAAAGGCCATGGGCAATGACATGTCCTAAGGGCAGGACAAAAATATGCTCTCAGGCCAAAGTTACTCAAAGGATCTTATGATATACAGCGCCTCCGGAAAGTATTCAGACCCCTTGACTTCTTCCACATTTTGTTACGTTACAACCTTATTCTAAAATAGATTCAATAATTTCCCCCCCTCATCAATCTACACAGTGTTGAAGGAAAATACTAATCATATTTGCAGTGGGACGATGGTTAACAGCCGATAATCACATAGGTATATTGTTTTGAAATTACAACCTATTACACAAATGACTTCAGTACCTGCATAGAATCATATGAAGCAGCCCCATAATGACAAAGCAAAAACAGGTTAACATTTTTTTGCTAATTTATTCAAATAAAAAATGGAAATATTATATTTACATAAGTATTCAGACCCTTTACTCAGTACTTTGCTGAAACACCTTTGGCAGCGATTACAGCATAGAGTCTTCTTGGGTATTTGGGGAGTTTCTCCCATTCTTCTCTGCAGATCCTCTCAAGCTCTGTCAGGTTGGATGGTGAGCGATGCTGCACAGCTATTTTCAGGTCTTGCCAGAGATGTTCGATTGGGTTGAAGTCTGGGCTCTGGCTCCCTGACCAATGACATTCAGAGACTTGTCCCGAAGCCACTCCTGCATTTTCTTGGCTGTGTGCTTAGAGTCATTGTCCTGTTGGAAGGTGATCCTTTGCCCCATTCTGAGGTCCAGAGCACTCTGGAGCATCAATAATCTCTCTGTACTTTGCTCTGTTCATCTTTGCCTTGATCCTGACTAGTCTCTCAGTCTCTGCTTCTGAAAAACATCCACACATCATGATGCTGCCACTGCCATGCTTCACCATAATTTTACCTTTATTTGACTAGGCAAATCATTTAATTAAGAACAAATTCTCATTTACATTCTTATCTACCCCAGCCAAAACCAGACGACGCTGGGACAATTGTGCACCGCCCTGTGGGACTCCCAATCACAGCCAGATGTGATGCAGCTTGGATTTGAACCAGATACTGCAGTGACACCGCTTGCACTGAGACGCAGTGTCTTAAAACACTGCGCCACTCGGGAGCCCATTCAGCCAAAGAGCTCAATCTTGGTTTCAGCAGACCAGAGAATATTGTTTCTCATGGTCTGAAAGTCTGTAGTTGCCATTTGGCAAACTCCAAGTGGGCTGTCATATCTCTTTTACTGAAGAGTGGCTTCTCTCTAGTCACTCTACCATAAAAGCCTGATTGGTGGAGTGCTACAGAGATGGTTGTCCTTCTGGAAGGTTCTCCCAAGAGGAACTCTAGAGCTCTGTCAGCGTGACTATCCGGTTCTTGGTCAACTCCCTGACCAAGGCCCTTATCCACCAATGGATCAGTTTGGCCGGGTGGCCAGCTCTAGGAAGAGTCTTGGTTGTTCCAAACTTCTTCCGTTAAAGAATGGTGAAGGCCACTGTGTTCTTGTGGACCTTCAATGCAGCAGATATATTTTGGTACCTTTCCCCAAATCTGTGCCTCGACACAATCCTGTCTCGTCACTCTACGGACAATTCCTTCGACCTCAAGGCTTAGGTTTTGCTCTGACATGCACCGTCAATTGTGGGACCATATATAGACAGGCGTGTGCCTTTCCAAATCCTGTCCAATCAATTGAATTTACCACAGGTGGACTCCAAGCAAGGATGACCAAGGTCAATCTCAAGGGCGACCAATGGAAACAATTTCGTGTCTCACAGCAAAGGGTCCGAATACAGATGTAAATAAGGTATTTTCAGTTTTCTTATTGTGTGTACATTGCCAAGTAAACATGTATTATTTCATTCATTTTAGAACAAGGCTTTAGCGTAACAAAATGTGGAAAAAGTCAAGGGGTCTGAATACTTTCTGAAGGCACTGTAGGCCTCAGTCCAGATATTGTTTTTAAGTTTAGGTTTTACCTTGATTGTAGGCTACTATCGTTAGCACATAGCCACATGCGCATGTGTTCCAATGTGAATTCTTCAAGAGATGGGTGGGTCTAAGGCTCTAGAGGGTGTGAAAGGTGCTACATGGGCGTGAACAAAGAACAGCGCTGTTCAATGTGGAAGTTTATCTTTGTTATAGAACAATCGGCCGTTTAATACTGTAATGTTCAGAGAATCCATTTGGGCAATTTGGTGAAACTATTCATTTTCTAAAAATGTTTCCCAAGGATTAATGTAGAGCGAGTGTGAAAATCAGATCAAAATGATTGAATGCCTTTTTCACCGAAATGGGATAATACACTTAAAAAAGCCTTATTACTTCCCTCATGTTTCCTCCAACCACAGCGTATGATGAGCTCCGAGTCAGCACAAATTTAGGAAAATAACACTTAAACGAGACAGTGGGTCACATATTCACTTAGGATTGCACTTGGTGAAGGCAACATGACAAGCTAATATAGAGACTGCAACAACCATGTCTCTGTCACTAACAAATACGGTCATGGGTGGTAATTTTACAAGTCACCTGAAAAGCAAGGTACTCTGGGAGATATAAAATAAGGCTTTACACTAAGCATAAAATTAATTTCACATTGAAAAGTGTAGACTCCTGCAGAAACTGGACAAGTGTTAAATTTAACATTGTCAGTGTTGATTTAACACTTGAGAATTTTGGTTTTTATCTTAAATTTTTGTATCTGCTATAATTTTTTGGGAATTCCGACCCAGTTTTCAGGCTACCCAAGAGGAAACTCCAGCAAAAAAAGAGTCAGGGGGAGGGGGGAGTACTGGCGAGATTAAAATGAAGGGAAAACCGGCCACCTCTTCTCTCCATTTCATTGGCGAGTCACTGGATAATAAGATGGATGACCCACGATCGTGCATGTCAGCTATTACCGGGACTGATGTATATATTCCACCTCAGGACAAGAAAAACAACAAGCTGGAACCTTAACGAACTGTACAAAGCTATAATCTAAACAAGCAGGAAACCATGCACCCAAAGGCTACTTTCCTTGTTGCCGGCGATTTTAATTATGCATCATTAAGACACGTGATGTCCAACTTCCATCAACACGTCTCTTTTGCTACTAGGAGTGAAAAAGTCCTATACCACAGTTACTCAACCCACAAGCAAGCATACAATGACGTCCCTTGTTCCCTCTTTGACAAATCAGATCATGACTCCTTGACTCCCCATCTTGTCTACCAGCAGAAGCTCAAACAGGAAGTGCCCCTGAAGTGCTCCTAAGAGAAATGGTCCTCCGAATCGGAGGATGTCATACAGGACTGCTTTGCTAGAGCTGGCTGGAATATGTTCCGGGACTCTGCCAATAGCATCGACGACCTAACCCCCTCTGTCACCAGCTTCATTAGGAAATACAACACCGACAATGTCCCCACAGTGATGGTTCAATGCCTCCCCAATCAAAAGCCCTGGATTAACACTGAGGTTGGTGCTAAGTTATAGGACAGGGCTACTGCACACAGGGCTTTCGCAGTCAACCCGAGGCTATGGCTGAGGACACGAACAAGTACAAGAAGTCCCATTATGACCTCTGCGAGCCGGACAGTATTCCAGGGCGCATTCTCAGAGCATACGCAGAACACCTGGCAGGCACATTCGTAGTCATTTTCAACCACAATCTTGTCTAAGTCTGTAATTCCCAACCCCTAAAGCTGACCACCATCATTCCTGTTCCCAAGAACTCCAAGGCTACCTGCCACAATGACTACCACCCTGTAGCACTCACATCTGTAATCATGAAGTGCTTTGAAAGGCAGGTTATGGCACACATTATCTCCATTATCCCAGACACCCAATTTGCATACAGCCATACCTCCCCAACAGATCCATAGAAAACGCAATCTCAATTGCACTCCACACTGCCCTCACCCTCCTAGATAAGAGGAATACCTATGTGAGAATGCTGTTCATTGACTACAGCTCAGCGTTCAACACCATAGTCCCCTCCAAGCTCATTGCCAAGCTTGGGACCCTGGGATTTAACACCTCCCTCTTCAACTGGAACCTGGACTTCCTGACGGGTCGACCCCAGGTGGTGAGGGTAGGCAACATCACCTCCACCACCTTGACCCTCAACATGGGGGGCCCACATGGGTGTGAGCTTAGTCCCCTCCTGTATTCCATAGTCACCCACTACTGCATGGCCATGCATGACTCCAACACCATCATCATGTTTGCTGACGACGCAACGGTGGTAGGCCTGATCACAGGAGACGATGAGACAGCCTACGGGGAGGCGGTCAGTGACCTGGCAGTGTGGTGCCAGGACAACAACCTCTCCCTCAACGTGATCAAGAAAAAGGAGATGATTTGGGACTACAGGAAAAAGAGGACCGAGCTTGCCCCCATTCTCATCGACGGAGCTGTAGTGGAGCACGTTGAGAGCTCCTTGGTGTCCACATCACCAACAAACTAACATGTTCCAAGCACACCAAGCCAGTTGTGAAGAGGGCAAGGCAAAACCTATTCCCCCTCAGGAGACTGAAAAGATTTGGCATGGGTTCTCAGATCCTGCATCGCTGCTTGGTATGGCAACTGTATTGCCCTCAATCGCATGCCATCCAGGACCTCTACAGTGGCAAGAAAAAGTATGTGAACCCTTTGGAATAACCTGGATTTCATCAGATTTTATCTGATCTTCATCGAAGTCACAACAATAGACAAACATAGTATGCTTAAACTAATAACACACAAATTATTGTATTTTTGTTGTCTATATTGAATACATCGTTTAAACATTCACAGTGTAGGTTGGAAAAAGTATGTGAACCCCTAGACTAAGGACTTCTCCAATAGCTAATTGGAGTCAGGAGTCAGCTAACCTGGAGTCCAATCAATTAGACGTGATCGGAGATGTTGGTTAGAGCTGCCCTGCCCTATAAAAAACACTCACAAAATGTTAGCTTGCTATTCACAAGAAGCATTACCTGATGTGAGCCATGCCTCAAACAAAAGAGATCTCAGAAGATCGAAGATTAAGAATTGTTGACTTACATGAAGCTGGAAAAGGTTACAAAAGTATCTTTAAAAGCCTTGATTTGTAAGACAAATTGTCTATAAATGGAGAAAGTTCAGCACTGTTGCTACTCTCCCTAGGAGTGGCCATCCTGCAAAGATGACTGCAATAGCACAGCGCAGAATGCTTCATGAGGTTAAAAAGAATCCTAGGGTGTCAGCTAAAGACTTACATAAATCTCTGGAACATGCTAACATCTCTGTTGACGTGTCTACGACACTAAACAAGAATGGTGTTCATGGGAGGACACCACGGAAGAAGCCACCGCTGTCCAAAAAAACATTGCTGCGTGTCTGAAGTCTACAAAAGTGCACCTGGATGTTCCACAGCGATACTGGCAAAATATTCTGTGGACAGATTCATCTACAGTTGAGTTGTTTGGAAGGAATACACAACACTATGTGTGGAGAAAAAAGGCACTGCACACCAACATCAAAAACCCATCCCAACTGTAAAGTATGGTGCAGGGAGCATTATGGTTTGGGGCTGCTTTGCTGCCTCAGGGCCTGGACAGCTTGCTTTCATTTACAGAATAATGAATTTCCAAGTTCATCAAGACATTTTGCAGGAGAATGTTAGGCTATCTTTCCACCAATTGAAGCTCAACATAAGTTGGGTGATGCAACAGGACAATAACCCAAAACAAAAAAAATGGTTTCAACAGAAGAAAATACACCTTCTGGAGTTACCCAGTCAGAGTCCTGACCTCAACCCTATTGAGATGCTGTGGCATGACCTCAAGAGAGCATTTCACACCAGACATCCCACGAATATTGCTGAACTGAAACAGTTTTGTAAAGAGGAATGGTCCACAATTCCTCCTGACCGTTGTGCAGGTCTGATCCGCAACTACAGACAACGTTTGGTTGTGGTTATTGCTGCCAAAGGAGGGTCAACCTGTTATTAAATCCAAGGGTTCACATACCTTCCCCACCCTCCACTGTGAATGTTTACACAGTGTGTTCAATAAAGACATGAAAACAAATAATTCTGTGTGTGTTATTAGTTTAAGCAGACTGTGTTGGTCTATTGTTGTGACCTAGATGAAGATCAGATCAAATTGTATGTCCAATTTATGCAGAAATCAAATTTTATTTGTCACGTGCCGAATACAACAGGTGTAGTGAAATGCTTACTTACAAGCCCTAACCAACAATGCAGTTTAAAGAATAAAATAAATAAATTAGAATAAGAAATAAAAGTAACAAATAATTAAAGAGAAGTAAAATAACAATTGCCAGGCTATATACAGGGGGTACCGGTACAGAGTCAATGTGCGGGAGCACCGGTTAGTCGAGGTAATATGTACATGTAGGTAGAGTTATTAAAGTGACTATGCATAAATAATAACAGAGAGTAGCAGCAGTTTAAAAAGAGGAGGAGGCAATGCAATGACACCGCCTAGTATAGACGTCCTGGATGGCAGGAAGCTTGGCTCCAGTGATGTACTGGGCAGTACGCATTGGTTCTGTAGTGCATTGCGGTCGGAGACCGAGCAGTTGCCAAACCAGGTCCACTTTCAACTGGTCAGGATGTTCTCAATGGTACAGCTGTAGAACCTTTTGAGGATCTGAGAACCCATGCCAAATCTTTTCAGTCTCCTGAGGGGAAATACTGTAGGTTTTGCCGTGCCCTCTTCACAACTGGCTTGGTGTGGTTGGAACATGTTAGTTTGATGGTGATGTGGACACCAAGGAGCTCTCAACGTGCTCCACTACAGCTCCGTCGATGAGAATGGGGGCGAGCTCGATCCTCTTTTTCCTGTAGTCCCAAATCATCTCCTTTTTCTTGATCACGTTGAGGGAGAGGTTGTTGTCCTGGCACCACACGGACAGGTCTCTGACCTCCTCCCTATAGGCTGTCTCGTCGTTGTCGGTGATCAGGCATACCACAGTTGTGTCATCGCCAAACTTAATGATGGTGTTAAAGTCGTGCCTGCCGTGCAGTCAAGAGTGAACAGAGAGTACAGGAAAGGACTGAACACGTACCCCTGAGGGACCCCCGTGTTGAGGAACAGCGTGGCGGATGTGCAGAGGGAGGTGTTTAGTCCCAGGGTCCTTAGCTTAGTGATGAGCTTTGAGGGCACTATGGTGTTGAATGCTGAGCTGTAGTCAATTGCATTCTCACATATATGTGTTCCTTTTGTCCAGGTGGGAAAGGGCAGTGTGGAGTGCAATAGAGATGGCATCATCTGTGGATCTGTTAGGGCGGTATGCAAATTGGAGTGGGTCTAGGGTTTCTGGGATAATGGTGTTGATGCGAGTTAGTGTTACTGTTCTTGGGCACAGGGACTATGGAGGTCGCTTGAAACATGTTGCTATTACAGACTCAGACAGGGAGAGGTTGAAAATGTCTGTGAAGACACTTGCCAATTGGTCAGAGCATGCTCGGAGTACACGTCCTGGTAATCCGTCTTGCCCTGCGGCCTTGTGAGTGTTGACCTGTTTAAAGGTCTTACATCAGCTGTGGAGAGCGTGGTCAAACAGTCGTCCAGAACAGCTGATGCTTTCATGCATGTTTCAGTGTTACTTGCCTCGAGCGAGCATAGAAGTAATTTAGCTCGTCTGGTAGGCTCGTGTCACTGGGCAGCTCTTGGCTGTGCTTCCCTTTGTAGTCAGTAATAGTTTGCATGCCCTTCCACATCCGACGAGCGTCGGAGCCGGTGTAATACGATTCGTTCTTATTCCTCTATTGACACTTTGCTTGTTTGGTGGTTCTTCGGAGGGCATAGCGGGATTTCTTATAAGCTTCCGGGTTAGAGTCCCGCTCCTTGAATGCTGCCGCTCTGCCGTTTAGCTCTGTGCGAATGTTGCCTGTAATCCATGGCTTCTGGATTATCGACCCGTAATACAGTCATTTTTGTGGTATCGTACTGTATGTCATTACACAGTACTTGCATTGATATCATATTTATATTACAGTAGGTGTACTGTAATATGAAATACCAAATTTCACTTGGCACCGAGCTGTCTATAAACTACTGTCAAATTCACTTTAACCCCTTTACAGGGTAGGTAGTGTTGGCATCTCTGAGCTGCAGATTAAAGATGGGTTGGGGTGCCTTTATGGATATTTTGTGTTAAACTGTCTATTTGGGATGCTTATACTATAGGTGCAGATGTTTGTATGCAAGAATACCTGTACTGTATGTATGTTTAGGGTGCCTATAGGCAAAGGCTGTAGGTACAGTATGTTTGGCATATAAGCTCTGGTATGATACTATTGTGTGTTTTGGATGCCTACTGGTGCAGATGTAGTCTTTGTCTCCTTGTCTGTTTGTTTAGGATGTCTATAGGTTCATCGGACATCAGTATAGTGTCAGTGTTCGGCTGGGATTACAGATTCCAGGCATGCTCCAGAGGGAGGTAGGAGGGTGGGAGCAGGAGGGAGAGAGGGGTAGGGAGGGAGGTGCTCCCCAGTTCCCTCTGACATTGTGAGTGTCAGCCTCAGATCACTTTAATCAGAGAGAGGATATGCATGATAAAACGGATAAGGGACTTTAATCAAAAAAATTCGCTGGTCTGGAAACGTGACACACTCCGACAAGCGCGCCTCATCCCCGCTGCACCCCCATGTCACTGGCAAGGCAAGCCGTCGCGGCTCCCTCCCTCCACCATGAATATGCATGTGTTGGTGGTGGTGGTGGTGGTGGTGGTGGTGGTGGTGGGGGAGCAGGCTAGGTAGAACATTAAAATGGGCTATTGTTTGTTCAGCTGCACAGTGTATGGCGACCAGAAGACATTTCTAAACAGAAGCCCCACCATTCTCCCAACATCCTGTACATTTCCTTCATACCGCCATTGCCAGACACAACACACAGCTGTGTGTGTTGATTCATGTATGTACTCACATACATAGTACATATATACATGCACATACAGAACATCATTCTTGACTTTTCCCCAGGATTAAGTTGTGTAGCAGAAATCGTTTATGAGCATTCGTCAATTCCTCGTCGTCACATCCATAGCGGTAACTAGAAGTTCAGTATTGTCATGTTCTCCAACCATTTAGGGTGTTCCCCTCTGTATAGAATACACATGTGCTACTGCTGCATGACCATAGGCTCCCCCAGAACAGTTGTATGTTGCACGTGCATAGATGTTAAGATTTTACCATTATCATACAAGATGAATCACCACTTGACTCGATTCGAAGAAATGCCTTTCATTCAATTTTGTTCATTATTACACATACTGAAACTGTTCTAGAAAACAGATTTGAGAGACTTTAATGAAATTATAGGGTACACACTCAGTTAGGAACCCTACAGTACACATATAACCTTGGGAATAAATCAAAGCTAGTAATCTACACTCCAGTGTTGACAGTAATTTGACCCTGACATTGTGAACAGGGAGAGAGAGTACCACAGGATTCATGGACCTGACTGCCTGGGCCCTCTGACTCCAACAAAGGCCTGAAGGCTGTAAATCAAATCAAATGTTATTCGTCACATGCTTCGTAAACAACACATGTAGACTAACAGTAAAATGCTTACTTACAGGTCCTTTTCCAACAACGCAGAGTTAAAGATAAATAAATAGCGACATACGGAATAAATACATAGTGAATAACGAATAACAATAATGAGTAAACATGTAAACATGTCTATATACAGGGGAGTACCAGTACCGAGTCGATGTGCAGGGGTACGAGGTAATTGAGGTAACTGTGTACATATAGGTAGGAGTAAAGTGACTAGGCAACAGGATAGATAATAGACTGAGCTGTAGCAGCAATGTATGTGGAGCAGTACAGCGTGTGCTAAACCGAGTGAGTAAAGTAGTGCAGTAAACAACAAAGATTAAGAATAAAAGTGGTGAAAGTAGTAGCAAAAAGTAGTAGTAAAAATATACTTTATCCTTGGCCTATATCCTCATCTGACTTTGGTGCAGGTCATGTTGTTCTTCACATCACGGTCTCTGGTAAACACACACTACAACAAATCAAATCACAGTTTATTTGTCACATGCACAGGATACAGAAGGTGTCAACGGTACAGTGGAATGGTTACTGGCACAGTGAAGTCTTTTGTTTAGACCCATAATCCCAACCCACACTAACATGCACAAATCTGCAGGTAGCTAAAGCTAACTAAGTGGGTTCAATGTTAGCTAGATAGCAAATATTAGGCTATACTACCAATACAAATGGATTTCTGAGATACAAATAACATTACCACACGTAGCATTAGCTAGCGAGCCAGCCAGCTAATGTTAGCTAGATAGCTCACAGTCTGCTTTAACTTGCAATGAAAACAACTTTCTGACAAAATCAGAAAAGTCTAATATCTGAAAATGTAGCTAGACTCTTACCCGTATACATGAATGGATGCTTCCACCTCTCTGTCATGGATGCCATGGTTGCACTTAGCTAACCAATTAGGTTCAATGTTAGCTAGCTAGCTAACATTACGGTATAACTAGCAATGCAAATGGCTTCCTGAGATACAAATAATATTGCTACACAGCTCATGCATGTAACGTTAGCTAGCCAGCCAGCCAGCTAATGTAAGCTAGCTAACAGTATGTTTTTCTTTTCAAATTTAGAAATGTATCATATCTAAAAATGTAGCTAGACTCTTACCAGTATACATGGATGAATGCTTCTCCCTCTCCATCATGGATGCCATGGTTGCCCTTAGTTTGTAATCCAGCCTTCTGTGCTATCTTTTTGACTCCCACCACATTTGCAATCATACTCTGCTTCCACCAGGCATTCCACTGATTTCAAAACTCGGTCAACTTCTTCTGTGAAAACAATACTGTTGATTGCCATTTCTTCCCCATCAATGTCATTAAAATACTCTACAATGTCAGGTTTAATGAAAATGTTTTGACCTAAATAAGGGATTTCCTCATCGTCTAATTCATTTTCAGAGGCAGAGAGAGTCAGCATGGCACGATCGTCCTCCAGAAAGTAGTCCATCACAACTTTTTTCCCAATTATCTTTGTCGATAGCGCCTGTGAAATTCAGGGCAGCAATGTTGAGAGCAGTAGCAACTCTTGTGCAGCTCTTCATGATATTTTTCAAAAAGGCACGGTAGAAAAGATTATTTACACATACTGAGCAGCTCATGTTAAAGACAGAAGCATCCTACATGACAGACCAATCCAAACTCATCCCTCAGCATGTCCAGCACATCCATTATCTCAGCCAATCATGGCTAGCGGGAAGGGTCCTGCCTTTTTCTGTGGCTAAACCAACTAGGCTGGTAATTTAACAATTGTATTCGTATTTACAGATGGCCTACACGTTTTTTATTCAGGCACATGAAAGTTCAAATGTTCCAGAAGCATTTATGCCAAAAAATAAATGCTTTTTGATTTAAAAAAACTGTTTTCTTTCAAATGCCTCTCCTGTTATGTAGTGATGTGGGACATACGTCTAGCTTCATGGAACGGATCATGTATTTTGGCATAAAGGCGCTTCTGCCGCCATTTCTCACATAATACATTTTACAGACACAAAAAGATCCCACCATGTCGAACGTTTCCATTACAGCTGTCGTGATTTTTTTTATACGGTATGACTTTGCGCGCATAAAAACTGTGATTAGAGACATGGTCATTGAATTCTTTAGTGCTGTTACGTTAGATACCGGAGCTCCGAGGCACGCTTTTTCAAACCATGTGTTGCAAAATGGGAGGTCCCACTGATTTCACCTTGGTTCTGGTGCTCTCTTCAATTCCATACTGCTTTCAAACACCAACCTCTACTGGAAACCGTTCTTACAAATATAGTTGGGATTTTGTACATGTAGTTTCACCTGACTGGTAGCTTAGCGGGAAGTGTCCGGTCCTCTGGCAGTCTCTATGGGGGTGCCACAGTGTTCAATTCTCAGGCCGACTGCGGGCGATTCCCTGATCCACCTCTACGCAGATGACACCATTCTGTATACTTCCGGCCCGTCCTTGGACACTGTGCTATCTAACCTCCAAACGAGCTTCAATGCCATACAACACTCCTTCCGTGGCCTCCAACTGCTCTTAAACGCTAGTAAAACCAAATGCATGCTTTTCAACAGTTCGCTGCCTGCACCCGAACGCCCGACTAGCATCACCACCCTGGATTGTTCCGACCTAGAATATGTGGACGTCTATAAGTACCTAGGTGTCTGGTTAGACTGTAAACTCTCCTTCCAGACTCATATCAGACATCTCCAATCTAAAATCAAATCTAGAGTCGGCTTTCTATTCCGCAACAAAGCCTCCTTCACTCACGCCGCCAAACTTACCCTAGTAAAACTGACTATCCTACCGATCCTCAACTTCGGCGATGTCATCTACAAAATAGCTTCCAATACTCTACTCGGCACACTGGATGCAGTTTATCACAGTGCCATCCGTTTTGTTACTAAAGCACCTTATACCACCCACCACTGCGACCTGTATGCTCTAGTCGGCTGGCCCTCGCTACATATTCGTCGCCAGACCCACTGGCTCCAGGTCATCTACAAGTCCATGCTAGGTAAAGCTCCGCCTGATCTCAGTTCACTGGTCACGATGGCAACACCCACCCGTAGCACGCGTTCCAGCAGGTGTATCTCACTGATCATCCCTAAAGCCAACACCTCATTTGGCCGCCTTTCGTTCCAGTTCTCTGCTGCCTGTGACTGGAACGAATTGCAAAAATCGCTGAAGTTGGAGACTTTTATCTCCCTCACCAACTTCAAACATCTGCTATCTGAGCAGCTAACCGATCGCTGCAGCTGTACATAATCTATCGGTAAATAGCCCACCTAATTTTACCTACCTCATCCCCATACTGTTTATATTTATTTACTTTTCTGCTCTTTTGCACACCAATATCTCTACCTGTACATGACCATCTGATCATTTATCACTCCAGTGTTAATCTGCAAAATGTGTAATTATTCGCCTACCTCCTCATGCCTTTTGCACACAATGCATATAGACTCTTTTTTTTTCCTACTGTATTATTGACTTGTTAATTGTTTACTCCATGTGTAACTCTGTGTTGTCTGTTCACACTGCTTTGCTTTATCTTGGCCAGGTCGCAGTTGCAAATGAGAACTTGTTCTCAACTAGCCTACCTGGTTAAATAAAGGTGAAATAAAAAAATTTAAAATAAAGTGTGGGGGACTATGGAACATTCAGGGACATTGTTGCAGGGACTGCAGGGACGTTGTTGCAGGGACGTTGTTGCAGGGACGTTGTTGCAAGGGACGTTGCTGCAGGTAAGTTGCTGCACTGTTGTTCAAATATTTGTATTATTTATTATAGTATAAGGTTCTGTCTTAAGCATCCTAAACAATGCCATAGATTCCATTTTTGAAAAATAGTCCACTTTAAGGGAAAAAAAAGGGAAGCATTTACTGAAGATGCAAACCTGGTATTCCAACTGATTATAGGCTAATAGCGCCAACGACTTATACTGTAGCTGTGGAAAAAAAAAACAGTGGAGAAAAAACACCAAATAATCACACGCTGCTATTTATTGCTGACTAGCAGATGTCACTAATTTGCATTGTGAACTAATAATGAGGAAGTGAGTCCGTATGATCCGTTTTTCAGTACAATTTTATGAGTTCCCTGAAGCCTTCAGAAAGCCTCAGTTTCCCATCACTAGAATGATTTCCCTTTAAAGGCCTGTGGCTTACACCAAGTGAGTACCTGGGCAAATACTATCATTAAAATGAATGTTCGTTACGTTTGATACTGGAGTTCTGAGGCATGTGTTGAAATTGCTAAGCAGTGTACTTCAAAGCAGTGTGCCAATGCCTGTATCACTTTATCCCAAGCACGTGCTCAATGATGTCCAAAGCTTTGTTTTTGGGTAGCGGGTGGATTCAAATTCCAACTGTTGGATATCCTAACTCTGTTTGGATTCCATTAGGAAATACACATCACTACGCAAGACAGCATAATGCTGCTTGCAGGCCTGGGGTGACCTGTAAACCAGGTGTTTCCTAACACCAAATGAACCATCAAAGTAAGCCCTTATGATATATGTTATGTATATTGTCATACAGTTTCAATTTAACAACGCCATTCACCTAGGAACTCAATTGGTGAAAGTCACAGGCCGTTCATCAAAGGAAATAATACCACAACCATGTCTCTGTCACACACACAAATACAGTCATGGGTGGTAACTTTACAATTAACTCAAAATGAAAAGGCACCCTGGAAAATACTGTATGCAAATGAGGCTTTCCACCATACACCATTTCATTATATTTAACTCCACTGTAGAGTGAAATTGTGTGATATTTTTTACCCCACAATAGAGTGAGTGCATTTTATATTTCACTCCAGAGTAGTGCCTGAATGCCTATTAGTTCACTCCAGTGTATAGTGAAATGCCTATTAGTTCACTCCAGTGTATAGTGAAATGCCTAGTAGTTCACTCCAGTGTATAGTGAAATGCCTATTAGTTCACTCCAGTGTATAGTGAAATGCCTATTAGTTCACTCCAGTGTATAGTGAAATGCCTAGTAGTTCACTCCAGTGTATAGTGAAATGCCTATTAGTTCACTCCAGTGTATAGTGAAATGCCTAGTAGTTCAGTCCAGTGTATAGTGAATTTAACACAGCCAGTGTTCATTTTCTGTTCTCTATAAGGTTACAGAAACACTGTCTAAATGTTAACATTTTAACACAAATTCACTCAGTTGAGAGGGTTAGTTAAAAAAAGGGTCAATGCAGGTAGTCCGGGTAGCCATTTGATTAGCTATTTAGCAGTCCTTGTTTAGCAGTCTTATGGCTTGGGGGTAGAAGCTGTTCAGGGTCCTGTTGGCTCCAGACTTGGTGCTCTGGTACCACTTGCCGTGCGGTAGAGCAGTCTATGGATTGGGTGGCTGGAATCTTTGACAATTTGTTCGGCCTTCCTCTGACACCACCTGGCAGACATGGCTGTGTGTGTGTGTGTGTGTGTGTGTGTGTGTGTGTGTGTGTGTGTCTGTGTGCGCGTGCGTGTGTGTCTGTGCGTGTGCATGTTCGTGTACACTCTGTGTGTGTGCCTGTATGTGTGTACATTGAGACGCAGTTCTAAACACAGACGGCGTGTGTGTGTGTCAGCAGATGGCCTCTGCACACTAGTCTTCACTGTGCATGCCCAGCTCCTCTCCTCTCTCCTCTCCGGTCTGTCTGAGCAACAGTACGGACAGATGTGGATTGACACTCTTAGGACCCCCATGCACTCTCTAGCACATCAAAGCTAATGAAGGATATTCAAGTGCCACTGAAGGGAAGAGGAGAAGAAAAAACACACAGTGGAATAATTGCTTCTCCAGCTATGATAATTAATTAGCACATACATGCATTTCGGAGCAGGTCATACATGTGGAGCAGATGGCCTTTAAGAAAACATGTATGAGTCTGTAGTATTAGAAAAAAACAACAACAACATACTGTTGTCTACTAAACCAGGCACGTCTAAGCCTATTTGCATAATATATTGGTTGGAGTGTTGAAGGTAATAAAGGCAATTAGCCATTTGATATCAGGGACCCTTTAAATGGTAAGAGTTGTTCGAGATAGTCTCTGCCATAGAACTGGAATTAGTCTTTTACAATTCTATGGTCTCTGCAGCAAAGACATGCTCTTAACGTTTTTTGATATTTGATAATAACAGCTTGTTTGTGGTTGGTACAATAGACACTACAAATATCTTTCTAAACTTGTGTGTTTGCGTGCGCGTTTACATGTGTGTGTGTGTGTGTTTCTATGTGAGTGTCTTAAGTGTGTCCATGCGGGTGTGTTTCTCTACCTCCCTCTCTTCACAGTGATTAAATATGCAAAGCCATTTCCCTGATTATTCTTTCCCAGTTGTATTCGAGACGAAGAGCGGTGTGTCTCTCCCGCCTTTTTGTGCCCATCCCGTTATTGGCTCACCTTCCAGAACAAATCCCTCCAATTCAGCGGATCATCATTTAGAGGGCAGGGAGCTTGTTAACCTAATGATTAAGTTAAACCAGCCCTTTAAGAATATATGGATGTGCTTCATCTGAGCAGAACAGTGTAATGGTTTGGAAATAAAGGGGCAGGCTGACTGGCTGGTGGAAGGAGGCTGTGGTGAAATGGCTGGGTGCAGGTCAAGGAGGCAGACTGAATGGGAAATGACGCTGATCGAAGGAAAGGAGGAACGCCGTGCGTATTGACTTGTAGGACACGTCGATATAGGCTCGCTTGTCAACATGTAAATACAGATCTATTATTTAGACTGGATGTGTTGTTGAGTGTGATATTTTTGGAAGCATTGCGCCCCGAATATATTTGATGTGTCCAAAACATTTAAAAAAGTAATTTGATGTAAAGTTAAAGATGTTTACTTAAATTAATTGGATAATGAGATATACAATATAATTCATAATGTACATTCTTTCTACTTTTTTTTTTTTCTCTCTCTCTCTCTCTCTCTCTCTCTCTCTCTCTCTCTCTCTCTCTCTCTCTCTCTCTCTCTCTCTCTCTCTCTCTCTCTCTCTCTCTCTCTCTCTCTCTCTCTCTCTCTCTCTCTCTCTCTCTCTCTCTCTCTCTCTCTCTCTCTCTCTCTCTCTCTCTCTCTCTCTCTCTCTCTCTCTCTCTCTCTCCCATCCATCCCACCCTCTTTCTCCCTCCCTGCCTTGTTCGCAGCCGTTGTCTCGTGTTGGGTGACCTCCTTCTTCCTGTCAACCAGATCACTCCCCATGCCACTCAAACCCCTCTTCTCTCCTCATCTCTCTTGCCTATTGATCCTGGTCAGTGGCGATCGATCATGCTAGAATATTACATCTTAATTATCCACAGGCTGGCTGGCTGGAGAGTTCAGGGACAAGGTAGCATCCCAAATGGCACCCTATTCCCTTTATAGTGCACTACTTTTGACCAGAGCCCTATGGGCCTGGTCAAAAGTAGTGCCCTATGTAGGGAATACAGTGCCATTTGGGACACACAAGGACAACTCCTGTTTCTGTCACCAAAACTCCAGCCAAAGTCACTGAGTGAAACTCTGCTACTCACAGAGTCAGGCAGTCTGCTGGCGCTAAATTTAGTCTAGCGCCTCGCTCTAGAACCCTAGAACTCAGAGGAAGTTCTTACTGTGTGTTGTTCTTTTTCCTTCCTCGGAGTTGAGAAGGGGCTGAGTTATTGTTTGAGTTGGTTTTCTTTGAGATGGTCCTGATAACATCATTTAACTTTTGTAACGTCTTTTAACTTCAGTGTCATTATCTCACAAGATTTGTGGAGATATGGGATGTATCGTCAGCGCGGCTTGAGTCATACCGTTAAAATTAATGAGAGATGGCATTCGTCCCAAATGGCATCCTATTCACTATATAGTGCACTCCTTTTGACGGGGACCCATAGGGCTCTGGTCGAAAGTAGTGCACTGTATAGGGAATAGGGTCCCATTTCAGACGCAGAGAGGTCAGAGGGGATTCGATTGAAAGAATATCTACTATTGATGTTATCTACATATTTAGTCACTATTTACAGAAGCTTTTGCTATTTGGTTTGAAATGAATATGATCTTACACAGTCAGATTTAAATTGTGTCCGATTTCTATGGAGATAGAGGGAATTGGCGACCCTGAATGTATGGCTTTTGATGGAGATGTATTATGCAAATGTCATTTTGATTGTCGGAGTGCTTGTTTTGGAAGTTAGCTGTGTAGTGTTTTTTGTGTATCGTTTCATTGTTATACTGTAGCTGGAAGTAGCCTCTAATACCCAAGTAGGGTTCAACTTCATCTAGATAGAGTCGTCAGGTATAGTTGGTCCTCACTGTATAAGGATAACGGCATCCTTCCAACTCTTCATGAACATTACAAATGTTTTTTTTTTTTTACACGTACAACCAATGTATTGTGTTATGTAGAGTTCAGATATCTATTTAAAGATGTGTTTCAGATACTGATGGTTCAGGGCAACATAGGCTAATGTGCAAGCAATACCCCTTCTCCCTACCTCGCCTAAAAAAAGTGAGAGAATACAATATAAAGATCGAGCAGCAAGCCACTAGGGTACTGCATGGAGGGGAGAGGGGAGGGGGCTGGCTATAGCTGCTCTGAATGAAATTACAGCCGCCAGGCACTACCTGTTGCTGGGGGTTGGTTACAGAGATGGCTCTATTGTGGATGTGGACGGGAGCGTAGGGTGTGTGTGTGTGTGTGTTTGTGTGTGTGCGTGCGTGAATGTTCACCTGTCTGTGCATATGTGTGAGAGCGCATGCACCTCTTTGTGTATGTTTGTGTGGGTCTCTCTCTCTCTCTCTCTCTGTGTGTGTGTGTTTGTGTGTGTGCGTGCGTGCGTGAATGTTCACCTGTCTGTGCATATGTGTGAGAGCGCATGCACCTCTTTGTGTGTGTCTGTGTGGGTCTCTCGCTCTCTCTGTGTGTGTGTGTGTGTGTGTGTGTGTGTGTGTGTGTGTGTGTGTGTGTGTGTGTATGTGGGGGGGGGGGGGGGGGGTATTGAACGCATGTAGAACAGGATACAGGCAGTGAGGATGTGTGCAGTTAAACCAGGGCTTCCAGCGCTCTGAAGTGGACAGATCAGATGCAGACGAGATTAGATTTCGTTTAAAAGCCTCTCCGGCGCACTAATGGCATGGGGCCGCGAGCGCAGAGGCCAGAGTAAGGTCAGTGGCGTGGAATTGAATGCCCTCCAGCTAATCTCACATCTACACCCCCACATCTCACAGACACACACTGGTGCACACAAACACACACACACACTGGTGCACACACACACACACAGAGAGAGAGAGAGAGCGAGACACACACATATATTCATACATGCATGCAGACACACACACACTCTTTCTGCCTGTGTGTATAAAGCAGATTTTGACATGGGATACAGTATCATTGGCCAGTTCTGAGTTTGTTTCATTTGTGCCGTTCTCTTTCCTACACTGACTGAGTGGCTGCTTTCTGAAGGACACAATGGAGTACAGCTAAAAGTTGGTGAGAAATGATACACTACTTTCAAGTGGAAATGTCGAGAAGTGTCAGACCTGTTGAGGAAAACAAAGTTCCCTCAGTTGCTGTGAGTTTGTTCTGTGGACGGATAATCTCAGCAATATGTCTAGGACTGCTATTCCAATTAAGAAAACCAGTGCATTGAGTGTTCTATCATCTCTTCACAGACAACTGCGCCATGATGCAATGGTCTGGGACTCCGAACGCAAATTAGAATTCACTTTTAATCCTAAACAGAAGAGTTGAAGACGGCAATTTAATTTGCCCCTCTTTCTTTTTTTTCCTTTCTAGGAATTCTTTATGTTTTCCCCAACAGTCCCAGGTGCCAGAGCAACTTTGAAGAAGTAAGATATCAATAGTTTATTGGCATGGAGTGTAAATTTAACAAGTGCACGTTTCATAGACACTTGGTGAAAATGATTTTTATTAAGGATTTAAGTCTTTTTTATCCACTCTGGAGATTAGTGAAACATAATGAATTTTTGAATAAAATGGAAAAGGCATTAATGAAAACTTCCCTAAGATAACTTCTAAAATAGATAAAAGGTCCTTTAGGAATTATGACATTATTATGTGACAAGGTTTGGAAGGAGAGCACACTGTTTCCTGATTTAATCCGTTTTGAGGAAATAACTGTTCCTCACCTCAGTTACGGCAATGCTACAAAACCACATTGGGTAGTGAATAGCAATTAAACATTTCTCGGGAAATATTCATATAATCATAATGTACATCATTTAGCCACACAACCGCTAAAAAAATCTAGACGTAACTACATCAAATACAATTCCATTTATCAAAAGGAGATTGCTCCGTTAATTGAATAATGACACATTGCATCCTCAAAAGCCCGTAGCAAAGTGATCGCTTAACAAACAAACTGATTTAAGGTTATCGTTATCAGTTGCACATGGCTATCTGAAACAGAAATCAACAGGCTAATTAATTAGCTATGTTTGGACAGATGAGAAGATTATTGCTTGAATGTCTATATGGCGATGCTACGCAGTTATCCTTAATACAGGATTGTCTTGTAAAGGACAGACGAATATCATCTTAAAAATACTCCGCTCTCCTAGCTGAGCAGTTTATTAACAATTCTTAGCTAGGTCCACGTTACCATTCAAATACACACGGTCATCAAAATACCTCTGAGACCCACTCAAACAATAACACACTCTATCTCTCTGTTCAGTCTGCTTTTGTGTTAGGACCAGCCTCCCTCCACACTCCTTGGCATGGGAGACTGTAAAGGCAGAAGGCACCTGAAGACTTTCTGACCGGGGCCCTGGAACCCGATCAGCTGACCCGTTCCAAATCCACCCCTGAACCAGGCATGGAAATAGCCCAGGCACCAGTGGGGTGTGGGCCTGGTGGGTGCGGGGTGGGCACGGGTGCAGGCCGCGGGTAGGCCCTGGCACAGGGCGTGGGCAGGCCTGGGTGAACACGTCAGGTTGATTTATGTGACGCCTGGCCCTGCCTGACCCCTGTTTGTGGCCAAGCTGGCTCTGGCTGAGTCTCAAATGACACCCTAACCACTTTAAAGTGCACTATTTTTGACCAGAGCCCTATGGGCCTTGGTCAAAAGAAGTGCACTATAAAGTGAGAAGGGTGCCGTTTGGGACACAACCGCTGTCTGGCTGGCCCTGGCATGTTTCTCCTGGCTGGGATTGGGCTGGCTCTCCATGTCTCCTCTGGCTTATGTCCACCTGTTCTCTCAGAGTCCACCACACTCGGCCAAACGCTAGAGGAGGAGAGGATGGAGAGAGAGGAGGAGGAGAGGATGGAGAGAGAGGAGGAGGAGAGGAGGGAGAGAGAGGAGGAGGAGAGGATGGAGAGAGAGGAGGAGGAGAGGAGGAGGAGAGGATGGAGAGAGAGGAGGAGGAGAGGAGGGAGATAGAGGAGAGGATGGAGAGAGAGGAGGAGGAGAGGATGGAGAGAGAGGAGGAGAGGATGGAGAGAGAGGAGGAGGAGAGGAGGAGGAGAGGATGGAGAGAGAGGAGGAGGAGAGGAGGGAGATAGAGGAGGAGGAGAGGATGGAGAGAGAGGAGGAGGAGAGGATGGAGAGAGAGGAGGAGGAGAGGATGGAGAGAGAGGAGGAGGAGAGGATGGAGAGAGAGGAGGAGAGGATGGAGAGAGAGGAGGAGAGGATGGAGAGAGAAGAGGAGGAGAGGATGGAGAGAGAGGAGGAGAGGATGGAGAGAGAAGAGGAGAGGATGGAGAGAGAGGAGGAGGAGAGGATGGAGAGAGAGGAGGAGAGGATGGAGAGAGAAGAGGAGGAGAGGATGGAGAGAGAGGAGGAGAGGAGGAGGAGAGGATGGAGAGAGAGGAGGAGGAGAGGATGGAGAGAGAGGAGGAGAGGATGGGGTTAGGTGGGGGATGCCAACGGCTCTAGGTCATTGATCACAATTCAGTTGTAACTAATGCTAAAAAAAAAGAGATGTTGGAGTAAAGGGAAGGAATTGGGGTTGACCCATGATGGCTTGCCCAGACTAGCCTGTCCAGATGGCTGCTGTATGACCAGAGGTCTAAACTAAACAATAGAGTGACTGACTGGATAACTCTCCTATCAGGCCTAAGGTATTATGGAATGTGTGGTGAGGAATGTATTCTGTGTTACAACTGGTGAACTGTGACCTGGGCTTAAGGGCAGACCTGCGAAGCATCAAATGTTGTACTGTGGAGGGTGGACACGGATTTCTGGGAATACATTGAGACATGCTTTGCATGGCATGTTGTTGTAAGTGGATGTTTTATTTATTTTTTTCAGAAAAAGTTCAGTCAGCATGAACTGATTTCAGCAGTTCATACACCAGATCAAATGTACACTTCTCTCTCTCTCTCTCTTTCGTTGTCCTGGGAAGTTTGTCCAATTGAGACAGGATGGGTAGAAGGAGTCAATGATTAAACTATCTCCCATTCCCCTCTCTCCCATCTCACCCTCTCTCCCCTCTTGTTCCATGGCCCTACCTGCTCAGCGGGGGTTCCAATTAGATTTTCTGGGAGTTCCAGAGGCTCGCCCATGTGGAAGGAGATGAAATGGAGGGAATCACTGGCCATCGATACCCAATTATAAGACTATAGGGCAGCACTAACTTTCAATGATCCCTTGCACTGGGTTACTGAGTGACTGGGCCCCTCCATTCTCTGCACTCTATTGTTTTTTGGTCCATTGTTTTAAGGACAATAGTTGGGTGATAGACCACAAACACATGATGAGCATCACGCTGAGACGATACCACCGAGGAGTCCGACTTTACATTTGAGCGTCGCTAAAACTGTGCATTTACATGGTAATTACATAGCAAACACATTTTTACCTTCGAGGAAAACACATTATTTAGCTTATGTGATTGGGATAGCGGCTTGCAGTTTGTATGATTTCACATGGAAAGTTTTTTGTGAGGTAAACAAACAGGAAGAGGGACCGACAAAGAGGCTGTTAGCAGGACGTTATGTGGCTCGTTACAACATTTACATTTCTCACGTGCTCAGCAGATGTTTAGCTTGAACAACAGTTATGAAGATCAGACCATCCATTTGACTCCCCCCCCCCCCCCCCTTCATATTACTCTGGAGAGAATGGGTGAGGGTCAGTATTTCCATATCTCCAAGGTAGCCACCCTAACATGTACATATCACTGATCCCGCGTCTGCATTATTTAATGTTACGCACACACATCGGTTTCACAACGCATTACTTTCGTATTTCCAGTAGGAGACATGGTTAATTAGGTAGGGGCGACACGTATGGCTGCAGGCTTTCATCTGAAGAATTATCTCAGGAGTTGAGACAGACAGCCAGGTCCTCTGACTGGGCCCTGAACCAACCACCTTCTACAATCTTTCAACCTCCTCCCTTCTCCTACCTCCCTTTCCCCCCACGATCACACATATTACACAGACTCCCAAATCATCCAGATACAGGTCACACACTGATGACTTTCTACCAAGGACCCGAGGTGTCCTGTAATATGCCTGAGAGTGACGCGTGGCGCGGGCCTCCCTTGACACTCTGTTAATTTGCACATCAATAAGGAGAGGAGGAAGGCTTTGACCCAATTAGAGGAGAGGAGAAAGGGATGAAACAGCTTCCTGGTTTACTCCTGATCATCCTCACAGGGGAGGGGAGGAACGGCACTCTGTGCCACGCCACGGCAACCGTCCGTCTGCTCCCACCTCCCACGTCATCCGCTGGGGAGTGACCGGATCAGTTTCGGAATCCAGGGTTAGCCAGGGGTCACGGGATGAAAGGAATGTAGTGCTTAGCCAATCAGAAGGCTAAGGACAGGCTGTGTGGAGTGGTGGAGGAGAAGTGGCCAGGAGGCAGAGAGCTGTGTGGTGCCACTGCCAGAGAGCCTGACCTGGTCTGACCCAACTCGAGCCGACTTAATCTTGAGAGTCCCTGTCCTTCCCCTAAACAGAGCAGTGGAGGGGAGAGTTAGAAGAAGAAAGGGATAACAAAGGAGAGAGAGAGGGAGAGAGAAAGAAAGAAAGAGGGGGAAGAGAAAGAAAAATATGGTGTAGCGAAAGAGAGAGGGACCGAGTGAGAAAGAGACTTCTCCAGACTCCATGCCTTGTTAGATCTATCATTCCTTAATTAATAGTGTTTTTCCGAAGACGTCTGAACTGTGTCATATCCGTTATTGGAAAACCCAACGCGGTTAATGAATCATTTTCATTTTTGATCCATTATATCATGCTAGTTGATCTCCTCTTTTCCGCGCCGCTGAGTGATAGCGTCGTTTTCTGCCCCTCGATCAAATTTAATTTGGCCTTCTATTATATTACAGTGTTGCGACTGAAGTGTCAATTTTTTGTCAGGCAATTAGGAGCTCTAACCTGTGAAGCTGAGTTTGATAGGCATCGTAATTGGATTGTTTCAGCAATAGCTTGAAACGCTTTTAGCTTTTTTTTTTCTCCCTTCTTCCCTCCCTTTACTCTCCCTTCAAGTCCTCATCTCTCGTTGGCTTCTGATAGTAACTGTCTATATGTGTAACTTCCGAACAAACAAAAGATTTGAGGGATAGAGGGATAGAGGGAGTGAGTGGGCTTGCTGGGAGTGCTTGCCTATGCAGAAACTCTTAGCCTTTGCTGCTTCATACATTTGCATGGATTTTGAAATGCGCCCATGCACCAGACTTTTCCGCTACTGCGGCAGATATTTGTCTGTTGGTCTTGACCTCCTACTGAAGAGGAAATGTCTGTGTTCAAAAAGTCCTCACCTTTCTGGATGGTAGATTAGTCTGCCTCGATTGAGAACAGAATCATCTATGATGTATTCATTCATTAATCAGGTCAGGGCAACCTTCTTTTCATATTTATTCTTTTGTATTTTTTTAAATATATTTTTTTATGAGATAATGGGGGACACTTGTAGAATAAATAGTTATGATGAACTTAAAAACAGACAAATAAAAGTTGATTGCATAAATCACCGTTCCCTGTTTTTTCCTCAGGTTTAAAGGGCAGAAGAGAGAAACTCTGAAGATGTGGTGGCCAGTGTTTGGCTCTACTGTAGCAATGCTCTCTCTCTCTCTCTCTCTCTCTCTCTCTCTGCAGATGCCTGTGATTGCAGCTAGCGCTGTAGCTAGCCCAGCCCTCACAGCGGGAGCATTAGATTAAAAATGACAAAGGCTTCGAGATGCACTCTTTCTGCAGGAGATGCAGGTGTCTTTGTTACAATGCACTCGGGTTAGCAAAGGTGCTCTTTCACTAGTAATTACCTGCAGTTTTTTACCACCCACGTTAAATGAGTTTTTCTGCAGGAGTCCCCAACAAACCAATAATCCCACTAGCACAGTAGGAGAGCTCAAATTATACATTTGCTCGAATGAATTCCAGGTTGGAATGGGGAGAATGGAGGGGGGGGGGGGGTGTTCTGATTACAATCATCTCTACGTTTTGCTCGATTGCAATTGATGTAACTTATTTAGTTTGTTCCCCCCCAGAAACTCAGGACAATGCTGAGCTAAGGAAATAGTACATATTCTTGTATGTATACCCAACCCTGTGGAACTATTTCCTTTCATGCCCTATTGTGTGTTTTTAAATCCTCAGACAGACACATGCCAATCAGAACCCATTGGCTGTGTGGCACCTTGTGACAGAAGGACTGGGAGAGGAGTTTTAAGGAGTAGCATTTACTTGACGGCACTCAAAGGGAGTGTAGAGAGACTGGGGTAGAGGGGTGAGTGTTAGGGGGATAAAGGGTAGGGGTGTAGGTTTTTTGGGGGGGTTGGGGGGTTGTGGCTGTTTGTACTGGGTCTGTCCTCTCTGAAGAGTAGACCCATCGCCCCTGGCAACACCTGGGGTGACAATGGCTCTGGTTGTGCCCTGGGGAGCAGTGATGTCATATCCCCCAGAGTTCTACCCTGCTCCCTCCCTCCCTGTGCCCTACGCTGGGTTGGGCTTTCAAACAGGAGCCAAGCGAGGTGGGACCCACATAATGTAGAGACAAAAACACGCAGACACAGACATGCACTCACACACACACACACACACACCAACGATGATAAATGATTTTATGTTGTATGACCTTGTTCTGTTTGTTTGTATGCAGTCAGATTGTTTGTTTATGTGTATAAAACATTTCGGCCGCACAGTACGTACTGTAACAAAATGTCAAGAATGAAACTCAAAACAAAAAACACAGAATTGTTTCAACTTATTGTTTAGATTAAGTTATTTTGCAAACAACAATTATAGTTACACGTAAAGGAGATGAAAGTTACACATTTTAGCTGATATGTATGAAACCCACTTAAGTGCAGTAATACATTTTTATTTTTTTACAACATACTGTAGCTATATGTGCTTCTAGTCTTCATCTTGCAGTTAAACATGGTGTAATGTTTGGCAGTAAAGTGTTTGAAATATAATCAACAACAAATAAATAACAGTTATTTGTGGTTTACTTTAACCCACCTGCACAAAAAGTTGTTAAATCTTCTAATTTAGCAGCACTGAAAAAACACTTTGTTTTCCTCCACGGTAAGTCTGCGAGAGCAGGATATTTGTGTGTGCTCCTGAGTGTGTGTGTGTGCACCTTTTTCATACCAGTGGAGGGCAGAATTACATTTCATAAATTAGAGCTTCCAGACGTTGATTAGAATGCAGCAGGAGCGAAGACGGAAGGCGCCTCCGCTAAATGTTGTTGATCTCTTTCTGATATGACTGACTTTCTTCTTCTTCTTCTTGTTCTTCTTCTTCTTCTTCTTGTTCTTCTTCTTCTTGTTCTTCTTGTTCTTCTTCTTGTTCTTCTTCCTCTTCTTCTTCCTCTTCTTCTTCTTCTTCTTCCTCCTCTTCTTCTTCCGCTTCTTCTTGTTCTTCTTCTTCTTCCTCCTCTTCTTCTTCCGCTTCTTCTTCTTGTTGTTGTTGTTGTTGTTCTTATTCTTCCTCTTCTTCTTCTTGTTCTTCTTCTTCTTCTTATTCTTCTTGTTCTTCTTCTCGTTCTTCTTCCTCTTCTTCTTCTTGTTCTTCTTCCTCTTCTTCTTCTTGTTCTTCTTCCACTTCTTCTTCTTGAGGTTCAGTTTCTAGGATGTGCTGTTGATCAGGTACATGTGTTGGATGGAGGACTTTGGGGGGTGTTTGGTACTGTAGATCCTACTGGTCTACGACTCAACACACCTCCACCTCCAAGGTGTGAGGGAAAATAAAATATTATTTGGCTACTATTTTACTTAACATTCAGCCTATATTTAACCTCAAATTTGCTATAACCTATACCTCCTGTTTTTCGAGGGAGAAGCTGGTGTTATAGTGAAGGCCTGTGAGGCTACAGTCCAATGGTATCTAACCTACAGGGACCAGACAGCTCTGTAACAGTGTTACTGTGCCCACTATCCCCCAACATCTCCCACCATCTACGACTCACATTAACCAAATTAGCTGACAACCAGGGAAAACCCAAAGGATACACCTTCTCTCAAATTGTTTCTTACCCACATCTTCCCTTCTAGTTGATCTCTTCTAACCCCGGTCAGGTAGGCATGCTAAACGGTATTTTCGGTGTTCAATCTGCATCAGCAACATCATGCAACATGGCACCGGTGCTGCTGCTCATTTCTTATTGGATAATCTGAAAGCAAATAACGGCAAAGAGCCAGTTGCATGGTAATAAATAGAATATGCCAATCAAATTAAGAATGTGTGTCAGTTTGGACAGTGCTGAGAGTGATCTGCCATAGGTGGAGACTGGGGGTAGCCATACCTCATTTTATAGGTCATTGGTCTCATTTGTATGTAATATTCTCTCAGGTTTGAGTGCAGACAAGAGAGAGAAAAAGAACAACACACTTTATCTGTGAATATGCAGTTGCAAGTGAAATGTAATGTCAAGGGGAGGGGTGGCTTTCATATTTTTGTTTGAGCACGTGAAATTAATACATTGATGCACACTTTTTCTAAATTGTAAGAAAGCAGTTTATTATATAGCATATTATAATCCGTGATTATCACAGGCAGGCGCTAAAATGTCTTCTCCTAGATGTCAATCATTTATAACAGGAAGTATTGAAACTACATGATAGAACCTCCAAATATGGGTGCTTGACTATGATTGCTACGAGTGTCAACGCTATCGTCTCTACAACCAATATAATATTATAAAATATTGTGACTAGCCCAGAATAATTCATTTACATTATGTTATAATCAAATTACAATCATTGTTCCACCAAATCAATAATTGATGGTTAAATAACTGAAAGAAGCAACCACAAAAACAAACCCACCAAAACAAACCCAATATCCCAAAATACACGCGTTATCACAAAGAAATAACTCAGATTATCTGACAGCTGGATTTAATCCAAGTGAATCTATCATCCAATCGGTGTCAGCCCTGAAACTAAGCCTTTAGCTCTTCATTGGATGATGAGGTGTGGAATAAGCCATTTCATGTATTTGCTGCAGGGGTGGAAAATTACGACAGTTTCCCATCGCAATTAAGACATACCTCAACCATCTCCACCATGTTCACTTTTATCTTCACTAGAGATCACACTATGCAATCAGTTTGTACAGGGAGTAGAGAGAGAGAGACGGGGCTGTCCGTTCCTGTACAGAGACTGACCCCGTGGTGGACATGGCAGCGCTGAAGATCAAAAGCCACTCTTTAATGAGATACCGAAGGAGGATGACGGTGGGAAATCATGCTGTGTCCCAAATGGTACCCCGTTCCACCTATTTCCTTTCATAAAATGGGTCAAATGTAGTGCACTATATAGGGAATAGGGTGCCATTTGAGATGGTGTGAATACTGACATGTTTTTATTTGATTGATTTTGTTCTTAGTATCACAGTGCTGTAAGCAACGCTAAAGTAACACTGAAGTTCCCCCTCTTCCCCCAGCTCTGACACAGGAAGGATAAGAGGTTGACAGTATGTACGAATAAAAAAAAAAAAGAAGGTTATTTTAAAACAATGCCATCTGTCAAACTGTAATCTATGAACTATGGAGCTCCAAAACCATACATTCCTTCTTCCTCCTCAACTTGTTTCAGCATTGTTTCTTTACAGGGCGGCCAACCAGAGCATGCTTTTTTATGACATCAGCAAAACTATTCTAATCAGTCATTGTGAATTATAAAGAGCTTTTTCATTTTTTTGGGCTGGTATGCGGGCAGGGACAGGGATGTCTGGGGAGTCTGGCATGATGCATGGTGTACCTGTGAGAATGTGATCTCCCTAGCAGTTATAGAATGACTAATCTACCTACGTCTCCCAGCCCAACAACGGCTCCTCATTAGAAACGTGTTAAGCACACGCTGTAACGTTATAGGTTTCCTTCAAAGGGGAGAAAGAGGGGAGGTTCTGCTTGTTTGTTGTTGAGACTGTCGTACGAAGGAAGGAGGAAGGAAGGGGGAGAAAACATACCTAAAAACATGAAAAAAAATGTGCAGAGTGACAGATGGATGGTGGAATGGGGATAAAGGAAGACAGGCAGGGGAATGGAAGGGAGGATCAGCTGCACGACGCTGCTGTATTCTAATGGGTATAGAGGGACGATCCCTCAGAGTGACACCTGAAGTTGGTTTGCTAATTTACCCACATTGCGCCGACAACAGACAATGTGTATAGAAACACTCTTATCCATATTGCCATAGTGACACACCCAGGTACACGGAAGGCCAGCCTCCAATTTCACTTCTGAATGTGTGACATGCTCAACGTGATGATTACATGAAACACATTTATTGCTTGGCTCTTGTGAGAGCAAAGGTTGAACGTGCAAGTAAGAGTAGCCTCATTTGTTGGTATTCATTTAAGTTTTTCCAGTTGAGATTTAGCTTGAGAGCAAAAATGTATTTCCGTTGTTGGACACATTGAAAAAGAATGTCCATGTGCCACAGCTTTCAGCAATGTGCGTTTGATTGAGCCGAAGCATACGTGTAGAATACAGCTGAGCCATGTCTGGGTCAGAAATATCTTCCTCTGCCGATACAGCCCACTGGGCACACACTGAAATCATGTGGAATAGAACCAACGTGGAATAGACGTCGAATTGACGCCTGTTCCATTGTGGAATGGCTCTGTTTGGGCCTAGAAGCCCACCGAGGAGACAGCTGCACTTGAAATAAATAAAAGAGGAGAGGAGGCAAGAAGCAGAGGAAGAAAAAGACGAAGAAATCAGCGAGTTGCGTATGAACCCCATGTTTTGCCATCCTTTCATCCACGTTAGCATATTCAGCAGGGAGCGAGGCTTTCATAAGTGACACCTTGCGCTTCCAGAGGGTCTGCGGTGCGTTTGAGTGCCTCTTATCTGATGGCAGGATTGTGGGGGGTTGGTGTCTCGCTGGGTTGGTGCTGGGCAGGCACGGATGGGGAGGGAAAGGAAAGGGGCGAGATCTATCTGTCCCCGATGTGGCAGAACTTCTTCCTTTGTTTGTGGGGTTAGCGTAATTGGGACAGTGTGCCTGTGCCAGTCCCATGAGATGTGTGAGGTGACTTCCTGACTGCCTGAGTGTAATTTCCCCTCGTCTCTCTCTCTCTCTCTCTCTCACTCTGTCTGACACAACATGGCCGACACCGTACGCCCCCGCTACTCCTTCACCCTGCGGCTTTCACTTTTCACTTCCTGCCTGGCTTCCACCCGAGCCCCATGTGCCCTGTGTGACCCGCTTGCCCGCCCACCAACTACCATGCCCTGCCACCGCGGAGGTGTGCCCACCTGTGCTGTAGCTGCTGCCGAGGGTGGCATGGTTTGGGTTTAAGGATGATGACAGGATGGGTGACATTATGCACCCTCCTCCTTCCTTCATCTTTACCAACCCACAACTAACCACATCAGTATCATATTGGCTCCAGCTGGAGAGGAGGAGGAGGAGGAGAAGGGGAGAAATGTGAACTGTTCTTTTACCCGCTCAACCACCCACCTCTCTCTCAACACACTCCTCATCTTAGATACATGCTCTCTGTGCACCACAAGGTATCTACCAGTGTGCCGTTGTGCAGGGATGTGCAGGGGTGTGTGCATGTACTTCATGTTGTGATAATGTTAGCAAACACATTCGTTTTTACGTTTTGTGGAACAGGTTAAAGGTATGAATAAAACATATATGTGTACTTACATGTGTCGTTATTTTTTTTAGCAGAGGCTACAAGTTGTAGTATTTGTATGTACAACTGATTAAAATGGCCAAATGTAAAATGCTATAACTTTTCACTACAATTGTTTGTTTTTTGTTGTTGTTTTTTTTAACAACTATTTGTATTATTGTTGATTAGATGTTCTTCCGTGTAAATGAATTAAACATTTAAAAATGTCTTAAACGCACGCAACAAAAACAAATATTAAAGCGCCAGCTGCTTAAACTTTTGGAGACGCATTCCTAATGGTTTGTTTGTGTATAATGTTTTTTTTTTACACGTATTAGTTATATTCAACTGAATTACGATTGCATTACAGAATCATAAATCAAACCAAATTGAGTTCAAATCAACATTTTCTTATCATTATTTCTCTACAATCTTTCCCGCTTCATCATTGAACAAAAAAAATGACTCCAGTAGACTGACTCTGCATGCAACAGCAAGTAACAAGTAACAAAAAATGTATCGTGAAAGAAAGTGCATTCATGAGTAGGGAAATCGAACAACAGAAAGAGAGAGAAAAAGAAAGTGAGAGAAAGTAAGAAAAGCCAAAAGAAAGGAACAGTCCACTCAGTCAATGACCCAATTAACATTCCTGTAAACAAGGCCAACAAAGACTGTATTTGAATAACAGCGTCTATGTACGTCTACGTGGAACTTACCAATTATTCTGGAATCGTAAGCGGTTTGCGGGGAATCTCTCTTTATTTAGCATCAGACTCTCCCTGGCTCTGAAGACTGGCTAGTACACAACTCCTCTCGTGCCAACAGCACAGAGAACGCAGAGAGAGAGAGAAGCCTTTGTTTGCTCTGATTTGATAACATATTGTAATCCCAATTGCTTTAAATAATTTATCAAGTGTGGGTTTTCCTTCAAATAAATGGCTTTGTGTTCAGTGAGGATTGATTCCATTAGTTTGTATGTGTGCACAATGAAAGACAAATCATAGAGAGAAGGGTTACATTTGGTGGAGTTCAATGTCCAAAAATGTAGAAATTATACTTACCAAAGTGAAAAGTTAGGTATATTAATAATAATCTAATAAAAATACTACCACTACAACTACTACTACTGCTACTACTACTGCTACTACTACTACTACTACTACTACTAATATTAATAATAATAATAAATAATAATAACTGTTATCATGAATTATCATTAATATTAAATGTATAGAAAAAGTCCTAAAATGTACATGTATAGACAGACAATCGTCTTTACATGTTAGAAAACTAGCATGCGTACACACACACACACACACACACACACACACACACACACACACACACACACACACACGCACACACACACACACACACACACACACACACACGCACACGCACACGCACACACACACACACACACACACACACACACACACACACACACACACACACACACACACACACAGCTCGCTATCACTGTAGATGCATCTCTCTCTCCTCATGTTATTTCTGCAGCTGATCGACTCAATTAGCTCAACACACAAGTGCATAATTAATGCCAAATATGATATGCTGCTCCCACACGTCTTAAAGTATATCTCAAACACAACGTAACTACAGCATGTGGATAACTGCCTTGAAGCTGTTTCATACAGGGGTTATATGTACAGGGGTTAAATGTAGTATATTGTACTATATCAAATATAGTCAAATATAGTACAGTACAACTATTCTGTCATTTAAACTATACTTCTGAATAAATAGTTATAATTTTCATCAAATATATACGTTAATTGATTAAAATGGCAATATTTATGTGTTCACAGTCACTCATCAGAAAATTACTTCTGACATATTTTTGATCACAATATATACATGCATAAATAACATACGGTAGCTTATTGTGACTCACCATAACTCCCACTTTTCTATCCACCTGACTACTCAATGTCAAAATATCATTTGTATGTTGTTTCCATAAATTAGCAGAAACTTTTATTGTCTCTGAGATGAATGCTGGTCTCAAATGAGACAATACAAATAATCATACAATAACGCAAGTGTTTTCAGACACTGATCTTAAGTTTTGATGTGCCAAGTCCGTAAAATTCTCCAGTACCAATACTCTGCTCATTTCCATTTCAGATAGTAACGTGGATATGTTCTAGCAGGGACTGAGTTGACCCCACACTTCCTCTCCTACAGTGACACTAATGTTTGCACGAATGTAAAACACATCTTCATGCAAAGCCCTGGTTTTAGCAAACATTCACAACTGACTGCAAGTTGCTACTGGCGCATACAGTACCTCAAGCATTCTCTGAAGTATAGAGTCACTGTTCTTCTCACCCTGTGCATTTTTACACTTCCCCCCCCCCCCCCCCCCCGATACTATTAACTTTAATGTTGCAAGGCATCCCTTCTTTATTTATGGAGACCTCAAAATTCAGGGTGCTATAGTCATGCATTGTTAATTGTTAATGCAAAATGCTTGTATCAAACAACACTGATCTTTGTCGGAGGAGGAATTCTGTGGAGACTGTTGGAATCAGGAATGCTGTCTGTCAAATAACGAGACAAAAAAAATAAAAAGGTTGGGGATTTTATTTCCTAAAGTAGAGCACACATAAGCGAAACATGCACTTTATGGAGGGAAGTTAACCTGCCTATGCCTGCCGTCCCTCAAATCAGACAGAATGAATCCAGTCCCAGTTTGTCAGGGGGATAAGCACCATGGTTAGAATTTTGCTGATTTTCATATAATGACTGGCAGCCGTAACACCTGTCACTGTGAAATTCATAAATTAGTATACTCAAGGGAAACAAATTGCTTTGTTGATGCAGAACTGTAAAAAAAAACAAAAAAAAACGTTTTTGACATTGACTGCCTGCACTTTCACAAGAAATATTGTTATTTTTTTTTACGTGCTACAATTTACAAAGATTCATGAGCATAACCCAAGGTGACCATGAAACAACAAATGTAACAGTATAATTCAGAAGGAGACTTTTCTGGCTAATGTTGTTATACAGAACGTGTTGTTATCTGTGTACGTTTGAGCATATCTGCATACATGCAAATTCAAGAGGGCAAAAGGTCAAGTCTAGGCGAGGGCCCAGCAGATCTAACATTACCTGACTCCACAACAAACACCCATTCTATAAGCATCTCTACTGTACATTCTACGTTCTACTCTCACCCATTGTTCCACCCTTGGTTCCTGAGCAGAACACTGTGGCACATCATCCTTACAGGAGGATAAAGATCTCTCTGTACCAAACGCTGCACTCGTTATTCCTTATCCTGTCAATCACACCCCCCAGTCTGTGTGTAATGTGCTGTCGACAGCTTGGCAGAGCTGTGGGGCTGCGCAGGGCGATGATGAGAGCTCATAGCAGCCTAGCAGGGTTCCCTTCTCATCAGAGTCAGAACAAAAGAGGGCCCGGCCTGCACTGCTGTTCCAAACACACAGCACACGAACACAGAAAGAAACATGGCCCCCGCTTAACTGTTTAACTCTCAACGCTCACTTCTTTTCCTAGACGAAAATATACCGTAGAATGAAGAACTGAGGAATTTAGAAGAGTAGGACCTTATCCTTCAAATGGACAATTGTTTAGGTGTGATTCAAGTTCAGCATTTTCCACACACAGACACACACAGATTTCCCGTCAACCGTCAACACATTCAAACGAACATCTGGATAAACAATCGCGTCCACTCCTTCCTCTGTCATACCTCATCACACCGATCCCCACATCCCCCCCATCCCTCCTCTCCCTTGCAGAAAAGAAAGGGATGAAAATAGAATGTTAAACTCCATCATCTCACACTCACCGCCCCATCCTAATCCAAGAGAGCATCACCAAACGGACTGGCGCTGGGCCTAACTTCAGACATCACATCGGCTAAAATCAATCCGGCGACATGCCCTCTTGGTCCTCCCAGATCTCTGAGCCCTAATTGGTCAGGCCCTGTGTAAGGGCCGTGCCTGGTACAGGACGGGCGGAGACGGGGTCGGGTGCCACCCTGCTCTACATCTCTTCACCTCCTATCCCTCTCTCCCGCTCCAGGGCACGTGTTCATGACCATGTCTGGACTGGGGCTGGAGGCTCTTTATCTATAGCTCACCCAGGGGCTACAGGCATCTAGCAATGAGATCAAGTGTCAGCCCCCAAAAAGGGCCATCTATAATGTACATCACAACGTTGAATAACAAGATAATGTGAATAGTTGAGTGTATATATCCTATTCCAAACACATCAGGTTGCATGTAAATGTCACTGTTGGTATTTTGATGATTTACAAAATGGCCGACATGTTACTTGGCACATCCACGTTTTGGAGACTACCGTTGTCACCTCCAAATATACTGTACAGAAACAGTTCCCTTTAACCATTAAGCCGTTGACTCTAAAACCAAAACCTTAAACTTTAAAACTAAAACCCTAAAACTTAACATAATACCAAACAGTGCAGAGCTAATGCATCTAGCTGGGGATTGGATTCTTTCTTTTCTTTCATTTGGAGCAAAATAAAATGTAATGTTCATCTATTGGTTAACTCTCTCTCCAGGTATGTTTTCCTTCTCTGGCACAGATGGCAATTAAAACCGGCTAAACTAAATCTGTGGGTGCAGGGTCTCACAAACAATGCATTTAACTGCAAAGCAGTGTTCATCGCCGACAAAGAGGAACAGATCCACAACTACAGTTGTGTAGTTGAAAGATTTTTTTTTTTTTTACAAAACAGAAAGATCAAAGTTGTCGTGGTGAAACGAGACAGTATCTTATTTATATCTTACTGCTAGAGCCCTTTCAAGGAGCTGACAGATTGAAATATTCGGTGGGCGGTTGAATTATGTACTGAATGTCCTCAGTGTCTCCACCACATGCCCACTGTCTCTCCCTACATCACAAGAGGAAAAAACTCAGCATCATATTTACTGGCTACATATCCACTCCTCACAAAACCATTATTTTGGTCATTAGAATTGAGTTTTGGTGAGATTTTTTTTAGTTGAATGAATATTCAATGGAAATAACTGGGCTGATATAGCCTGAAATCAAAATAGCAGGTTGATATATAACACATTCCTATGTGTTTCAGCACATTAACACTCCTTCATTTAAAGTCCCATATAGATGCTGTAAATGAACCAAATAGACATGTAAACAATCTCACTCCTTAACACCTTCCATTGTTTACCAGCTCAAACACCATCTTTACAACAATCGGATCACTCTTACCCACACTCTCCAGGAATGCGGCCATTGAGATGTACAATTAAAATCGTATTCCTGCAGTAGGAAATTTGATTTAATGAACGTTCAGCTCGGCAACAACAGATGGTCGTCTTATTGGAGGCACAAAGATAGACTGTGTGTTTGAACGCCTTCAGATCAAATGCCAGTGGTTATCAATTAAGAGTGAAGGTGCGCTCCGACAACATGAAGCGCTAGCATACTGGAGGCCTCACTGCTGCATCTCGCCTCTCTGGTAATGAGGGACCTCCTCAGTAAGGTAGAAAAACAGGAACACTATTCCCCCAAAGATACTGCATGGGTAGCACAAAGATAGTTCACCCAAAATGTTTCTAAATGAAAGACATCTCAAGATTTAATTCACCAAACTTCCCAAATGGTGAAATATTCCTCACTAAGGTCAGTGGTATAAAGTACTTAAGTCAAAAAATACTTTAAAGTACTACTTAAGGAGTTTTTTGTTTATCTGTACTTTACTCTACTATTTATATTTTTTGCCAACTTTTACTTTTACTTCACAAATTCCTAAAGAAAATGATGTACGTTTTACTCAATAATTTTTTACAATTACAAAAACATTTGGTCCTTGGGTTCTATAATGCTTTGTATTACTTGCTATTATACCTGCGTGGTCAAAATGTAACCTACTCCTATAATTCCTATGTATAATTACTTTCTACTGTTGATGTTCATCACAAGTTGATTTCATTACCTCCACCTATAAAAATTATCAATCATTATAACACAAATTCAATAACATTCTCTCCATGCTCCATTGCTCTAAATAGACAAAGAGGAAAACTAAGGGGGAAAACAACAACAAACTGGTTAGAAATATATGAGACACAGTCCACAACACTGTACAACTGCTGTGCTAGGCCGGGCTAATGCTGGATGTCGTAGACAGAAAGCAGATCTCTAATGATTAGCCAAAGCACACCGCTACAAACAAATGTGAAACGACGCCAAGTATGACTATGATATGTAAGCTATATCTGTTTTACTGTATTTGTTCTCCCATTAAAGAAAGCACCAATGCATAACATAGTATAACTAAATAAAGTAATAGTAGTAGTGGTCCCAAAACGAATGTACTTACTTCTTCATTAAGCAGATATGTAAGTTATAGGGCTTTAGGTCAGATGATTATGTGTATTTCCAGACGTAGTTAATGAGAGCTTGTTGTAGAGGTGATAGAGAGAACCTATGGATTGTTTTGGGAGAGAATATGCTTCTCTTCCTTTAACTTTTAAGCACCCCTCCATCTACAGAGACATCCCTGTTTAATTGAAATAAGTGAGTAAGAAAAAATTACTATGTTTTTCTAATTTATTTAGTACTCTAAATGCATTCTTAATCATATAAAAATTAAGGAAATAAGAATAATTAAAAAATTGAAAATTGTAGCACTTTCGGGAATGGCTAGTTCCGCGCGTCATTCTGCTTCAAAGAAAAAAGATAAATGATGATGCCATTAAAAGTGAACTAATTAAGGAAGGCTTCTTTTAAGAACTCATTAACTGCAACCTCATTTACATAATGATGCATATTAATTAAGTTTTAATGAATCTGAATTTCCACCAAGCCGCTTTTCTTTGGCTGTGGAACAAATTGAACAAATTATTTAAAAGTGTTCTTGAATCTACTTTTCACACCAAAGGGGAGAGAATGCAATCATTTGTAGAAAATCATATTTTTTTTCCTAGGCTGGCCCATCTGTTAATTATTTTTTAAATGTAATCATTTACCCTTTGTTTTCAAAACCTCAGAGATACATTCACATCCCAACCAAATCAGGAGGTATGGGACCAGTGGTAAATATTGCAGAACATATAAAAGCCTGAAATGCATGATTAAAACAATTCGGAGGAGACAGTCAGCCGGGCATGTGTTGGAGTCAGACATGAGAGAGAGTTTATGTAATACAGTACAGCAGCATCACATGGACATATGCAGCATCTTATTCACTGACAGCATTCACACATCTATATGGTGACTAGAGGCCATCTTGCTCAGTTGCTTGGTTTGTCTATTTCCAGCTGGCAGAGGAAAAACAGTGACATGGCCACATCAGTTCAATTCTCACAGAACTGAACATGAACATGATTTCTTTCCACTAGTAATTGTAATTTAAAGACACATAAGAAACATAAATATATGTCAAGATATGTAGGCATAAATCACATCTTGATAATATATTCCACTCTGATATTTTCTACACTGTGAATAAAGGGAAGACATCAAAACTATGAAATAACACAAATGGACTCAAGTAGTAAAAAAAAAGGTGTTAAGCAAATATATTGCATATTTGTATATTCTTCAAAGTAGCCACCCTTTGCCTTGATGACAGCTTTGCACACTCTTGGCATTCTCTCAACCAGCTTCATGAGGTAGTCACCTGGAACGCATTTAAATGAACCGGTGTGCCTTGTTAAAAGTTAATATGTGAAATTTCTTTCCTTATTAGTGCATTTGAGCCAATCAGTTGTGTTGTGAAAAAGTAGGGTTGGTATACAGAAGATAGCCCTATTTGGTAAAATACCAAGTCCATATTATGGCAAGAACAGCTCAAATGAGCAAAGAGAAATGCCAGTCCATCATTACTTTAAGACATGAAGGTCAGTCAATCAGGAAAAAAGTGCAGTAGCAAAACCATCAAGCGCTATGATGGAACTAGCTCTTATGAGGACCGCCACAGGAAAAGAAGACCCAGAGTTACCTCTTCTGCAGAGGATAAGTTCATTAGAGTTACCAGCCTCAGAAATTGCCAAAAAACACGAGCAATGGACATTAGACCAGTGGAAATCTGTCCTTTGGTCTGATGAGTCCACATTTGTGTATTTGTATTGGTATATTTGTGTATTTCCCACTGCAAAGCATGGAGGAGGAGGTGTTATGGTGTGGAGGTGCTTTACTGGTGATACTGTCTGTTATTTATTTAGAAATCAAGGCACACTTAACCAGCATGGCTACCACAACTTTCTGCAGCGATACGCCACCCCATCTGGTTTGCGCTTAGTGGGACTATCATTTGTTTTTCTTCAGGACAATGACCCAACACACATCCAGGCTGTATAAGGGCTATTTGACCCAAGAAGGAGAGTGATGGAGTGTTGCATCAGATAACCTGGCCTCGACAATCATCTGACCTCAACCCAATTGAAGTGGTTTGGGATGAATTGGACTGCAGAGTGAAGGAAAAGCAGCCAACAAGTGCTCAGCATATGTGGGAACTCCTTCAAGACTGTTGGGAAAGCATTCCTCATCAAGCTGGTTGAGAGAATGTCAAGAGTGTGGAAAGCTGTCATCAAGGCAAAGGGTGGCTACTTTGAAGAATCTAAAATCTAAAATATATTTTGATTTATTTAACACTATTTTTTGCTTACTACATGATTCCATATGTGTTATTTAATTGATTTCAATTTCTTTATTTGACGTCTTCACTATTATTCTAGAATGTAGAACATAGTAAAAATAAAGAAAAACCCTTGAATGAATAGGTGTGTCTAAACTTTTGACTGGTGCTGTATGAGTATATCATATAGATTTGTATCAGTATAGTGATGAGTAGACAACAACTTACTCTGCAGTGGCTAAGGCTTATAGTGGTCTGGAAAAAAAGATTGGAAATGAAGTGACATCCCACACAGTCTATTTTAACACCTCTGAAATGTCCAATACTATCCTGATGTCAAGCCACAACATTAAAAACTATAAACGTGCTCAAGCTGAAATATGCACAATTAAAGGGAACCTAAATGCTTCCCTCATGTAGGATTACATATTTCACTTAGATAGTAGAAATACAGTGTAAACAAATGTATTTGTTATGTCTGTGTAGCTGCCATCTTGTTTCAGGTGCTCTGGTGATATACAGTATATTCAGGCACAGAAACAACTTGATCGACAAGTCCATTCCTGTCTGCACACACACACGCACGCACGCACGCGCACACACACACACACACACACACACACACACACACACACACACACACACACACACACACACACACACACACACACACACACACACACACACACACAATTGTGCACACACACACACACACAATTGTGCACACACACCTGTTATGCAGGTCAAATTGGGAATAGCCCAAGCTCAGGGGAACACCAAAGCACGTAGTGGGACGTTCTAGTCCTTCATGGAGAAAAAGAGTCTGAAGTCACCAGAGAATGCTTAACGCAGGGACCGTCTCGAGCCAAACGGCACGTGACCGCGTCACTGCCAAGTCTCCCGGCAGCCGATTGGTTGAGGAAGTCTCAGAGGTTAACCTGCCACACGCCCAAAGGCCCCTCTGGTGTATGGCGTGGCCTCGGCGCACTCTGTTTGTGTGTGTGTGTGCCATTTTTTTTGTGTGTGTGTGTATATGAGCACGCATGCATGTGTTCTCCCCACTCTGTTCCTCCCCAGTGTGTTTGGGCCTTTAAAGCATCACCCCTACGAGGTGGCTGGGTGGTTGCGGGGGTCCTTCTGACAGTGAGCTCCTACCTCAGGGGAGGTCAAGAGTCAGCGATTCAGATGAGACAAGCTGGCGATGCAGTGTAACTGAAAATGGAAAGCAGATGTTAGTTAATTAGGGAAATGTGACTGACAAGACTTGAGCGGCGAGGTACACAAGCTACCCGGCACCGAGCAGCTGCTGTTACCGACTTCATTGTCAGTCTCGTACACAAGTCACACTATCCCTATGGAGAGAGGCAGAGACGCGAGCACAGACAATTATCAAAATAGAATTAAGCTTGATTGAATCGCACAGATTTTCTCTTCAATTTTACTCATACCCACCCTTCATCCTCCGGATTTTTGCCTTCCCTTCCTTCCCTTTCCTCGCTCTCTCTCTCTTCTTCCGCTCCTTCTCTTGTCCTCATCCCGTTTTAGTTTTTTAAAACGCCATCTTAGCATCTGTGTGAAACTGATGAAGAAGAAAAAGACTACAATAACAATGCATACTGAATGTAAAAAGATTGTCTCAGTTCCTGAGCACCAGACATTTTCCCGAGAACGTTCTTTCTGATAAATGTGCATTTTTAGCTCTGGGAGACGAGTATTGTATAAATACTACCATCTCAGCTATTGATGAGGAGCATAGTTGCGTCTCTGATGAATGGAAAGCCTCATCTGTATTTTATTGTACCTCCCGGCTTTTATGGAATGTAGGAGGACGCCTCGGTCTCTTGTGTGTTGTGACTTCTCACACGTTAGCCTAGCTGAGTACAGCATATAGTATCTGCCTCAATTTGATCTAAACACACACAAATGTTGAATACTGCAGTGTACTTTACCTGCAGTGTACTTTACCTGCAGCGTACTTTATCTGCAGTGTACTTCATCTGCAGTGTACTTTATCTGCAGTGTACTTTACCCACAGTGCACTTTACCTGTCTTGTTAGAAGCCCATGATCACTCGCCACCACAGTAGAATAAACCACATTTGTGTTTGAGTATTGTCTGTACAAGCTTAAGTCTAATGGTGGTTTCAAGTGTCTTTTCCAGGGATTTTCTTTTAGAGGGAGAGTATACTATTTACTTGTGTTATTGATGAAAACATGCATCCTCTGCCTTGCTCAACAACCAATTAAATAGGGAAGAACATGCCTGAAGAAAAGGAAAGAGTTTGAGTTTGCGTTGCATTACATTTATTTAAGCAGGCCTTGGAGCTGAACTTGACGAGTTCAGCTCAACTGGATAATGTCTTGTGATCAAGCATGTGTTTCCATATGTATCCCAGTGGTATCCCAGTGTCGAACTGTGGCAGTTGGACCAAGGCCTTACAGTGGGGGGAAACATCTTCCAAAACGTTGTAGTACATGGTTGTACCAAACTCAAAAATCAAGAAAAATAAAAGAAACATAGCATAATTTAGGCCTAATGTGCCTGACTGAATCAAACAGGCCTGAGCCGTGCTTCGGGCTGCCACTCACACAGATAACACCCGCGCTACCATCAACAATGACCACACTATTTACACAACCTATTACCATTTGGCAACACTCACACCATCAACAAAAGCGACAACAGTGACAGGCTCGTGTAGCTGAAAGGACAGCACCCGGAATACCTGCGCACACAATGTAGGAGAGCACACTATTAGTGAAACACAAAGACAGGAGTCACACACAGCAAGATGTTAAGGAATAAGTTGCCCATTCACTCTGACATAATTAGCCAGTAGGTCCTAATCATAAGAATACAAAAACACAACCGTTAGGCTAAGCATTTCCAAATCAAAATGTACAACTATTATTTCCCATTACAAACATCTTTATCACGTTCAGCACACAGAGTAACTGTATTCTGAAGTGTAAATGCAACAATGTTTCACATAACACATTATTTTCAGAGATAACTTGTTAACCACAACAACAGTTCCACTTATTGTTGAAAGTTCATCTTGAAAAGGGTGAAGTTAATAAGTAAGTTCTAGCTAGACCGTGGGAAAACTACTGCGCAGTAACTTGTCGACCATTGAGAAGGCAGAAGTTTCCATACGTTTTTGTAAAAATGGTCCCACCCATTACAAGTCAAGATGAGATTGGTTGATTTCACTGTCACTCCAACATTCTGCCCTAATACAGTTGAATGGCAGATGACTTCTATCCAGCTTCTGATAGCCTAGCCAATGGTGAGCTAGCTAGATAGATTTTTTTTCAAGAAAAATCCCGATTGGATATTTTTTTTCTTCTTTTTTAAATCAGAATTTAAAAAAATACAATCAGAATATCATTGAAATATTATTAAAAAGATTCAATATAAATCGAAACTAAATGTATATTTAAAAAGTACAACAATTATTGGGACTTCTTTAAAGGCCTTGATGGTTCCCCACTTCCCAAATCAACAAAAGGTTCCCAGTTTAAGCTAATGTGAATGACTGGGTGATTTTGATGAACCTTTGATAAGTGTACCTTCATTGAAATGACTGCTATTAGATGTTGTTGTTGGTCCTTGTGAAAGTTCAGTTGCATTGATGTTGTATGCATGGTAGCACATAGAGGACCAATGTCTCTCAATATAATTGGATGATTTTGTGTAATTCCGAATAGCTCCCTAAAATATCCATCATTGATCTCTCTCTCTCTCTCTCTCTCTCTCTCTCTCTCCTTGTGGGGACCAAACCATTGATTCACAATCAAAATACAATTTCCCTAACCCCTAACCCTAAACCTTAACCCTAACCCTTAACCCTTATCCCAAATCTCTAACTCTAACTCCTAACCCTAACGCTAAACCTAACCCCTAATCAAAATGTTTTATTTTTCCTTGTGGGGACTGATGAAATGTCCGGACTTGTCAATATTGTTCTTGTTTTACCATACTTGTGAGGACTTTTGGTCCCCACACGGATAGTAAAACCAAACACACACACACACACACACACACACACACACACACACACACACACACACACACACACACACACACACACACACACACACACACACACACACGCACATTGATGAATGGGTAGACATTAGCCCCATTCAAACAACAGATGTTAATTCACTTCACATGTGAATTATCAGATCATTTGTGTCAGGAAGCAGAATATGAATGACTGAGATTATCTCATATTTGGGCCCTCCCTTGGTAGACCTATGGTCTTCTGGGTCTGCAGGTAGGATGCTAGGGGCTTGGTGGGATGGGAGAGGGGTGTGTGTGTGTGTGTGATATGTAGTGGAGGGGCGGGGGAGGGGGTGGGGGTCTACCATTGGAATGTTCCATTATGTCTGTGTGTCTGAAAACATCTCATTACTACCCAGACTTCCCTTTGGGCTATAGGCTATAGAAAATGGGGAATGATGGGCCTGATGTGCTAATGAGCAAAACATCATTTATGGTAGACACAACGATATCCATGAGACACGAGCCATTTGCAGTGATCCATACCTATAGTTTGTGCTTGGACATGATCTTTCAGTTTTCTATTCAATATTGGTTTCACAGCATTTATTTGATAAGCATAAATTGTTCTGTCGTCATGTTCATCCCTTTATCGATTGAAGATACTCCAAAGTTACTTCATACAGGTACTAGTTAATGACTCTCCCACTTGTTTACCTTTGTAAGTGTTTTTAGCCTGTGTTGCACAGGATTAATAACGTCATTACAGCCTTACAGAATTAGACTCCGGTATTTTCCTCTCTCTCTCTCTCTCTCTCTCTCTCTCTCTCTCTGGAGTTATTTTTATTCTCGGTATGAAGTAAACCAAAGGAAAAGCAGAACAACCCTGCCCCGCTCCTCTCCTTCTTCTCCCTGCCTCCACCTCCACCACCATAACCACTTGTCCCAGAGGTGTACAACTAAGGTAGCAAAACAAAGGGAAGTATTTCAAAACGCTGCACATTGTGAATAACTCTCAATATAAAACATCTCGGACTCCAAAGGTAGAATGTTGCGATACGTTGCCGTCGGTAACCACGGATGGAGGCTGTCAGTATGGTAACCGCCAAGGTACAATAATTGGGTCAGGTGAAAAACAGGGGGAAAAAGTTTAACTTCTTGGATATCTTTCCATTTCTCTTTCTCTTTTCCCTTTTTTCTCCCCACACATTGCAGTCAACAACTACTCCCACTGTACACAGCTCACACTTGCTCTGCACATGCTGTGAAATGCTAATCTAGCCCAAGATGTTACCACTACGTTGGCTTGATGAAATGGACAAGACTTTCCAGACGCTAAGAGGTCACAGGCTATTCCTTCTAGTTGCCCTTTGGGGCTTTAGGCCTAAATGCAGCATCAGGCATGTGCTTGGTCTGATTACCTCGATGGCCTGCATCTCTTTCCGGCCACAGACTGGACTGCCTCTGTGAATCAGCCAGACCACACTGAGGCCTGGGCCAAGTGGCTGGGCCACACAGAGCAGCTGACCGACACCGTGCCGTGGCTGGACAGACAGCGAGCCAGCCGTCATATCCTTAACAGGGCTATTATCCCTGATCTGATGTCCTCTCGTCTGCTTGGCTGGGAAGTGTCAGGCCAACGCTAGCCTCTCGGCTGACATCAGTGACATCTCCATCGCCGGGCCAGCGTGGGGCCGTCACATCCACAGCTCTCCAGCCAGGCGTGCCACGTCTGTCCATAGTGTAGCCTAGAGCTGTGTCCCAAATATCTCCCTATTCCTTTTTATAGTTCAAAAGTAGTGCACCGTTAAGGGAACAGGGTGCCATTTGGGACGTAACCTATCTCTGGACTGTCTGTGGAGTTGAGGAAGTCTGTCATATCCATGGCTGAGCTGAGCTTGGAGGTGAGTCTGTCATGATCCAATGTAGGCCTGGGAGCTGTCTGGTCCATGGGTGGGCTGGGGTAGATGGACAGGGATAGGGGATAGCCACGGATCCTCACCATCGTTAGGCTGCCATCTGAGGCGCCACGTCCGTCCCAGGCCTGTCCACCTCCGGTCTGTATGGGTCCATCCCCTCAGACAGGCTGGCGCTGGCCCTCCTCTAATGGGACTGATTGGTCCGTAGATCAGCTCTGAGGTCCGGTATCACCTCTGACAGAAGCCCTCTCCCTCCAACGCCTACGTCCCTCGTCTCCCTCGCCTCCTCTGAGTGTCCACAGCTCCTGGCTAACGGCAGAATATGCTCGAAAAACGCTAGCACTTCATTAACGACGGCAACAGTGATCTGAGATGCTCAGTTAGAGCCGGACACTAACAGTGTCATCTTCGGTGGCATCTCGCTGTGTGGAGTGGAGGGGAGGGGGAGCGTGACCAATGCCAGAGCAAGGTTGGGCTGGATGTGTGAGTCTGGGTGTACGTGTGTGTGTGTGTTTGCGTGTGTGTGTGTGTGTGTGTGTGTGTGTGTGGGTGTGTGAGAGAGAGACTTTATGTGTGTGTGTGTGTGTGTGTGCGTGCGTGTGCACATGCATGTTTGTGTGTGTGTGTTTGTGTGTGTGTGTGTGTGTGTGTGTGTGTGTGTGTGTGTGTGTGTGTGTGTGTGTGTGCGTGCGTGCGTGCGTGCGTGCGTGCGTGCGTGCGTGTGTGTGTGAGGGCCATTCACGGTTCTTAAGGGCTGCAGTGATGTTATCTTTCTTGACCAGTGGAATGATGCTGACCTTAATTGCTCTAATGCTGTTTTCAGCCATACTATGTCTATGGCTCTCTGGCTCCCTGGCCTGGATACCATTGATCCGTCACACAGATTGTGCCTTCTCAAATCAAAGACATTCTTTATTAGTGGTGGGAATGGGAGAGGGGGGGGGGGGGAAATAATAATGAATATCACTAGAGAAACCCTTTCATTAAGTAATCAAAATAGACTGTGCAACTCGCGTATTGTCCAGCGAGCACCAAGTAGCCAAGTGGAATATTCCACTAGGAATCTCAACATTAATACAAGGAACAGAGAACGAAAAAGCAGTTTCTCTCTATCTGCGTCTCCTAAGTACGTCATTCGCACATTGACAATAAAATATTATTTATTACATAAACTGTGTAATTGTGCTGTTTTAACCGGTCGGCAATGCTGATGTTTAGTTAGCGAGGTAGTTAGCAGAGAGAGAGAGAGAGAGAGAGAGATAACACCACGGATGGCTCTGCTCTGGTCCGACACAGCCTGCCATGCTGTTAATGGGGGTATAAATATGCAGACAGTCCAAATACAACTTAAATGAACCACTGGTTCCCACATCATACACTCATAAAGCTGTTTAGATGTGATGGTGATGGTAGGTCCGATTATAGTGGGTGAGGTGTAGTGGATGATATGGATGTGAAGGAGCATTATGAGTGGAATATGTATGGTGTTGTATGGAGTTGTCTGTTTGTCCTTTGTTTCGGTATGCTTGTTTGTCCATCTCTATTCATAAATACCGCCATCTAAATGTCCTTCCATGTTCGTGACAGACAAACTTTCAGATAATTCTGGCCAAGACCCTGACATTTACCGTCCATTGAGGACGGTTGGGATAGCTCGATATTTTTGGCGTTTTATCTTCACAAAATATGTTTGTGATGGTTTTAATGTTGACATGAAACAGCAAGTCGGTCTATTATCCTGCTAATGCTGATGGCAGTCTAACTATAATCAGTCAACAAACAAACAGACCATCGAACAAAAGGACAAATATCAGCCACATCTTTCCTCGATTGTCAGAAGGACGTGTCCATCTTTCAGAAGAATGTCTTTTTGTGTGGCTCGGCCTCTCTTTTTCCTTCCCCCTCTTTTCTTCAAGGCAATCTTTCTCTCTCTTATAAATCTGTACAAATTGATTTCCTCTTTACAAGAGAAGATAAAGACCATGGCAACAGAAATACCTGTAAGTGAAGGATAATTACGTTTCGAGGCACCACCCGCTGAGTCCATTCTCCAAGGCCCAACAACATGCATTTAAAACCTCAATAGCGCTCGACAGCGTCACACCAATGAGGCCCCAGATTTGATTAAAATTATAGTTCTTTTGCTCTTACTTCACCTATTAAGATAAGCATCTTGTTCAGGCCATTTTATATACATATAAAGAGGCCTGGTACAATTTAACATTTCCCCCCAGCTGCTTTGCATAAAAGGGAACTCTGCGGGCCCACTCCACTGTTACCTGTAAAGCATCTCAGAACAGCATGGGTAATGGCTTTATACCTCTGCGTTTTGTTCTGTCATTTTCTCGCTCTCTATTTAACAAAGATAGGAAGAGGGGAAGAGTCAATTCATTGTTTGCCTTTTGGTATGTTGTTGCATATCATCTTCAGTTCTTCTCCCCCCCCCCATATGAATTCATAGCCACCTTGCAATATATACATCAACGTCGGTGACAGGGAAAATATGCAAAATTATTCCAAAAAATCCACCTGAAATAACAGCAAATTCATTTTGCAGAAACGAACCAATACCCTGTAAATTGTGTTTGATTGAAAGGGCTATGGGCTTTTAGCCCCTGGTTAAACCCTTCCTATCCTGATAGCTATTTGGACGGACAACACATTTACTTAGAGTTTCCACCCACTAATACAATGCTGCTGCATTTAGTTTGATCTGTATTTTCCACAGTCACGTTAAGTACATTTTGTTACTGGACTTTTGATGAAATAGAGCACTCTGAAGACATTGTTCGGGGGTTGACATTAGCACTCATCCAAATCAACACTAATGACGGGTAGCAATGAATAACACAAGAACGAACAGAGATCTGAAATAAATATTCAAACTCAAAATCAGAGGTGTGCTTTCGTCATTATCAATACATGTCAGTCTTCAGAACTTGAAAACCATTTCATTACGCTCTGATAGAGCTGCCATCCGGGGTGGATAAAAGCCCTGATCACCAGGATGGCAAACAGAAAGGATAGTTTGTCAAGTAAAAAGTATGAAGAAGATGAAGAATTAGTGGTTTTTGTCTCGCTCCCCTCTCCCAGCTCTGAGATGCTACTCTAACAGGGCGAGAATGCCATCAGATCCACTGACGTATGCTAGTGCAGGAAACCCAGGGGACCCACCATCTTTAACAAAGCCCATCTCTGCTTTAAATATCCCTAAGTACATTCCCCCATCCCTGTGAGCTTCTCTTTTGTATTGAAAGATCTTTGGTGGAGAGTGTGTTGTTTTCCCCTCCTTTTTCCAGCAGGCAGGCAGACAGGCGGTGGGTTTAAGATGGGAGGTAATGTGAGTGGCACCGTGTCTAATGATGCACACATTCAGTGTCATGGAGGCTGGCTCTCCCGTGAGTCCTGGTTTGAGTGACTCGTCTGATGTTTGGGTCTTTTAATAGGACATCAAAACCGGAGTGGCACAGAGAACGCCAGAGAGGAACGCTGAGAGGAACATGGACGTAGAAGGTAGAAGCTAACTCTGCCTCTCATAAAGAGATCACAGAAACTCCCCTCACTGTACTGATCACTGTCTCAACTCAAGGAGAGAGAGAGAGAGAGAGAAAGAGAGAAAGAGAGAGAGAGAGAGAGAGAGAGAGAGAGAGAGAGAGAGAGAGAGAGAGATCACAAAAGGAGAACGGCGATATACTTACAGTACAGAGTTCTAATTACAAACCTAGATCTGAAACATTACGAGGATAACATTGGTACACTTGACCCAACAATAACAAAGTACACATACAATTAAACCAACTTACATTGATATTTTGGTCATTTAGCAGACGCTCTTAAAAGCGCCTTGCTCAAGGGCATGTTGACAGGTTTTTCACCTAGTCAGCTCGGGAATTCGAACCAGCAACCTTTGCGTTATTGGCCAAACCTTGTAACCGCTAGGCTACCTGTCGCGTTAGTGTGAATGTCAAAGGGTTATTTAGTTCATAATACATTGTTTTAAAATTGTGTTTAAAAAGATGTGGAGGTCTTGAGCCTAAAGATATAAGGAAGTGAATAATGACTCATCAATGTTTCTATTAACTCAAGGTTTAGTTGCAGTTAAATTAGTTATGACCTTGTATTACTAAATTAACAAAGCCTTTACAGACAAACAAAGCTTTTAAGACAAAATATCATCACCCGAAAAGACTGCATGAAAGGACTTTGTTTGAAAATCAACTTTTTCAATTATGAGTACTGTTGTGTTGTTACCTCAACTTTTATATTATATATTTTTAATGAGAATAATTCATAATCTCTTAATTTAGTAATACAAAATAATAATTTCAGCATTCATTTTGTTAGCATTTGTATTATGTTACACTGTGACTTATTTGTACCCCTAGCATTGGGGTACAGCACTGTGATAATGCCACTGTAATGGGGCACTGCCACTCTTTCCCTAACGCAGTATGTATACGGTGTGTGAGCGACCCTAACTAGGTCAAACTATCTGAAGAACAAAACACAACAAACTTTTGGTTGTAAAAGCCATCACAAAGATAGAGGGGAAAGGAAATGAATGAAAAAAACACTTGTCACAAACTTGACACTTTTCTCCTTTTTCCCGTCGAAAAGAGAGAGAAAAAGAGAGAACTCCAAAGGAAAGCTGTGTATCATTGTTCTGAAGTTCCCCTCCTTTGCTTTGCCTATCATAGCATTGAAATCAACACTTACCTTGTCAATGACATCTGGCAAATTGCCACACATTAAGAGGAAGTGGGGCTTGCCTTTCAAGAAGAGGAATCTGACTGTTTAATGCCTTAGTTGTCCCTGGGGCAGGAGCATGGCGGTGAACTGTCTTCCCTCTGTTCAGGTTCTGCTCAAAACAACTACTGGTTGAAAGGTTGTGGTTTTCCGCCACGGAGAATGACAAAAGGTCTTAGGAGACCTTATTAATAGGTGGTAAAATGATCAAATCAGAAAATGAATTGTATTAATCATGCAATATTCTGAGAGAAAACATGACAATGATAATAAGTTAGTGATACAAATACCTATGTTGAAATAATTATTTAAAAAAAAACGATATATTCCGCGTTGTGTTACCTTGAGAAGTCAACAGAATGAAGTGTGAAAGAACAGTTTTGAAACAACTGGAAGATTTACACCTGTATGACAGAAGCTTCTACGGCCCTCATTACAATAGTCTCTTTAGCTTCTCTCAGCGTAGCTGTGGCATACCAGCAAAACACCTCACACAAATCTCACGCCAATAACTCAGGAGGTGATCCACATCTATAAGTCAGCGTATATACCTTTATTGTATTGCTGTTGTTTGGGAGTCTGTTTCTTTCTCTCTCGCAGTCTTTTGTATTCAGCGTATTCAGCGTATGTACTGTACGTGAGAGGAGCAGTTTGTACTGCAGCACCACGGGGGACTCACCGGTAAAGAGAATGCACCTGTTTGCGATAAGGGACAGATCAACATTTACTGAGAGGGCGGGGTGGTCCAAAATAGAGGAGGGTTATGTGTTTCTTGGGGGGGGTCACAGGGGAGGGTAGTGCGTTTTTTCCTCCTGGTTTACATTCTCGCTTCTGCTTGTATTTTCCCTACAAACAATGACTTGACTTACTTTTGATATTACCCTAATACAGTTTAGAAACATTGGTGAAGGTTTGGTGTGGCTATTATTAATCTTTAGTTACTGCAGGCCTATGACATGAAGGCTGTGCGACCCCGGCTCTCCAACCGACTCCGACAGTTGGACTTGAGGTGAGGAAGTGTCAGGCCTACCAGAGTTATTCCTATAATCCAATAATATAATGCTTATCTTTATAGAAAATACTCAGATAAAAAATGAACGAATTACCCTCCTTCTGTAAGTCTACATCTGTATAGCAGACAGAGTAGCCTTCTGACATAAAGAAATTAATGTTGGTGTCATAGCATACCGCCGGCATTAATTTGTGGAATTTCTTTCCTTCTTAATGCCAATCAGTTGTGTTGTGAAAAGTTAGGGGTGGTATACAGAAGATAGCCCTATTTGGTAAAAGACCAAGTCCATATTATGGCAAGAACAGCTCCAATAAGCTAAGAGAAACGTTAGACAGTCATTACTTTAAGACATAAACGTCAGTCAATACAGAACATTTCAAGAACTTTGAAAGTTCATTCAAGTGCAGTCGCAAGAACCATCAAGCGCCATGATGAAACTAGCTCTCATGAGGACCACCACAGGAATGGAAGACCCAGAGTTACCTCTTCTGCAGAGGATAAGTTCATTCGAGTTAAAAGCCTCAGAAATTGCAGCCCAAATACTTTGCAGAGTTCAAGTAACAGACACATCTCAATATTGACTGTTCAGAAGAGACTGTGAATCAGCCCTTCATGGTCGAATTGCTGCAAAGAAACCACTACTAAAGGACACCAATAATAAGAAGAGACTTGCTTGGGCCAAGAAACACGAGCAATGGACATTAGACTTGTGGAAATGTGTCCTTTGGTCTAGAGTCCAAATTGGTGATTTTTTGGTTCCAACCACCGTGTCTTTGTGAGACATGGTGTGGGTGAACGGAGGATATCCGTATGTGTATTTCCCACCGCAAAGCATGGAAGAGGAGGTGTTATGGTGTGGGGGTGCTTTGCTGGTGACAATGTCTATGATTTATTTAGAATTCAAGGCACACTTAACCAGCATGGCTACCACAGTATTCTGCAGCGATACACCATCCCATCTGGTTTGCGCTTAGTGGGACTATCATTTGTTTTTCTTCAGGACAATGACCCAACACACATCCAGGCTGTGTAAGGGCTATTTGACCAAGGAGTGTGATGGAGTGCTCCTGGCATCAACAATCCCCCGACCTCAACCAAATTGAGATTGTTTGGGATGAGTCGGCCCACAGACTTGAGGAAAAGCAGCCAACAAGTGCTCAGCATTTGTGAGAACTCCTTCACAACTGTTGGAAAAGCATTCCTCATCAAGCTGGTTGAGAGAATGTCAAGAGTGTGCAAAGCTGTCATCAAGGCAAAGGGTGGCTATTTGAACAATCTCAAATATAAAATATTTTAACACTTTTTGGTTACTACATGATTCCATAGGTGTTGTTTCACAGTTTCAATGTTTTCACTATTATTTTATAATGTAGAAAATAGTTTTTTTTTTTTAAAGAAAAACCCTTGAATGAGTAGGTGTTCGAACTTTTGACCGGTAGTGTATTTCTGAAAATATTAATATCATACAGTGGACACCTAAGACTATGATACACTTAGTGGTAAAATCTCTGGCAACTGAACCATAAGGTGTACAAATATTATTTTAGGAAAGTACCCCCCCCCCCCCCCCTCTCTAAAAAATAGGCTATAAAGTTTTGCATATGCTACATATCGAAACACAAGAAAGTGTTTTTGTAACTTATTATAAGCTGTCTTTTAGGACACGTAAAAGTGGCTTATTGGCCAACATCCCTCGTTTATTGATGGCGCTGGCTGCCCCAGGTTGGATCTGAATGCATATGGATGTCCGTAAAATTTCCCAAATGTCCGGTACATTAAAATCTTCCCTCTCCTGTTGCCCGGCGTCAAATTTCCCTAAAGAAGACTGAAGTGGCATACTGTTTTAGAGCATTCCCATGAAAATCGAAATGGCATACTGTTTTAGAATATTCCCATGAAAATCTCTCACCAATTGGATGGGAACCTGCGCTTGCCCAATGTCATTTTGATTATGCCTGCACATCGTGGTTCACCAGCAGCCCCAAACTTCTAAAGAATATGCTACCAGCCAAACAAGCTTGTAAGAATTGTACTTAAACTCCACCCTCATACTCATCTGTAGGTTGAGCTTTTTTTCTCTCTCTATCTCTGTAATGTGTCTGTATCTATGTATTGTATATGTAGTAATGTAAAACATAGGGGCCACAATGGGAATAAGTCCATTTAAAAATGATTTTTGGTATATACAGTATGTCTTTTTTTTTTTTACTGACAAATAAAATCAATCAATCCAAACTGTGTAGCGGACCAATTTAGAAATGGAAAGAGACATCTGTTTCAAAACACCAAAAAGTTGAATGACATTCAGAGATTGTCAAGCCAAGCCTTCGCTATTGGATACGCCTACAAGGTAGGGAGGGATGTATTTTCTGTTTGTCGAGATTGACGTAGTCTACTTATTGTGGTGTTGAAAACGCAAACCATGATATTGAAGTGCCTGAAGTTGGTATATTTTATATGGTTGTTTTATTGGTTGTGTGGTGCATCGGCACAGAAACCTGTTGGTTTGAAAATGTGTTGCGTATATTTTCTATAATTATAAATATGGCACCAAAATGTTTCAAATCTGATTCCCCCTAGCTGATCATTGTCTGCAGCCGGCTCTGATCGTAATGTAAATGAAACAGGCAGGGAGAGTGAGCTCGTCTGTGCATGGCATCAACTGTGTCACAAAAGCATGCTGAACTGGCAAAGTCGATATCCACGTTTATAAACACAGGGTCACTACAGTTATTGGTATTTGTGGTGGTAAACATCATTTTGAGTTAATTCAATGAGGGTGAGGGTGTTCAATTATTTTACAGTACAAGGGGAAGGTCATGTAAAAATATTTTTACATTGGAGAGGGGGGTGTATTTATTTTTTATGACATCTTGAGTTGGACCACCCCCTCACCCCGGTAAATTTTGATCTGTTCCTAACCTGTTTCTACTCCAGTAAATGTCTCAGGAGTTGTCCCAAATATATAGGCTTTAAAACTGAACATATATACACTTTTTAACAGTCCGTTCGTTATACACTGATTACCATGGGGATGTTATCATTGATCTAGTTTCTCTAAATCATGAAAAACATTCAATTAGAATACATACAACCACAAATACCAAGTTCAAATTCCATGTATTGCCATTTGTAGGTGCAAATACATACCTACAGGGACAAATCTGCTTAAAATGTTGTGATTGTCAATGACCTGTACGCTACCCAAACATTTTAAAAGGGATCAAGCTAAGTAAAATGTTGTGATTCCTTTGATATTTATAACTGTAATAACATGATACCGTTTTTCACCTCAGCAGAGCCACAGAGAGGAAAAGGTTAAGCATATCCTCTGACAGTGTAAAATACGCAGTGTAAAATAAATGTGATATTTAGTCTATGTTGGGCAGCAGTTGTGACAGCTACTTAGTGGAGGTGGGCCCGACGTGCATCTTAACAGGCACTGACAATTTAACATGTTAGGGATTGATTCTGAAGGGTTTTCCTTGAGTTTAACCATGGTAGGAAAACACTACAACGTTTTAGGCAAAATAGTTATATAAGCACAGGCTGTCATGTGCTCATACACTGTACCATAGGTACATATTGATGCATGGTTAAACTAATTCAACACAAATACACAATGCAGAAGACAGCCCAATACCAACTGTGATTTCTGCTTTTATATTTTTTGAAATGTCTTGCAGACAAAGAAATGCAGGTTGAAAAACTATATCACTCTCAACGTTGATATTTACATTTTTGGGTAGATTATAATTTTCAGTCAATGTCAACAAATGATTTAATGATTTCCACAGTCTATCAGAAAGTGCTGCATGTCCTTAACAAACACCGTTCTCATCATTCTCCAAAAATCTCCAACGACTGAATGTGGCGGTGTCACGAGCACACACTTCTACTACTCTGCATTTCATTTTCTGTATCTTATTTTTAAATTGTCTTTTTGTAGCTTCCTCCTGCCCCCCTACTCCCCCCTCCCCCCAGCCCAATCCCCTGGTTCCTAAGCAGCAGGCACCGAGGATGGAGAGTGGTTAGACTGTGTCCATGGCTGCATCCCAAATGGTATCCAGTCCTCATATAGTGCACTAACTTTGACCAGAGCCCTATGGGCCCGATGGGCCCTGCTCAAAATTAGTGCACTAAATAAGGAATATGGTAACATTTGGGATGCAACCCATGTGTGCAGTCAGAGAGAAATGGCCTTTTGTCTATGCTGCTCCTAGTCACAGAAGGTCACACAGGCTTACCCTGGGAATAAAGCCCTGGCCATTGTTATAATTTGCATTGATGCATAGAGAGGGCGATAGAGAGGGGGCTGCATGCAGCCGGGTAGAAGGTTATGCAGAGCAAAGGCGTCTTTGCATGGCAATGTGTGCAACGGACAGACAGCGTATTTCTTCCTCCCCCCACCCCACCCCCCCTGCCCGGCCACCCCTCCGCCCCTCAATCCACCATCCCCCTTAGGAAATGAGGGCCTCTTCAAGGTCAGTGTCAAGGACAGTGTGGCCAATTAGTATGCAGATCAGGGCCTGATGTAGTTTAAGAGTATTGCTCTGATGCAATCACATTAGTTAGGCCAGTAAAGATTTCCCTCCCTGACCTCAATCATAGAGGCTACAGGAGGAGGTGATGGGATAACAGAGGAGCGAGGAGGGAGCAAGAAGCTGAGTAGTAGCCCGGGACACCAGGACACTGCTTTACAAAACCTCTATAGCTAGCTAGTACCGTCCACCGCTATCCCCACCACCAGAGCGGGCAAGGCTCACATCAATACACACGCATGCATGCACGCACATACAGAGCTACAACAAAAATAAAAGGTGGCCTTCAATTAATATTTAAGATGGAAAGAAAGCTCCCCACGATTCCTTCTGTTCTATTTGTCACACATCACTCAGTCTGTCACCTTTAATGGTCCCAAATAGTCTTGATCAATTGAGAGCAAATATTGATGTTTTCCGTTTCTCAGCGAGTGGTAGCAGGTGGAATATAATGGGAATCCTCTCTGCTGTGTTGGAAACAATATACAGAATATTCATTATGTGACTCTCTCTCCAGCGTTGTCACCTCCCTTTTTGACAGAATGGGTTTACAAATGTATTATGCAAGAGATATAGAATGGCATTGTTGGGGATATCGCTAGCTTGGAAAATGATCAAAATAAATCACCTGTATTTTTGGCTACCATTTGTACCTCTATTCCTACAATAAATGCATTTATGATATACGTGAAATACCAGTATTCACAAGTTTAAAGTACTGTCTTTTTAGTGTAACCAAAGCACCGACGTTTCCATTTCAGTCTTGCTCTGTTGTCCAAATATTGCCTGTTTTGTTTCTGATTCTGCTAGTTGGTTGGACACATGCGTAGAGCGTGGTCAGAACATCCTCCAGGCGCTCTGCTGTGGCCTCAGAGGGTAGAATGCAATTTACTCCCCCCTTTCTTTTGTTAAATCTATGTCCGGGTTTTAAATTTCCTCCAATTCTCCCTCTATCTTTCTCCCCTTGTCGGAATTAATGAGATGGGGTTTGATCAGGGCAGCCAAGTGTTCCGAGAGAAATCTCACAACCGCCTTGTGTCCTGTAATAGAATTTGCATCTAATGCATACATAAATCAAACATCTTTCTGGACATTTTCATATGCATAATGTCATTTCATCCTCTTTCTTTCCAAGAGAGGAGCTGTGTTAGAAGGGGAGGGGGGGTAGAGAGGTAGATGTAGGTGACAGTGCATAGGGATTGTAGTTGGTGAGAGTGAGGAGATTTTTTTTTTGTACTTTCTTTTAACACTTTCCATTTATTTAGCTGCCTGTGTAGCCGTGGTGAGAGACTGGGATTGGAGAGATCTTTGGGTTTTGGTTGTCAGATACTTTTATGGAAAGATTTACAAAAAAAAAAAGGGTGTGTGTATATGTGTGTTGCAAGCGTGCACATGTGTGTGTGCAGGTGTGTGTGTGTGTTGTAAGTGTGTGTGTGTGTGTGTGTGTATCTGTCAGAGAGTGTGTGTATTTTAGGCATTTTGATGGGTATTTAGGAGAGTGGTGGAGGGTGGTTCATCACATCTACCTTATTCTTGTGGGCTTTGTTATGTAAATGAAGTGAAACTAGAAGATTCAAAGTGCTTTTTCTTCACAAGGAGATACAAGATAAAAAAAAAAGAAAGTGACAAGATGTCTTGATTGTCCTCAGTGTTTGCTACTCACTAACAAGGCTTGATATTGTAAAAATTCCATTCGCAACCGCCTCCATTTGCATGTCTTAGAAGGTACTTATTTGCACTATTAACTCTTTACTCCTTATTCCATGAATCAATCACATAGTTAAGACATGACATTTAAATCTGGGACAATTATATAACCTTAACCATACAAACTCCACCGGCCGATGAGTATATTATTATTCGCTGTGCAGTAAAATGTCGATATTTTTTTTTAAAAGACAAGTATAATTGACAGTGATATGATTACAGTCGTTACCCCAACTAGGACGTGTTTTAAAAAACATTTGCATCTTTATCTTGAGAATCCTCAGACCTTCACATTGCCCAGAGATTTATACCCCACCTCTCACTTGATATTATATTTACTCCACTCATTTAAAAGGTTGTCCATATCCCATTCCAGGATGGGTCCGTTTTTCCAACCAAAGTCATTAAATACCATGTTTTTTCACGTTGGAAAGTCAAATATAAATCCTTTTGTATGCCCAAAGAGTCCTTGGAGACACAGCACACGTGTTTGCATGATGATGAAATAAACTCAAATGTAAAGATGGCTCTGTACCAAGAAGAATTATCTCCTGGCGTGATGCCAAAGACGAGATCAACAAAAACAGATTTCCCCATTAAAGAGCTCCGCATCCCATCTCCTCCACAAAACCTCCCCATTAACCGTACGGTACTGGTCAAACACATTCACTCTCACCAGTCAAGTGTTTCTCATCGTACTGTTTCCTTCTTTACCCATCAGATCCCCACACATCTACTTAAACATAACAAAGGCCAGGACAATAATGAGGGATATATTAGCTGTTGGTATAATCCTGTACTGTAGGACTATTGGAGCCAATCACTTTCTCCATGACAGGTTGTCAGCAGCGAAAGCGGAGGATATCCTGATATCTGTGACGGGCAGAAGTTCCTGTGCTAAAACAATAGCGTTAACGCTAATCAAGCTGACAAAACAACCGCTAGGCCTCGAAGATCGTTCATAGGTCTGCATCCCAAATGGCACCCTATTTCCTATGAAGTGCACTACTTTTGACCAGAGTACTATGGACTTCTAGGGCTCTGATCAAAAGTTGTGCCCTATGTAGAGAATAGGATGCCATTTTAGATGTGGCCATAATGTCCAAAATGCCTTTGGATCCCCCCTGATTCCTTCCACCCATCAACAGCCTCAAACTGCCTCAGTCTGACCCAACTGCCTCCCTCCACATTTTAATGTAATGTGATTACGAGTCCACTCTCATAAATAAAACACACAGCTAGCAGCGTGGTTTCTGTATGTACATGACGATAATGTGTCGCTCCCTTTCCTTTGATATTAATTAAAGAGTAATGTGTTTTCATTTATTTTCTTCATTTGAGAAGCAGGCACGGAAATCATAAAATAGTCAACAGGAACTCATGAGCTCAGAAGACAAATTACTTCTTTCCTCTTCCTGGAAGCATGGCTTAAAACGAAAGGAGGGAAAGGGAGGTTAACATTTAACAAGGATGAAATAATATTGACATCATTGTTCTTTTTTTAATAGTTGTTTTTTTCTTCTCGCACATAAGAACTACTAGACCTCAAAATAATACCGATTCATTGAAGTCCCACAAAAGGGATATTTGACACTGATTTGCTGTAACAGGATGGTTTTAATGCCATGTCGTTAAGCACATGCCTAAAGTGTGTAAAAATGGATTATTTGAGCTTGACATAGATATTGGGCACTATCCAGGCATTTACACATTGCCCAAATCATTTTTGGAAAGCGTCCCCTAAAACGATGCCCAAACCTAAGTGTTCAATATGCTCCATTAGATGGGATCACAATAAGGCGTACAGAGACGAGTGCCTTTTTTAAACATTTCTACTCAGTTGGGCAGCACTGCTCTGTAAGTTTAGCATCCATGCAGCCGGATGCATGGGTGCTAAACTAGTCCATTTGACTAGTTAACATTTTAGGGATGAGCTATTGGGTAACTTGTTCGCCGTTATTCAGTGCTCTCACACCCGCTCAAAATGTTCCTCCAAATTACTACTCTACATGGGTAAACACAGTGTCAGTTTGGGGTTTTACACCCACTGATAAACACTCATATTATCCTATATCAGTCCATTCCCCATCACAAAATCACCAGACACTCAAAAAGGACGGGATGGGAAATCTGTTTGTTTTGTGAACTTTGTGATCTCAGTTTGGGGCATTCTGCTCTGGTGACCTCTTCTGCTCTGGTGACCCATAACCCCATTTGATCATTGAGTAAGCGTGTGAAAATACATACTGTGTAAAAGAAGGAGAATCATTCAAAGCTGATTTTTTTTTTTTTAGAACGAGTGTCCCTCTATTGTACATTCACCTTGTCAAGTTTGCATGAACAATCTTCATAAACAGGAATAGATTTGAAACTTGAAATTGAACATAGAGGTAGTCTCTTTTTTTTTAACAAGCAATAGTTTCCCACAGATTTCAAAGATTGATATCTCAGTACACTACATTTGTGTACCTATACAGTATCATGTCAAGGAGCTGTCCTTCTGTTCCTGTGGGAAAGCCATATGTGTCTTTGACAATGTATACTGCAAAGGGTGTCTTTGAGCGACTTAAAAAAACAACAACAACTACGGCTACTACCTAAATGTGTCAATGGATGCACTGAGACGGAACCTAAGGCAGTAGGACCATCTGCAGAGGCAGGTGTTGGCCAACCGAGGCTACGCTGAATCTTTGACTGGACATGCCATCCTTTAGCAGACTCAGATGTTCTACAACATCTGTACTTCACAGGTTGATGGTCTGCGTTGACTTGAAGGAGGGCCTCTGTATTCGAACACGCCGGCAAAAGCATGTTGTGTGGCTGTTTAGCGACAGAGGAGGCATCTGTGTTGCTGAGTAGAACACAGCCTGGGTTGGTTTGTCTTCTATTGGGTCTTTTACAACTGATCTGGTCTTTGGGCAAATTGTTCCCTGAAATGCAAATTCAAAAAGCCAATTGAGAACAAACAGAAAGTTAGTTCAGTCCAAGATTTGTTGTGAAGGAAACCAGATTAATATTCTCATCAGATAGTTCCCAAAGACCTTGGTCATTCTCATTTACTAACACAGTGAAAATAATAATAGAAAACTTCAATCATTACGTGGCCATAACCGTGATATGTGTTATTTCTCTCTCTCTCTCTCTCCCTCCCTCTCTCTCTCTCTCTCTCTCTCTCTCTCTCTCTCTCTCTCTCTCTCTCTCTCTCTCTCTCTCTCCTCCTTCACTTCTATGCGGTCTTTGTCTCTCCACCCAACATACTAGAGGTCCCCTCAATCTCCTCAAATAAATTAGTTTAGCATAAAAGCCTAATTTGATTAAACCCTGGTCACTCTGAATCAAGGCTGAGCTACCCTTGTTCAGGGTCTCTATCTGGGTGAGTGGTGCCCTCTCTGCCCTCTCTGACTACACAGACACAACAGACATTGTGTGAGTCCCAAATGGCACCCAATTGGCCCTGCTCAAAAGTAGTGCAATAAATAGGGAATAGGGTGCTATTTGGGATGCATTCAGTTTTTCCTCTGATTAACCCTCCAAGATGTTTGCTTTAATTCATCAAATTGCCACACTGTCTTGATTTTGTGGACGTGGATGATGAGCGGGGAAGCCAGTCTGTCCATGTCCATCTGCATTGGTCTTCTTGGGTCTTTATGGCCTAAACTCACCAAGGGCGAGTGTATGAGGGGTGTGTGTGATTTATTTTTGGCGAGCGGGTTGTCTGGTTTGACGCTTCGCTCAATTAGAACTTGTCTCTATTTCTGTGTTTTGTCGCTGGCGCTGTAGTCGAACAAAACAATAACATTTTTGTAATTCTTCTTCTTTTTTTAAGCTCATTTGAATTGAAAGAGGTAGCTAAGCGTTGAGGCTTTGCCATGCATGCTAAATTAGACCAAATTCTCCACTTATGGAAGGGCAACATCGTTATCAGCGAAGATGACTAGAGATATAGACTATCCTACTAGCATACAGTCACTGCTCTGCCTGTCCCGTCTTTTCCATCTGCCTTGCTCTGCTTGCTCCACACACCTGTTCTTGTGAGTTTTTTGCTTTATTCTGACTTTTTCCTCCACCGTTCACATAGTTGACATTGGTCATGTCCGAATACCAGTACTTGCTTTTGGGTATGCAAAAATAGAACGTTTTACACAAGTTTTTAATTTGATCACTCTTTTGCTGAGGAAAATGTATCTGCACAGCATGAAATGCAAATGTGTCGTGTATTCGAGGTTTAAAAAGGCTTCTTGACTTGCCCTAACAAAAAATCTTGCCCTAACAAAAAATAGATTCATTATAATACATACATAATACATTTAATAATTTACATTTCCTGTTGCTGCTGGATGTTTTACCTGCTGTAGCAAACTGGTTCAAATTAAGATCCTAAATCTGTAGCATGAGACATTTTAAAAAATGTGTTTGCTTTAAATGCCAGGATGTTAAATCTAGTAGAATTCGCTGCACACTATTGAAGGAGAGAATCATCACCCACATTGACAACAGTTGACAATCAGAGAAGGTGACGCACTCTACCAAAATTAATGAATGGTGGGAATCAATGCAATTGTGCATTAGATGACATTCTCAGTATGGATGAATCTAGTATTTATTTATGTAATTAATTTGTTTATTTGGATCTCCATTAACTTTTGCAGAACCAGCAGCTACTCTTCCTGGGGTCCACAAAAAAACACAAAACATCACAAGTAATAATACACTAATAGACTGATAGACAAGGAAAGTCACACAAATTTGAAATACTATGATATACTGTAAAAAAAAAACGCAAAAAAAATATAGCTTGCCAAATCAAATACATTTTTATTTGTCAAATGTGCCGAATACAACAGGTGTAACCCTTACTGTGAAATGCTTACTTACAAGCCCTTAACCAACAATGCAGTTACAAACAACGGCGAAAACACACAAAATAGCACAATTGGTTAGGAGCCTGTAAAACGGCAGCCATCTCATCCGGCGCCATTATATTATAATATGTGACTCTGGGTGTTTCTGGGTGTGTTTGTGTGTGTGTCCCCTCACAGTCCCCGCCGTTCCATGAGTTGCTTTTAATCCGTTTTTTCAAATGTAATTTTGCTGTTTGCTTGAGTAATGATTGCATGGAAGGGAGTTCCATGACTTTGTATACAACTGTGCATTGCAGTGAATTCGTTTTGGACTCCGGGTCTGTGAGGAGACCCCTGGTGGAATGTATTGTGGGGTATGTATGGCTGTCTGAGCTGAATGTTATTTGATTATGCAGACAATATGGAATTCTCGTTCCAGTAATATTTCTCATAAAAACTAGAAGAGAAGCAGTTAATTGCTTGTCAACCCTCAACCAGGAAACACTGGCATGCATGTTGTTGATGTTAATTCTGTATGTGCAGTTAAGGGTAAGGCATGCTGCTCTGTTTTGAGCCGGCTGCAGATTTTCTAGGTCTTTCTATGCTGCAGACATACCCCTCCCCATTTGAACCAAATACAATGCTTTTAGTTTTAGATATATTTAAGACCAGTTTATTCTTAATCACCCATTCTGATACTGACTGTAACACCTTATTTAGAATTTCAGTGAGCTCACTGGCATTGGGTGCTCACATGTAGAGTGTGGTATCATCTGCTTACATAGTTATTCTAGCTTTGTGTAAGACCAGTGGTAAATAATTTGTAAAAATATAGAAGAGTAACGGCACAAGGCAACTGCCTTGAGGGACACCACATGGTACATTTCTGATGTTAGAGAAGCTTCCATTAAATAACACTCTCTGGGGTCTACTGGATAAATAAATCTCCAACCATGTGATGGCAGGTGAGATAAAGCCATAGCAAGTTAGCTTTTTCAATAACAATTTAGTTGGATAGTTGGAGCTGTAAAGATACAGCTCCAACTATCATCTTATTATCCATTTATTTTAATTAACCAATCACCAATTAACCAATCACCAATATAAGGAATTTCCATCTGAGTCAGTGGTGTACAAGTTGAGTGCCCCTCTCTATATGCATGCTGAAAGTCAGTAGTTAACTTGTTATCTGAAAGATAGTGTGGTACTACTTATATTTGTTTACAACTTTTACTTTTACTTCACTACATTCCTAAAGAAAATAATGTACGTTTTACTCCTTACATTTTCACTGACACCCAAAAGTACTAGTTACATTTTGAATGCTTATCAGGACAGGAACATTTTCTAATTCACACACTTGTCAAGAGAACATCCCTGGTCATTCCTAATGCCTCTGATTTGTCAGACTCACTAAACACAAATGCTTAGTTTGTAAATGATCTCTGAGTGTGCCCCTGGCTACCCATAAAAAAAAGAAAATAAAATCATGCCGTCTGGTTTGCTTAATATCAGGAATTTAAAATGATTTATACTTTTACTTTCGATTCTTAAGTACATTTTAAACCAAATACTTTTAGACTTTAACTCAAGTGGTATTTTTATTTGAATCATTTTCTATTAAGATATTTTTACTTTTACTCAGGTATGACAATTTGGTACTTTTTCCACCACTGTTTGGTAATATAATTTCTTATTTTTGTTAAGTTTAGTCACAAGATCTTTCAATTTACAGTACGTCAACCAATCAACTGAGCAGCCTGACTTGTTTGCCACATAATTTCTTTGAACCATAACATGTTTCAATTCATCACCAGTATGTTGATATTTGTTGCTTACTGCATTCATTTTGACTAAAGAAAACATTCAAAATATTATGTAGTATGATTAGTACATAGTACTTAGTTTCAGTAAGTCGTATGCAAGATAGATTTTGGATGTTGTGTGTGTAATGCAATCACTTCCCGCTTATCTTTTTGGTCATCTTCTGGGGCTTATCTGTTAATGTGCTTCTCAAACAGGGGTTGCCAAATCAATGCAATTTGTTCTGCTATTGTAAAAACAATGGAAGGGATTTCCTTTTGCCTTTTCTTTTCCGATTTTTTTTTTTGTTGCAGGGGAAACAAATGCAGAATGTCCATTATCTTACATTTGATAGCTTTAATACTAAGCATACAAGGCAGGCTAAATATTTCCCACTCATCAACCTCCGTTCAGTTGGGCACCCACTATTTTATGCGGGTAGTTGCAGAGACATTTTTCAAATGATACTGTTTCTCCAAAGCATTAGCTGGTGGCAAAGCAGCACATATCAGAATATGCAGGTAGATTTATCGAAGCAGACAGTCGTATAGCCACCCCACCCCACCACCACAACCCCTCTCCCGTCATGTAATGAAGGAAATATACAAGCTGAGTGGTCAGAGAGGCTCTGCTAGTTAATGACAGTGGATATCTCTCAGACGGGGCTTGAAATATTTGCTCAAGAGACTCGCCGAAGGTTTCAATCTCCTTCGAATCCATTTATATGTTTGCGGACTGATTTATGGCCTTATTTTAACTGTCTTCTACATGCAAATGCAGGGGGCTGCTAAGAAATATACATAATGTGATTCTCAGGGTCATTCCTCCAGCCTGTCAGGGGGGATTGGAGCCAGGGGGAAAGAGGGATGGAGGGAGCCAAAGTGAGAGGAAGGATGGAAGGATGGAGGGAGCCAGAGTTAAAGGAGGGATGGAGGTATGGAGGAAACCAAGGAGAGAGGAGGGCGGAGGGAGCCAGGGGGTTGGAGGGAACCAAGGGAATGGAGGGGTAGAGGGATGGAGGGAGCCAGAGGTAAAGGAGGGATGGCAAAAACAAAAGAGAGGAGGGTGGAGGGAGCTAGGGGGATGGAGGCAAGCAAGGGGAGAGGAGGGATGGAGGGGTAGAGGGACAGAGAGAGATAGGGAATATCCCTTACCCGAAGGCTGGAGGTGGCCATACAGATAACACAGTGGTCTAGTTCTCTGGCCATTCTGCATCTTAAAGAGCTTCTTCTCATTAAGACTAGGGAAATATTCATTATCCCCATCAACATCCTCCCACCATTATTGGATGTAGGCCTACAGTCTTTGGTGAATGTTCGTAGTTATTGATTGATGCCAGTTGTAAGGCACTCTCCGACTGCAGTATACATACACCAAGTGTACAAAACATATGAATGTAACACCAAGCTGTTTCAACATGCTCATATGAAGTAGGTGAATATGATGAGTACGTGTAGCCACACGTACAGTATATACATTCAAATATTGGACAGCGATTTTTGAATTTGTTCTATTGTGTAGGTTATGGGTCTAAGTAATGTATAAAGCAATGATTGATCTGAGTAATAGCAACCTCTTTCAATTTAATTCTGGTCAGAGGATTTCCTATTTCCTATATCTAAAATGAATCAGTCTATACAAGGTTCAGGTTAAACAACTCCAAAAACCTGTGTCTGTTTTTATATAATAATAAGTCATGCTTAGGGTTGCTCTTTGTGGCCCTGGCATACTGTACAGATGTAGGATCTTAATTTGCTTTAAAAGGCTTCTAAAGTTTTCACTTTAAAATGACAGACTTGATTTGCCTTAAAGAAAAATGCATCAACCCCACAAAAAAACTCCATGAATTTAAATCTGCATAATAATTCACATTTCCTGTTGTTGTAGGTTAATTTTCCTGCTGTAGCAAACCGGCTCAAATTAAGATCCTACATCTGTGGGTCTTAAAACAGACAGGAGCTACCAACCGATTTTAAAATGGTACCAGCCAATGCAATTATGAATGGTATACCCTGACGTGTGAGTGCCAAGTTTATTAAAGAGATCTGTCATTGTAGGTACTCCCACTGTTGCCCAGCGTGGACATGACAAAGTAGATTAATCAATTAAGGTGGTGAAATTACAATAGGTGTGAGATTAGACTGCTTTTATATTTTATTTTCATTATTTCACACATATTTCAAATGATGGTAGTTCTTAATGAGATTGTCCAGGCATGATAAAATATTGACACTGTAAAGCCCCAGTAGCATTGTTGACGATGAGGCCTGTATTTTCCAGCGGGGGGGGGGGGGGGGGGGGGGGGGGGTGGACAGTATAGCAAGCACCCCTCTCAAACACAATGCATACATTCACATACTTTTCACATGGTAATTTCACTATTTTCCCCCAAAAATGCAAGCATTTAAGGTATCAGGGATCAAGGTCAGAATCAGATGCAGACTGTCGAACTAACACTGTTTATTGTAGCAACAGGATGCAGACAAAAACAGGTCAAGGCAGGCAGGGGTCGAAAATCCAGAAGTGGAGCAAAGGTAGGCAGGTTTGGGGTCAGGCAGAGAGGTCATGCGGGCGGGTACAGGGTCAGGACAACAAAGGTCAAAACCAGGAGGACTAGCAAAGAGAGGCTGGGAAACGAAACAGGAAAAGCGCTGGTAAGCTTGAACGAACAAGATGAACTGGCAACAAACAGACAGAGAACACATGTATAAATACACAGGGGATAATTGAGAAAACTGGCAACACGTGGAAAGGGTGGAGACAAGCACAAGGACAGGTGAAACAGATCAGGGTGTGACAGTACCCACCCCCCCTCTAAGGACACCACCTGGTGTTCCACCTGGGCGGATACCTGGTTGACTGGGGTGCCAGCGGTCCAAGATGTCTTTAGCGGGTACCCAGCACTTCTCCTCCGGGCCATAACCCTCCCAGTCAACCAGGTACTGGAAACTCCTGCCCCATGGTCGAACCCTCAGGAGGCGTCTCATCGTGTACACTGGCTTGCCCTCGATGACACGGGGGGAGGGATGGGCCTAGAAACAGAAGGAAAGGGGCAGTCAGACATGGTTTTGACTCTGACACAGAAAAGGCAGGAAGAATACAGAGGATACAGGGCAACAGAGGAAAAACAGCAGAGGTGCTGATGACCTTGGAGCGGGGGGACAGGTCCCGGCTTCTGGGGGTATACCGCAGCCCTATAGTGACGTGCCAGTGCCTCAGACTTGACATTCTCGGATACCGGTCGGTGCTGCAGTGGTGGAGTGGCCCGGGCCTTACTGAATCCCTCCCGGAAGTACTGGTACTCTGCGGAGCTGGCGGAGAGGTCTGGAGCAATTTCCAAGCCCCCAGGAAGACATCCCAGGGCAGGCAGAGCTGACTTCAGGCAGTGAGTGTGACAGGACGGGCTCCAGCCCACGATGGCACCAGTAGCCCAGTCAATGAAAATAAGAATTTGTTCTTAACTGACTAGTTAAATAAAGGTTAAAAACAATGGATGGATTGTGTCGCTCTAACATCCATGGGAATGGAGAGGGGTTGAGTGGCGATGTCCAGCTCGAACGCCAGGGTAACGTCCATGAGACTCACATCGGCCCCCGAGTCGTTGAGTACCTGGAGAGACTTGGACTGGTCGCCCCACAGCAGGGTGGGATAGAGAGGGGGGCGAGTAAGGGCAGAAGAACAATTATCTTTCAGACGCCCAGTGTACTAACTCCAATGAATGAGCTATCTCTCCTGAAGGTACTAGTAGACACAAAATGTCCGGCAGTACCGCAATACAGACAACTTTGGGTCTCAAGTCTGCGTGTGCGTTCAACTGGAGACAGCCAGACCCTACCGAGTTGCCTTTGGCTCGGGAAGAGGTGAATCGGCAGTGTCCGGAGGCTCTTGGAGGGACTCGGGTAAGCTCGGATCCTCTCGAAGACGTAGAAGCCGGGGACTTCCGCAGTTTATCAGCTGCAAGGTGGGATCCCTGTTTGAGCAATTGGGTCTGCAATCAAACCTCTTCTCCCTCCTACATTCCCATAGCCGACCATCAATCTGGATGCTTAAAGTGATGAGTGAGTCGAGATCCGTCGGTAGTTCTCGGGCTGCCAGCTCATCCTTTACCTCCTCTGATAATTCATGCAGGAACGTGTTGAACAGCACTTCCGGGATCCAGGTACCCTCCGCTGCTATTGTTTGGAGCTCCACATAGTCTACCACACTGAGGGTGTTCTGCAAGAGCTCAAGTAACTTCCGGGCAGCCTCTCTCCCGGATACAAGGCAGATGGTGGATTGTTACTCCCATACCACCGTGGCCCAGGCGAGTGCCCTCCTGGACATCAGCATAATAATATGCGCTATTTTTGAGCGGTCCGAGTGGATCGAAGAAGGCTGCAGCTCGAAAATGAGGGAGCACTGGGAAAGAAAGGGCTGGAAGGTTCTGGAATCTCCATCAGAGCACTCCGGGGAAGGTAAGCGGGGCTACCATTGTGGTCGGCTGCCTAGTAGGCAACCCACGGACTTGCTCCTGCAACATGTCCAATGCTTGGTCATGACGATCAACGTGGCCTGGAACCCCTCCATCATGCCACGAAGCAACTCCTCGTGCCTACCAATGGTGGCTCCCTGGGAGGAGATGGCTTTGTGGAGCTGGTCCAAGTCTGCTTGGTCAGTCATGGCCAGTTCGTACTATCAGGGATCAAGGTAAGACCCAGATGCAGACTGTCGAAGTAACACTGTTTATTGTAGCAAACAGGGGCAGACAAAGACAGGTCAAGGCAGGCAGTCGAAAATCTAGGGTAAGGCAGATGTACAGGATGGCAGGCGGACTCAGGGTCAGGCAGAGAGGTCAGATGGGCGGGTACAGGGTCAGGACAGGCAAAGGTCAAAACCGGGAGGACTAGCAAAGAGAGGCTGGGAAACGAAAGAAGCTGACAGGAAAAATGCTGGTAAGCTTGAACGAACAAGATGGACTGGCAACAAACAGACAGAGAACACAGGTATACACAGGGGATAATTGGGAAGATGGGCGACACCTGGAGGGGGATGGAGGCAAGCACAAGGACAGGTGAAACAGATCAGGGCGAGACATTAGGAACTTATTTGTTACTGTCACTGTAAAACATGTACAATATCATACTGTAGTATGGCTCATTCAGATGAAAAATTAGTACTGGTGGGGGAAAGGTGCTGAGTCCGGCTCCACAAGGGAGCTAAAGGTGGCTTAGCCACTTCAGTTCAAGTTTTAGTTTCGTGTCCCTATGATAGAGTGATAGGTTAGCCCAAAATAGTTGAGTGACATGTTGGCACCAAAATAAATCGGTAACTCTGCTGCGCTGTATCAGCACAATTGACAGGGTGCTCCGTGATGTGTGTAGGGGGGCTATGGAAAGCCACTGGGCGGTTAAGTATGACCCCTTTGGGTTTCCATAAGAAAACAGGAAAAAACACTTCTCAACTCTCACATCTGTTGTAGTGAATAACGTTATACACCTCTGCCTGAAATATTTTATGTTTATTTATAAGGGTGGGGTAAAGTTTATCGTTGCAGCTGCTTCACTCTTAGCTAGCTGTATAAAGCGTTAGTGTTATTAGCCTTAGCCTATTTAGCTAGCTCAAACCAGCTAATCTGCCATAATGGATGTCAGAAATTGGCTTTGCCAAGGTACCCAAACAAGCTAGACGGAGAGTGATGAACAGCAGCAGCATTAAACCACCAGGCCTCTGCCAAGCCCAGCCGTGAGGATGCTGCCGAGCTCCAGTTAGCTCCATGTGCAGAGCCTACCACCCTTCCATAAGCGCCGCCAGGATAATGTCTCCACACAGCAGCATCCACCTCCAACTGTTCCTGGTGATCTTGGAACAGATGAGCCAGCCAGGGTTAGCCTAGAATCCTACCCTAGCTGCAGGTTTTCTGTCCAAAAAGGTTAATTTAATAGCAACTGTTTCATAGCACGAGAGTGGCTGTAATACTCGGTTACTGCAGCTGCAGCATTTAGTTTCCCATGTCAAATGTTCTGTGTTGGGTCCAAAGCTAACGCAGACAATTCCTTCACCCAAGCTAGGTATTCTAACTGGAAGACTGCTATTTAGTTTAGTAGTAAATATTTTCTTAACTCTATTTTCTTAAAACTGCATTGTTGGTTAAGGGCTCGTAAGTAAGCATTTCACGGTAAGGTCTAAACCTGAAGTATTCGGAACGATTCTCTGGGCCTCTCTCCGCTATGTCTACCGTGCTTACTAAACTGAAACATGGACTGACTTTTGGGGTGTTCACAGCTACATGCGAGAACTCATTTTCCACCTTGACAAACGTGTTCAGTCAGCACAGAAGAAGCATGCTACGCCCGAGGAAAGCTAAACTAATCAAGGAAGCTACAACTCTTATGAAAAGGTACGATTGGAACAGTCTAGCTGGTTGTTTTTTAAAATCAAAATCTTGCTTTAGTGTTCAGGGCGCTGTCCATGGTGCTGATAGGGCGCAGAGAGATTTTGTGCCATTGAACCTGTCACTTCTTGGTCTAAAGCATTTTTTTGTTGTTGTACTTTTATGGTTATTGTGGTATAGCGTGATATAAGCAGAATTCAGTATAATTTCAATGCACGGACCCAAATGACGCCCCTGGGTATAGCTACATATTGGCATGGCTCATTATAGAAATATTTAGGCTATATTCTATTATGGTTTTCTTTGTAGCTTCTTGGTTTTCATTACTGTAAATGGAACTGTACGTATTGGAAACATGTTTATGGTAGGCTGGCATTACCTAATTGATTACAAGGGTCAAATTTGATTCACAGAAGTGTGTTGTGCCATATCACAACATGTTGCTGAACTCATGAGTGAGCGGTATGATATTCCATCTTTGAAGAGGGCCTGTACAGGCCTATTTATTTGGCCAGACAGCTGTGCATGGCTGCATCTCACTGTAGTAGGCCGTAGGCTATGTTTAGGTTATTTTGATCTCCATTCTCCTTTTATTTGCTGTGATTGTTTACCGTTAATGAAACTAGCCTAAATAGAGATTGTGTCATGCCTTTATCAATATTATATTTTGTTTACTAGGCCTACTACTTGGTACCACTGTTTTGTTCTGTTCACGTCCTCATTCACAGTTGTGTCGGTATTCCATTCTAAACTGTTATTCAGTATTTTTGTTTGAATGCATGAACACCTAGGCAACTACTTTCAGCATTTAGTTTGCATTATTTTGGAAAGACAGCTGTGTTTACAGCCAAATTTACATAGGCTGTTTGTAATAGGTGAATTCTATCTATCTTGTATATTCATTACCAAAATGGCCTAGCTGTACAGTGCTGCCCATTGTGCTGATACAAGCGCAGCAGAGATAGGCTGCAGATTTCAAAAGCACTCAATGATCTCAGAGTCTCTGCATTTTAACTTTTTATTGTGGCATAGCATGATTATTAGCAGAATTCAATATAATTCCAATTCAAGAACACTCCAAAATGTAGCTCCCTCGCCGATTTCAACTGCCCCATTGGTCACTTTATCTTGGCGCCAGGTCTGGGAGGTGCTCTGTAGTCCTTACAGTAGTGTGCAGCACACTACTACCCACACTACAGTAACTACTCCGCTGAACCTCCACTGGGTTTATGATTCGGAGAGATCCGAAGTCTATTCTCAGACCACTGGTTTGACCCCGAGACACAGTCAGCCCACTACGCCTCCATGCTTAATTGGAGAATCTTAAAGTAAATCTGTGTTTTTAGCCCTTCCCCTGTTCCTTTGAGAAATCAACCATTCCATTCGCTGCATAAATTTTCAGGTTTCACTGGTGCGACACTCAGAGGTGTTGAATTTTTTATGACAAAATCGGTCTAATAATTGTTGAACAGATGTAAGTGTTGGAGAGTGGGCTCCGTCAGACCTCATGAAGCCGAATTAGCATGTTAACCCTAGAAATGCCTTGGAATGGAGAAAAGGAGAGGGAGAAAAAAGAGAAACAGAGAAGAATGGAGCAACGGGAGAAATGTAGTGAGCATGTCAGGATTGGTGATTGAAATTTACTCCTGGTTGGGATTAATTAATAAGGAGGGTGTGTAATGCATGGACTGGGAGGGACCAGAGGAGCACTGGGACTCCGTTCACTATTGGAATGGGATATATCTTCTCTGAGCCATACATGACCTCCCCTACGTGGTACAATAGATACTCATGTATTTGTATATTAATATACTGTACATATTGCTCACTGTGCCCATATTATACAGTACTTGTATAGTTGACCTACTGTACAGTATGGTAATGTGAAGTCCTGAGTTAAATGTTAAATGTTAAATATTGGATATTTTGACAGTTAAAACTCAATAGAATGGTTTGGGTCAATTACACTTCAGTTTAGTCAATTCGGGAGTAAACAGAAATTACAATTCCAATGCTCCTCAATGTGTCTGTATGAATTATTATTATTTTTTTTTAAATTTGAATTTACTTACTGAAATGACTGAATTTAAATCAATTGACAACCCTCCTGCCTTATAGATGGTGTATGGTAAGCGATGCTCACATGGTGGTGTTGTTGAATTTGTCATACCACATTTTCAATTGACGAGAAAGAGCTTTGTGACAACTAGTCCATACATGTGGCAAACCCTCGTCTCCCATTCATATATACAGAGCATTTGGAAAGTATTCAGACCCCTTGATTTTTTCCCACATTTTTTTTTAATGTTACAGCCTTATTCTAAAATTGATTAAAAAACATTTTCCTCATCAATCTACACACAATATCCCGTAATGGCAAAAACAACAGGTTTTTAGACATTTTTGCAGAAATACCTTATTTACATAATTATTCAGACCCTTTACTATGAGTCTTGAAATTGAGCTCAGGTGCATCACATTTCAATGTATCATCCTTGAGATGTTTCTACAACATGATTTGAGTCCACTTGTGGTAAATTCATTCATTGATTGGACATGATTTGGAAAGGCATCCACCTGTCTATATAAGGTCCCACAGTTGACAGTGCATGTCAGAGCAAAAATCAAGCCATGAGGTCAAAGGAATTGTCCGTAGAGCTCCGAGACAAGATTGTGTCGAGGCACAGATCTGGGAAAGGGAACACAGTGGCCTCCATCATTATTACATTGAAGAAGTTTGGAACCACCAAGACTCTTCATAGAGCTGGCTACCCCAAACTGAGCAATCGGGGGTGAAGGGCCTTGGTCAGGGAGGTGACCAAGAACCTGATGGTTACTCTGACAGTGCTCCAGAGCTCCTTTGTGGAGATGGGAGAAACTTCCAGAAGGACAACCATCTCTGCAGCACTCCACCAATGTGGCCTTTATGGTAGAGTGGCCAGACGGACGCCACTCCTCAGTAAAAGGCAAATGACAGCTCTCTCAGACCATGAGAAATAAGATTCTCTGGTCTGATGAAACCAAGATTGAAGTCTTTGGCTTGAATGCCAAGCATCACGTCTGGATGAAACCTGTCACCATCCCTACGGTGAAGCATGGTGGTGGCAGAATCATGCTGTGGGGATGTTTTTCAGTGGTAGAAACTGGGAGACACAGAGAGATCTTTGATGAAAACTTGCTCCAGAGCGCTCAGGACCTCAGACGGGGGTTAAGGTTCATCTACCAACAGGTCAACGACACTAAGCACACAGCCAAGATAACGCATGAGTGGCTTCAGGACAAGTCGCTGAATGTCCTTGAGTGGCCCAGCCAGAGCTTGGACTTGAACATGATCAAACATCTCTGGAGAGACCTGAAAGTAGCTGTGCTGCGATGCTCCCCATCCAACCTGACATACCCAAGAAGACTCAAGGCTGTAATCACTGCGAAAGGTGCTTCAACAAAGCACTGAGTAAAGGGTCTGAATACTTATGTAAATGTGATATTTCAGTTTAGTATTTTTAATACATTTGCAAAAATGTCTAAAGACCTGTTTTTGCTTTGTCATGGTGGGGTACTGTGGGTAGATTGACGAGGGGGAAAAAAACTATTTAATACATTTAGGAATAATGTTGTAATGTAACAAAATGTGGGAAAAGTCAAGGGGTCTGAATACTTGCACTGTACACACCGTAGTGTACTGACATTTCAAGTCTAATTCACGATGAAGTCTTTTTTAAATCAGTAGTTGCCACAAAGTGCTTTAGAGATGCACAGCCTAAAATCCAAAAGAGCAAGCAATGCGGAGGCAGAAGCACAGTGGCTAGGAAAAAGTCCTCTTCTGGCTCTACCAGTGTACGCTAAAAACATAAATCCAAGTAACACCGCAGTGGCCATTGGTAGCCTTGTAAGCCCCATGTCAACCAAAGACAGGAAATATTCAGTATTAATATTAACTAATTGATCACTCAGATAATGAGATCAAGGTTCATCTCAAGCTCAGGGCATCTTGACTAATGTCTATGGTTGCTCCCAAAATGCATTATTTCCCCTTATAATATAGTGCACTACTTTTGACCAGGACCCATAGGGAGTCTGGTCAAAAGTAATGCACTATATAGGAAATAGGGTACCATTTGGGATGAATCCTATGAGGGAATCATGAAGCAGTGAGACTAAAACATGTTATTCTATTTCGTGTTTTTCACAACATCCACGAGGCCGGGTCTCAGTCAGTCAGATTCTGATTTAAATAAACAAGTGTCTGAGTCTCTAGCCAGGCTGAAAATGGATGGTGTGTACACATTTTACACTCAATACCGCTCTCCAGTGAGTAACTGGCACCCCCCTCCCCTTTCCAGACATGGTGAATAATTTAACACTGACCCACGCTTGAGTGGATGGGCCTGAAGTTTGACCTCAAGATTTATTTTAACCACAAGCTCAAAGTAAACGAGCTGGAGCACTCTACACGGCTTGGAAACTTTTGCGTGTCCCTCATGTTTATGCAATGTTCAACATAACCCTCCTCCCTCTCTCTCTCTCTCCTTCTCCCCTTTCATCTATCCCCTCACTTCGCCGTCGCCTGCCCCAGCATCCCAGATCTAAACTAGTTTAGTTCCCACCCTGGCATTGCATGTTGTTGTTGAGTTCTGGCGCCTTCTTCACATCTCAAAGCTTCTTCCTTCATATCTGTAAAGTGCTCCTGATCTTAAATGGTGAGTAGGGTTGCAAAATTCCCAGGTTTTCCAGAAATTCTAGTGAAGGATTCCGGATTTCCAGTAATTATTCTCTCCTGATTCCGTGAAATTTCCAGCCAGGATTTCTGAAGAAACTGGACATTTTGGGAAGTGACGGGAATTTCGCAACCCTAGTGGTGGGTCAAAGACCAAAATAATGAACCTCCTGTCATTATCGGTAGTGTCATGATAGGTAGGGCCCGGAGTTTTGCCTGACTACATGACCTGACCAGGGCCCTAGTGATACACTATAATAGTTTTCTTGGTCAGATCACACATTCAGCAGAAACTCCTGTCCTTAGTGATGTGTAATGTCAGGGTCAAAGGTCATGGACAAGATGAAAGTTCAGAGTTCCGGCCTGCTATTAGAAATTGGGACCTGTGTGCACGTTGTTGGCCATCAATCGTGCCTGTGGCCCTGTGTGTGAAGGATCACACAACCATTTGTTTCTGTCCCGTGAAAGCCTCCTTCTGTCACTTGATGAAGCTCTTTAATAAAGCTCCATTAATACTTTGCAAGGCAGTATGATATAAATTCAATAGCTGTTAATTACATATGCCCCTGAATAATTCAGAGTCCCAAAATAAATTCATAATAAATAATCACATTCACCGCCCACCGAAGTTGCATTGCATATGATACAGCGAAGAGATGGGGACCCCTGATTCAAATGGTGCCGTCTTTTTGTGTTTGCGCCTCCCACGGAATACACAATCAATCGTGAGGAGGCTAATCATTCCACTCTCTCACTGTATTAGACGCATCAGGCCATCAAGACAGCCCAGCCACTAACCAATTTGCCATTCCAATATTATGCGGCGACGTTGTGACATCATATCAATATTTAAAATCTTTTTTTATGCATGTATTCCGGCTTGTCCGACTTCATTAAGGCCATTCCTCATCCCTCAGGCTGGGACAGATTCCCTCTGGAATACTGGGATAGGATGAAGGTCTGGAAGAGATGCCGCTGCACAGGCTCGGAATATCGGCTTGGCAATACTGTATGCTATTATCTGTGTCCATTACAGACAGAAGCATGGGAGTGCACACATACAATACCTATAGAAAGTCAAAGCTTCCTTGAACTTTTCGCATTTTGCTGCCTTAAAATTAACTCACAAAAGGGATTTCATTAAATGTTTTCCTACATTTCTACACAACCTACTCCACATTTTCAAAATGATAGCAAGTTATCAAAAATGTTCCCCCCAAAATGAAAAAGACTGAAATATCTTAATTGTGTAAGTCTCCACCCCCTGAGTTATTGATTGGTGGAAGCACCTTTGGCAGCCATTACAGCTGTGAATTGTTTTCATTAAGATTTGCATAACTCTTAAGTGCCTTCAGAAAGTATTCATACCCCTAGACTTAAATAAAAAAAATCTCACCCATCTACTGTACCCCATAAAGACAAAGTGAAAACATGTTTTTAGAAATGTTTGCAAAAGTATTGAAAATGAAAATACAGAAATATCTAAGTTGCATAAGTATTCACACACCTGAGTCAATCATTTGTAGATGCACCTTTGGCAACGATTACAGCTGTGAGTCTTTCTGGGTAAGCCTCTAAGAGCTTACCACCCCTGGATTGTGCAATATTTGCCCATTATTTATTGGTATTGGTAGTTGATCTTTGCTAGACAACCATTTTCAGGTCTTGCCAGAGATATTCAAGCCGATTTAAATCAAAACTGTAACTCAGCCACTCAGGAACATTCACTGTCTTCTTGGTAAACAACTCCAGTGTAGATTTTGCCTTGTATTTTAGGTTATTGTCCTGCTGAAATGTGAATTAATCTCCCAGTGTCTGGTGGAAAGCAGACTGAACCAGGTGTTCCTCTAAGATTTTGCCTTTGCTTAGCTCCATTCCATTTCTTTTTTATCCTGAAAAACTCCCCAGTTGTTGACGATTACAAGCATACCCATAACATGATGCAGCCATCAATATGCTTGAAAATATGAAGAGTGGTACTCAGTAATGTGTTGTATTGAATTTACCCCAAACATAACACTTGTATTTATCATTAAAAATTAATTGAATTGCACTTTATTTGCAGTTTTACTTTAGTGCGTTCTTGCAAACATGATGCATGTTTTAGAATATTTGTATTCTGTACAAGCTTCCTTATTTTCACTCTGTAATTTAGGTTAATATTGTGGAGTAACTACAATATTGTTGATCCATTCTCAGTTTTCTCCTGCCATTAAACTATTTTAAAGTCACATAGTGAAATTCCTGAGTGGTTTCCTTCATCTCCGGCAACTTACTTAGGAAGGACACCTGTATCTTTTTGCTAACTGGGAGTATTGGTACACCAATGAATAAATTCAATGTCTGCTTTTTATTTATTTTGACCAATCTACCAATAGGTGCCCTTCTTTGCGAGGCATTGGAAAATTTGAATTTGAATCTGTTTTAGAAACTCATTGCTTGATTGAGGGACATTCGGGAAAGTATTCAGATCCCTTGAATTTTTCCACATTTAGTTACGTTACAGCCCTTTTCTAAAATTGATTAAATACAAACATTTCCTCATCAATCTACACACAATACCACATGATGACAAAGCGAAAACAGGTATTTAGACATTTTTGCAAATGTGAAAACTAACAAAACCGAAATACCTTATTTACGTAAGTATTCTGACCCTTTGCTATGAGACTCAAAATTTAGCTCAGGTGCGTCCTGTTTCCATTGATCATCCTTGAGATGTTTCTACAACTTTAGACCGCAAACTCTTCTTCCAGACTCACATTAAGCATCTCCAATCCAAAATTAAATATAGAATCGGCTTCCTATTTTGCAACAAAGCCTACTTCATTCATGCTGCCAAACATACCCTCGTAAAACTGACTATCCTACCGATCCTTGACTTGACTTGACTTGGCGATGTCATTTGTAAAATAGCCTCCAACACTCCACTCAGCAAACTGGATGTAGTCTATCACAGTGCCATATGTTTTGTCGCCAAAGACCCATATACTACCCACCACTACGACCTGTATGCTCTCGTTGGCTGGCCCTCACTACATATTCGTCGCCAAACCCACTGGCTCCAGGTTGTATATAAGTCTTTGCTAGGTAAAGCTCCGCCTTATCTCAGCTCACTGGTCACCATAGCAACACCCACCAGTAGCACGTGCTCCAGCAGGTATATTTCACTGGTCATCTCCAAAGCCAACACTTACTTTGTCCGCCTTTCCTTACAGTTCTCTGCTGCCAATGACTGGAATGAATTGCAAAAATCACTGACGCTGGAGTCCTATATCTCCCTCTCTAACTTTAAGAATCAGCTGTCAGAGCAGTTTATCGATCACCATACCTATACACAGCCAATCTGTAAATAGCACACCCAACTACCTCATCCCCATATTGTTATTTAACCTCTTGCTCTTTTGCACCCCAGTATCTCTACTTGCGCATCATCATCTGCATATCTATCACCCCAGTGTTAATCTTAAATTGTAATTACTTCACCGCTATGGCATATTTATTGCCTTACCTGCCTACTCTTCTACATTTGCACACACTGTACATCACTTTTTCTATTGTGTTATTGACTGTACGTTTGTTTATGTGTAACTCTGTGTTGTTGTTGTTGTCGCACTGCTTTGCTTTATCTTGGCCAGGTTGCAGTTGTAAATGAGAACTTGTTCTCAACTGGCCTACATGGTTAAATGAAGGTGAAAATAAATACATAAATAAATATTGGGAGTCCACCTGTGGTAAATTTGACCATGAGGTCGAAGGAAATGTCTTAGTGTGCCCGGACATGATTCTGTTGAGTCACAGACCTGGGGAAGGGAACCTAGAGCTGGCCACCCGGCCAAACTGAGCAATCGGGGAGAAGGGCCTTGATCAGGGAGGTGAAAAAAACCAGATGATCACTATGACAGAGATCCAGAGTTCCTCTGTGGAGATGGGAGAGCCTTCCAGAAGGACAACCATCTCTGCAGCATTCCACCAACATGGCCTTTATGGTAGAGTGACCAGACTGAAGCCACTCCTCAGTAAAAGGCACATGACAGCCCACTTGGAGTTTGCCAAAAGGCACCTAAAGGACTCTCAGACCATGAGAAGCAATATTCTCACCTGAGTCCCTTATGGACTCGGGAGAGGCAAAGTTTGAGAGTTGCGCGTCCTCCGAAACACGACCCCATTAAGCCGATCTGCTTCTAGACACAATGCTCGCTTAACCCGAATTTCAGCCGCACCAATGTGTCACCATACACCTGTCGACCGTGTCAGCGTGCATTGCACCTGGCCCGTCACAGGAGTCGCAGGTGCGCTTGGCCAATTGTGCACCACCTCATAAGTCTCCCGGTCTCGACCGGCTGCGACACAGCCTGGGATTGCACCAGGATCTGTAGTGATGCAGCTAGCACTTCAATGCAGTGCCTTAGACCTCTGCTCCACTCGGGAGGCCCCAAGATTGAACTCTTTGGCCTGAATACCAAGAGTCATGTCTGGAGGAAACATGGCACCATTCCTATGGTGAAGCAAGGTGGTGGCAGCGTCATGCTGTGGGGATGTTTTTCAGCGGCAGGGACTGGGAGACTAGTCAGGATCGAGGTTCACCTTCCAACAGGACAATGACCCAAAGCACACAGCCAAAACAATGGTCTCTGAATGTCCTTGAGTAGCCCAGCCAGAGCCCGGACTTGAACCCAATCGAACATCTCTGGAGAGACCTGAAAATAGCTGTGCAGCGACGCTCCCCATCCAACCTGACAGAGCTTGAGAGGATCTGACAGAGCTTGAGAAGAATGGGAGAAACTCCCCAAGTACATTTGTGCCAAGCATGTAGTGTAATACCCAATTAGGCTCAAGGCTGTAATTGCTACCAAAGGTGCTTCAAGAAAGTACTGAGTAAAGGGTCTGAAAACTTATGTAAATGTGATATTTCAGTTTTTATTTTTTATACATTTGTTACAATTTCAAAAAAATAGGTTTTGCTTTTTCATCATCTGGTATTATATGTAGATTGATGAGGGGGGGAAACAATTTGATCCATTTTAGAATAAGGCTGTAACGTATCAAAATGTGAAAATAGTCAAAGGGTCTGAATAATTTCCGTATGCATCTTATGTGTGGGACACAAAGATGAGGTAGTCATTCAAAAATCATTGCACACAGATTGAGTCCATGCAACTTATTATGTGACTTTTTCAGCAAATGTTTACTCCTGAACTTATTTAGGCTTGCCAGAACAATGGGGTTGAATACTTATTGACTCAAAACATTTCCAGTAGCATTGCATGGGTAATATCAATGAGGAAGCCAAGCCAAGCCAGTTAAAAAGCCATATTACAACCTATGTTGTGATATTTGCATTGTTTACTCTATAACCCTTTCATTTAGACACCACTGTGACATACATTAAAGCAATGACAGCAAAAAGACAACAGTCACAAAGTGATGGAATAAATCAATTACATATTATTTGTTTCCTCACAAAACCAGAGAGCAACATCTGTTTGATGAAGTCCACAAAGCAAATATCGCATGTAACAAACTGTTATATGACCTACAGCATGGCCAAGTTAATGTTCTCGACAATTTACTAAACAACGACATATTCAGAACCACAGACTTACCTAAAGTCAGCACAAAGACAGCAGGAGCACTGCCTCTGCTATTCCAGCACCATTTAATCTCAAACATTTAAAGATCATAAAATCGACAAGGCTATATTGTATATGCTTAGTTTAATACACTGAACGCAAACTTAAATATACCAAAAACAATTTATTATAATTTCTACCTCTGTGGGTGTGTGCATGCATGCGTGTGTGCGCGTGTAAGTAAAAACAACAAGTTGACTCAACCCAGTGCTATCCTCCTCTCTTTCCTGTTGGTTAAACAGTCTATGGCTCTGTCATACAGCTTTTAGCTTTTGTAGTCATAGGCTACCTAGCTAAAGTGCTTGCTAGCCTAACTTCCTCGCATGGGCAACAATGAACCAGCTATGGTAGCTAGCTAACGTGAGCCTACTAAGCTACATTTAGGCTACATATTGAAATTCAATCATCTCAGGCCAGTTGCACAATATATGAATGAACTGTATGCTTAGAGCAGAATCAACATCATAATCGTTGGCCTGTACGGAGAATTAAGTAAAAACCACAAATCCAACTCCCCATCTCCATCCATGGCTTAAGAAAGGTCTGATTTAGCAAGCTAGCTACTGCAGGACATCAACACAGGCAGACCAAAAACAGACACGTTTTTTTCTGACAATGAAGATGTTTTGCTTAGGATGTGATTTGATTGGTGTGAAGCCATATTGAAACTGGCCTCCCTTGGGGGCGTTTTGCTTCGCCAGGAGAACCCACAGTTGAGCTCAGCTCAATGTTGATTGGCAAATGATTTCGTTTTTTTTTTAACAAGAAGGGCCACATTTTTGCTGGCATCAATCAATAAAATGCAACATGTCATACTATTTTCTTCCAGATAGCATCTGATACATGGGATACACATACTGAGACAGGAAGGCACCCTTTCCCTCACTTGGATGATTTCTCAGGTGAGATTCAGACGCTTGTGAATAGACATAAAATGATGAAAACACAGAGAGACTAAATAAACATTATTTTACCATTTAAATGTTTTTATTGGTCAAATATGTTGGGAAGCCTGGCTTCCCTTGGCATCCATGAATACACTGGACATTTCAACTTCTCATTTTTATTAACTTGTATTTTTTTTTTTGAAAAACATAATTCCACTTTGACGTTATGGGGTGTGTTATGTAGGACAGTGGCACAAAATCGAATCAATTTCAAAAATCAGGCTGTGACACGAAAAAAATAATTGTCAAAATTGCTCAGGCTCAGTAAATTTGGTTGGGGATCGTCTAAGGACAGCGATATTGAAACATTGTCTCTGATTATTTTAAGCAGATTTATGTCACTGAGACGTCTACAACACCTCTTGGAAAGCTATCCCAGGGTTAGTTTTCGGAAGACTGGGTTGTCCTCTAACTTTTCACCTGGGCTTTCCACCTATCATATTTATTTTCATCCTAACAAACTCCCCAGTCCCTGCCGGTGACCTAAAATCCAGTCAGTTGGTCCCATACACATCCTCATACCCATCCTCTTCTCTGCTGGATGTCTCTACGACACTGTTCTGCATTTAAACGCTTCTTTACCCCCCAGGATCTCTCTCTCTCCTCTCCAAATTAAATCTGGCTATAAAACGGGATTCTGTAATTTCATTAATTTTTCTGTTTAACTCCTCCATGTTCGTTCCCCGTGCCGCCACCCCCCCCCCCCCCCCCCCCCTCCCCCCCAGGGAAGGGAGCAGTAGAGACAATGGGGTGGCTGAGTGTCGCCCCTCGCCTGGGGGCAGGACTCGAATCCATTAGGAAACCCAAAAGGTACCACCGTGAAACAAAAAGCCTCTGGTCTACCGTTGATTGGCAAACAAAGTAGGCCTTCACAGGCACTTAGGAATTCAATTGCGTTTTACCCATCACCTACATTATCCTGGTGGACTAACGGCTTCGTATTAAACCCACAACAGCCTATTCAGGTGCTAATTGAGATGAAGCCCGGGTTTGTCAAGGCAATTATAAGCAATAGCTTAAAATGGCTAGTGATGGTCTTTGAGGAAAGAGAAACTGTAGGGGGTTATTTCATTTTTAAAAAGGCATGACACTGGTAATAACAGATAAAAATGATCACTGTATCACAAAGGCAAAGGATGATATGATTGTTGTTTTTTCTCTTTCTAATATCGCCCTCTGTTCTCCTTTGAGTCACGGTTTAGAAAGAGGACATTTGAGGAGTTAATTTGAAAGGCATTAGGTTGACGTTACATCAGATTGTAATTAACACTACGTACAAATGAGAGCGTGATCGGGATTTGGGTACCCATGACATGTAGAGTGTCTATCAACGTTTACATTCCTTAAGTGCTTTACATTACTGTTGAAAAGTGAGGATGATTGAGCGAAGTTAATTCAACTCCTTCTGCTGTAACGTATTCCTACTGTCTATGCAAATAGCAAGGAAATAGCATGGTATTCCACAGAGTAGATTAGCTATAAAAAAAAATAACCCTGCTAGTGAGTAGAGTACCCTAGCTATGCAATAAACCAATAGAAAGTAGCATAGATATGAAATAAACCTAATAGTGAGTAGAGTAGCTATGAAATAAACCTAATAATGAGTAGAGCAGTCTAGCTATGAAATAAACCTAATAGGGAGTAGCGTAGCTATGAAATAAACCTAATAGGGTATAGAGTAGCTATGAAATAAACATAATAGTGCCCAGAGTTTTTCCTGATCAGGTCACTCTTGTTCCTCAAGGCCTCACATTGGTTTTAGAGACAGAAGAACAAGTCCAATCATGCATGTTAAAAGTGGGGGACTGAGGGAATATGAAGGGATGGGAGGGAGGTATGGAGAGACGAGGACCAAGGATGACACCCCATATGAAATAGTGCAAAGCCTGTCACAATGCCACTAAGAGGTGAGTCAGCACAGCTGCCACCCGTGTTTTGTTTAGGATTAGATTTTTTTCTCTACTTCTTCTTTCTCTATGTGTATTTTCACCTCATGATACGATTCTCTCCCTGAAATGTATAAATAACACTCCCACCTGGACCTCATTCACCACCCAAAGGCATTTATCTCAGAGTCTTCACACACATTTGCATCAGAATTACGTCTGGAGAAACTGATGTTAAACTCTCAAACCACTGATTCCTCGGATCACTTAAGCCCAGAGCTTATCTGGGTTATTATAATTTTTTGAAGGATTTATAAAATCATATTTCGGAGAACGTTGAACCGCTGTACGGCGGTGCAGACCATTCCCAGGGTGTTATTTTCCAATACACACACCCTTGTTTACCTATTTGGTGGCTTGGCATTGTGGAATGTAGCACGTATCTGCCTGCAAATCCGCTTTGGCTCCAGTGCACACAGGATACTGAGATATTTCCATAAATTGCCTCACCTCACCTAAAACCTGAGTGAAAAAGTTTTTTTTTATAAAAAGTTGATCAATAATCCCACAATAATTTGGATGATGACTGAACACAAAACTGCTGTCTACTTGGGAGATCTTTCAGGATTTTGCAAATGATTTATTTCTAGGGACACATTCATAAATGATAAAATATGGGCACCAGGCCATTGTTCGACAAAAATGGTATTCTAAAATGAAAATACTTACGAGTTATCTTAAACATATGAGTTCGCTTAACACTTATACATTATCTTATCTATAGAAAAGTTATCTTATATTATTTATAGACAATATTATAACCACACAGTAACAATTGATATTTAGAAGGTAGTGAGTACATTCCTCACAGTGGGCACCAATTACGTAGGGTTAATCGGGAAAGGATGCCTTATAATAATAATACAGAATAATTCCACTTATATAGGAACAGAAAGCACCAGCGACACATTAACATAAGATGGCAGGTGTAATCCATGCAGTGAGGAAGGAGAGGTATCTGCCAGACTAGTTATAGGTTTACTGTCATCACATTTAAAAACTTTAAAAACTTGGAGCAGATAAGCATGATGCCACCGTATAGGTGGTTTAACTTCGGATTCAAGGTGTCTGGGATGTACTTTGCATGAAGAGAGAAAGGTGCAAGTGCAACAACATACCTGACACTTACAGGCAAGTGGTTTCCTGATTTTCTTGGTCGAGAAATTATAGATATGCCATGTGTTCACTGAGTGGATTGGTAATGTTACCGAAGCATTGAGAAACTGGATTGATGAGTGTTCTCGTTGTAAAAGATGGTCTATTGTGTGCAGTTCAAGTCCGCCATTTGAACTAGAATTCAATGTATCAAAAACTCTCCACACTTTTGCTGAATGGTGTCTTTTCATGAAGCACACAATCCTTAATGGCTATCATATTACATGTGTTTTTTCTTTCCCCCTTTTGTTCGACTTCTAGTGTCAATTTCACTTTACCATGGATAGCCCATTTGTCTTTTCAGTGTGAGCAATTTAAAAGCACGGGCTTTTATGCAAAACACACTAAAACCAAGCATTTTCCTCCAAATTGGACATTTTTACGGTTATAATCTTAGCACTCTGAAGGCTCAGGGAGAGTTGCCCTGGAGGGCCCCAGACTCTTATCTTTTGTGCTCCTATGTAACGTCCGGATGACAAGTTTCTTTAATATGCATGAAGAGGAGAGCAGCAATTTGCCAGTACCATAGGAATTATCCAACTCACGCAAATGAAAATGTCAGTACTCTGGCAACCTTTGTCTGTTGTTATTTTAGCTTCCATGGCTACATGGTACAGGACTCAAAGAAACATACAGCCTCTGCAACAAAATCATTTGGAAATAGTGTCTCTGTTTGTCCTGGGTGACAATATACTATACATCTTATTGACCTAATATCTCTTTGTGGATGAACGGGAGACTGCTGCCAAGTATAATATTGCTGTTTATTGTTGTCAGGTATTCTCAAATCAAATCAAAGTGTATTGGTCGCATACACCGTTTGGCAGATGTTATAGCAGGTGCAGTGCAATGCTAACAGGTCCTTGTGTTACTAGATTATATTATAACAACAAATTAGTGTTGGAATGAAATGAAAAAATGGTAGTTGTCGTCACCCTGTACACATAGTTGTGTACAGGCTGACTGTATCTCATGATAATTAACACCATGCTCACTTATTCCAACCGAGTAAAGGGTAGTTACATATCTAGGTATAAGGGCAATTTACATGTAACCCAGTAAAGAGTTTGGGAGGGTTCTGAGCCTTCCAGTTGTATTCTTCTCTGTCAGTCATTAAAAGAGATGCCAATATGTCATAATAAAGACATGCTGGGCTGGGTGATGGCGTTTTGCTGTAAGTCAATCAGCGCTGAATAGGCTGGATGGAGCCTTCTTTTTCACCAGAGCTAGCTATCTAACTTAAATGGCATTACAGGGGAGCTGCCCATGCAGTTATGCTGCTCTGCCTCCCCCACCGAGCCACCAGCCACCAGAGAGCTCAATCTCTGTCCCCCATCCTCCCTTTCCCTCACCTCCCTCTCTCCTCTCCCATACAATTAAAACTGCATCAGGCACAGGGGATGGATTAGATTCACGATCCATGGCTCTACATATCTGGAGTGTGAAGCTGTCACTGAGTAGTTGGAGGGAGAAAGAGGGAGAGAGAGACAGGAGCTTCTGGGCATGGGAGGCAGGTGGGGTGGGACCTCCCTGGCATCGGAACTCTCAGAGACACCCACGGTGCTCCATCTCCACCCCCTATCCTCCTACTCCCACTACGGACTCCTCCCTTCCTTTGCCATCTAACGAATCCCTCACTCACTGTTCCTTTTTATTTACAATTCCTCTCCCTGGTCTCATCCCTCACCTGTCCGGTGTGTCGAGTAGCCTTTCATCCTCCCCCTTCCCTCCCTTCATCCACTCCCTCACCATCCCTCCCACTCTTCCCCCGACTGCCTCTACATCCATGGCTTTGACTTCGCCTGCCACCCGCACATTCACACCCAATCCATCTTGCAAACAGGCTCTTCTCTCCTGGCCACGGTTACCTAAGGCAAGGCTACATCCTGCAAGATAAAGTATTATTGGATCCTGTTGGGTTCATTTAGATTGAATATATACAGTATCAGGACTCCTGGTGTTACTGTATCAAGTGGTCTTGCCACACCATGAGCAATAAGAAAAAATACAAAAAATTACAAAACAATTCACTCAATGCATCAGCAACAGGAAATGGAAAAGGGTGGGTGACAGAGAACTTTGAGGAAACACATAGCGTGAATGCCCCATTCACAGGGTGAGGAGAGTGTTCAACATTTTCAAGATATTCACGTTGAGAACCCATTGGTAGCACACAGTGATACAATTTACAAATAGTGGAGACACCTACTATTTGCAACATGCAATTACAACAAACATTAAAACACCTTTCAGTAATTTTGCACAGTAGCACAAGGTACCACATTCAGTCCAATGTATCAAACAATATAGACTTCAAGGATTTCAACTGAATCCACTTAATTAACGCAATTGCTCACTATACCCAATTAGCGATATCTGTATACAACGCTTACCTGCATTCCTAAATAATGAATATTAGCCATTTTCTTCCCATGCACACCACTTATCACTTTCACAGTGACCAGAAAACCTGGTCATCCTACTGATCTCCACACAGCGAGGCTTTTCACACAGCTCGCCTGATCAATGGATTCTCACCTCATTGACTGCATGCCTTCCTTCCCACCTGTCACCTTCTGTTACCTCTGATGAGGTAGAAACCCCACCACTACTCTCCGCTCGCGTTGAAACTCTGTCTGCCCCTAATGGCACCCTATTCCCTACAGTGTGCTGTATATAGGGCACACGTTTTGATGTGA